>NC_136922.1:96738597-97200622 GCF_949752795.1 Hyperoodon ampullatus
GGAACAGACACCTTCGTTCACCGTTTTAGTGCTTTTCTAAGTATGGGAAGATGCAAGAATCCAGGTTCTTGACAATTTCTCCTGAAAATATCTATCTGAAGGCCTGTTCTGCCAGTTTTCTCAGAGCACAGAGTGCCCCATTCCTGATCTTTGCTAGGAAGGTGAGTTTCAGTTGCTTCAGTTTGTGTTGGAAAAGAAGTAGAAGCGGGGGAAGGGAGGTCAATATGGTGATTCAGAAGAGTTTGGGTGGTTCTGTAAAGGAACTTCCACACGGGAAACCGGGAGGGCTCCAGAGAGGATGCTGGTGAGACATCCAGGAAATTACCGGAAACTTTCCTGCCCCAGCTGACAATGTAAACACTTCCAATTTATTAAGAGGCGGCACCGTGGTTCCACTGAACCTCAAGGTGCTGTGGGAGGGGCAGAAAGAGCTGCACGAAACGAGGAGTTCAGAAAGCTTCGTACTTTTGTCGGGCAGATTGGTTGCCGATCTCGAGCCGCTGCAAGAATACGAGCAGAGCTCTCTGTCGACAGTGGGAAATGCTTCAAAACTGGGAAGAAAAGTAGACAGGGAGGGAGTTTGAAGGAGCATACTGGGTACCCAGGGGCAAGTGTATACAGAGGAGTAATAGCCTCAAAGGAAGACCAGAGAAACTAGGGCATGAGCCTATTCCCCAAACCCAGTTTCACAGAGCATGGCCCTATGTTAGAAAAGAGAGAGAGACAATGACTAATTTTGAGCCACTTAAGAGGGGATTCTGGGCTTGGAGGACCTGTAAGCGTTCTGATCTACCAGGAAGACCTGGCTATCAGATGGTGAAGAGGCTCAGAGAGCCAGTTCTCACCTATGAACACCAGAACACTGGGCAGGGCGTCGCCCCTCTCTCCCTGACCTGCCCTGGGTGCCAGGCTTCTCTGATTTGTGGCCTCTTGTCTCTCGGGAGCAGGTAAGTCCAGAAAACAGGAGGGAAACTCCTGAGATGGGTTTCCCAATTCCAGATCCTTGGCATTTCCTTCATCTGCTTCCTTGTCTCTATCTTAGCTTACATATCCTTTTCTATCAAAACCCATGGATGCTCAGGCCAAACAGACACCAAGATCCTTATGGAGATGGAAAAGAAACTGATCTTTGAATAGTCTTAGACAAGGCACCATTTTGCCTTGTGCTGCTATTGACAAGACTCGGGACTGGGACTAAGGCTGATCCGTTAGTCAGAAAGAGCAAAACTTAACGGTCCCTGGAGTATTTGAAGGTTACTGGTCTCAAAAAGATACAGAGATGTTCCCCCTGACAGTGGGGTCAGCCACCACCAGCCGGATGTCTCCGCACTTCTGTGTCAGCTGGGATGCCACAGGGCTGCAGAGTCACAGGTACTCAGTTCTGAGAAAGAACAAGGTGGCTCTCCTTCACGAGGCACCTGCACTAAACAGAGGAAGAACAGAAGCCCTTCCCAGCCACCACCCCCGCCCCAGGCAAACAAAGAGTGAGAGTAAAGAAAATAACAGAAAAGAACGCACGTTGGTGAGGTCGTGGAGATATTGGAACCCTATTGCGTTGTTATGGCAATATAAAATAGTGCAAACACTATGGAAAACAGTGTGGCAATTCCTCAAAAAACTGAACATAGAATTACCATATGATCCAGAAATTCCACTTCTGGATATATACCCAAAGGAGTTAAAGCAGGAATTCAAACAAATATTAGCACACCTGTGTTCATAGAAGCATTGTTTGCAATAGCCAAAAGGTGAAAACAACCTGTCCACCAAGAGATAAATGGATAAAGCAAATATGATCTATACATACAATGGAATATATTCAGCCTTAAAAAGCAACGCCTTTCTGATTCATGTTACAACATGAATCAACCTTGAAAACATTATGCTACGTGAAATAAGCTGGACATAAAAGGCCAAATTGTGTTTGTATCCATTTATATGAGGTATCTGGAGTAGTCAAATTCATACAGACAGAAAACAGAATAGAGGTTTCCAGGGTCTGGGGTGAGGGAGGGAATGAGGAGTTAGTATTTAACAGATACAGAGTTTCATTTTGGGAAGAAGAAAATGTTCTGGAGATGGAAAGTGGTGACGGCACAATGTGAATGCCACTAAACTATAGACTTAAGATGGTAAGTTTTATGTTATCTATATTTTATCACAATAATAAAATGAAAGACAGCTTAAATTAAAATTTAGAATAAATTAAAATTTAGAAACAGTCTTTGAATAGAGATGAGTTCCATTCAAAAAAAGAACTTGGTTAACCATAATTTTGAATGCAGAAAAGTTAAATTTTAGTGTCTTAAAGAGATTATACCCTATTTCTTAGGGAGGAAAGTATTGTTGATGAGAATATTTTAATAGAAGTGCTAAATGTGGAGGGTAAACTCCAAGGACACGGTTCAATATAATACAGGTAGAATAATTTGAGATTCTGGGAAGTCTTGGAAGGGAGTGCAATGGGCAAGGATGAGAGGCAAATGGCGAAAATCTGTGTTCCGCATCATACGATTCCTTTACAGAACCACCTAAATCTTCATTAGACTCTACCAAACTCACGGGATCTTGATGTACATAATTTTGTTGAGGAAATCAAAAGGTCTTAGCTTTATGGACAGGTAATGAGACAGGTTTAGAGAAGACCAGGAGAATACAAATGTCCATGGGCATGGTCAGAGATCTCTGGAAGGGCTTTGAATTTCCATAGCTTTTGGAATTTATAACCTCTGGGAAATTTCACCTAGTTTTCAAAGAAGAGAGAGCTTCACAGATCTTATCTGGGTTATAAATGTATTAGCTGAAATCTTGTTTTTATAAAAATGGGGGGAAAAATCCCCTGATGATAGGACTCATTATTTTAAGAAAAGGGTAATATATATTAGTTCCTACTGGAAGGAAAACGTTGTGTTTACATGAAACATTGGCTTCTTTTAGAGAATTCGAGAACATGAACATTCTTCCCCATAATACAGCACTTTGAAATGCTGATGTAAAATATACTGCGTGGGCTGCTGGTAAGATCTTCGATAGGTTGACCTTAAATTTTCTTATGTGATAGACATCTTCTATATTCTTGTTTATATTGCAGATCTTCACATAGTATATTTATCATGCTTGTTATAAATTCTTGGTTCATCGGGTTCAATAATGCACTTTCTGGGGATATATACTGTCCAGTTGGTTATCTTTTTTGTTTTCAGTCCTTTAATGGTATCACTTATCCTGCTATTGATTTCTGCAGTAAAAATGCAGGTAAGATTGTCTCAGAGCAAAGAAGAGGTCGGGTAAGAGCAGAGCTTCAATTATTTTTACCATCTTGTTTTCTCACTGCTCTCCTGGGCTCACCCCTCATCTTACTCATATTCCAGCCCCAAATAGATTCAATCTTTCCAGAATATTCTCTTGGTTTTGGTGAGTCTCTAGTGTTCATATTTGCTTCTTGCCTCATCAGGTTTCCCTGGAGAAGGAGCCAAGAGATGATGCTGGTTCACCATTTTAGCAGGATCCAGAAGTCAGTGCCCTCATATTTCACGCATTGTTATAATATCGGCTGGGCTCCTCTTGTCTGAAATGTGATGGCTGTTTATCATGGGGTCTCAGGCATCTCTTAAGCAATCTTAGATGTTCTGTTTTTTTTCAAATATCAGTAGTTAAGAACTGATTGGCAATCCGGCAATTTTATCTAACTGAAGCCAAAAAATGCCAAGGGTTCGTTAAAACTGAGAAACACACTTTCCTTCGTGTGATTTATAGTGATTGTTTATACTTCTATGATTTTGTGTAGAAACTTCTCCTTCTCTACCATTAGAAACTCCATAAGACACATCAGCTGCTATTGTGAAAGGTTTTGAGTTATGTATGCACAAAATTCAGAAAAGATATTTAGTTATAGGACATTTCCATCTTGAGAGAATTCTATCTAGTTTATATCCATGGAGCATCACTCAGGGTGGAATTTTCCTCCACTGGGTGGATCTTATAAGAGGTACTGGTAACTCTTGGCTCGTTGGCACAGCAACTAGTTGTTGGTGACATTGACGCATTGCCCATCAGTGTCACATGCACCTGGATCAGTGATCTCTTCTCAGTGGTATTTGATGGGCTTGTTGCCTTTGGACTTTGAAGTAAAGAAATAGATTCCATTAGAATATCTATATTCACTCTATATAATGCACTATGTAAACCTGAATAACAGGTAAGTCAAATGTAAATATGTAAAGAAACTTGGATTGGAAGTAAACTAAAGGTCAGAAGTAGCAAATGGGAGATACTGGCTCTGGAATCGAGTCCTTCTCAGATTCTGTTTTCCCAAATCCTTCTGTTTATTTTGTTATCCTACATTAATCCAGACTGGCCTTTCCTTTCTAGCATACTAATTGCAGAAGGTTAGACTATTTTATTTCCCACACAGGCATCAAAGAAAAACCTAGAGAAATATAATTTATCTACACACATATTTATTCATATATGGGCAAATGGGCATTATATTATTATCAATAAACAGAGACAAAAAGAGGATTTCTAAAAGAGAGACATAGAAGATAAAGAAATTCTCCAGCAGTACAGAAACAGGGAGTATTATTTTCTTCATTCTGGGGTAAGCTGATTAGTGGGGACCTTGCAAAGAGACCTAAGTGGTCTGCTTTGAGCGAGCTGTCCTCGGTTATCTAAGGAAAAAACAACTTTAGGATCTCACCTAACCTAGACCAGGTTTGTACCATTTCCCTCATCAAAATCTTCTCAAAGTCAAAACATTTCTGCCATGGCCACATTTCTTTTTTCTCTTAAAATACAAAATCACAAATCAGCTAGGGCCTGTGTGTGTGTGTGTCCCTTTAGGAAAAACAAAGCAAAAAACCCCACAAAAAACAAACAAACAAAAACACAGTGCAATAGGCAAACAGTGAAGTAGATTCTAATTTAAACACATCCCACAATTATTACATCCCAGCAAAGACAATATCTTGGTTACCACCCATAGACCGCATGGGGGCACTGTGGAATTGCCAAACTCCAGAAGTTTCTGGGGCAGAGCACGCCGACAGAGCTAGGTGCCTGGGACCAGGAGGGCTAAGGAACAGCTTTGTTTGGTGCCTTTATCCTCTGGAAGGCTTAATAGCATAGACACTAACTTGCAGGTGTGCTGCCCCAGATGGGAGCCATGAACTTCACCTATGCGGTGATGAGGGACTCTCTGAGGTTACAAGGGAAAGTGAAGGGTGTGGAGCTGGGAGGGGGCAGGTACAGGTAGAGAAACCCCTGCCTCAAAGGAAAAGCAAAGGAGCTGTGGGGACGGGCACGTGGCCTACACCCAGCCTCGCTGAGGCCAGCTCAGTCCAGCCCCACATGTCACATAAGAGGCTTTGCAGGACAAAGCAGGGTTCCTGAATCAGCTGACCTGGAAAGGGAGGCCAGGCTCATGGGAACCAGCAGAGGCAATGACATCCGAGCAGTGACGTCACTGCCTAACCTCCAAGCAGAGAAAGGATGCCCAGAACTTCAGCTCTCAGAGAACCAGAGCTCTGAGCAGGTGACGCCTGCCCACCTCTGCCCCTTCCTGCCATGGGCTCCAGCCTCCTCTGCTGTGTGGCTCTGTGTCTCCTGGCAGCAGGTCCATCCTTGGTACAGGCGTGGCATCTCTGTTCTAAGCCTGACAGTGCCTGAATCCATTGGGGTCCATCGGGCTCTCTCCTGCATTCTTTGTCCAGCCCCTGTCTCCTTCCCTCACAGGTGCAGTGGATTCTGGAGTCACCCAAACACCAAGATACCTGGTTAAAGTAAGAGGACACCAAGTGATACTGAGGTGTTCCCCTGTGTCTGGGCACCACAGTGTGTCTTGGTACCAACAGGCCCTGGGTCAGGGCCCCCAGTTCCTCTTTGAGTTTTATGAAAATATGCAGAGAGCAAAAGGAAACTTCCCGGGTCGATTCTCAGCACAACACTTCCGTCATGCTCGCTCTGAGCTGGACGTGAGCTCCTTGGAGCTGAGGGACTCGGCCCTGTACCTGTGTGCCCGCAGCTTAGCACAGCCCTGCTGAGTCACCCGCGTTCTGTGCAAACCTCCCTGCCCCAGTGGGGGGCAACCTCAGAGCTGACAGATGTATGAGAGCCCAGAGATTGCAGTGGGAAAGGAAAATGACTGAGGGCGTTGGAAAGCAGCCACGGGCTCTTGTGCCGCTCAGAGCAGGGACCACAGAGGTCAAGAAGATATGTTCAGAGGATGGGGCTACATCAGCAGGTTCCCTCCAACATGACCTTCCAGGCCTGACACTCGATGCTACCAGGGAGAGGAAGAGTTTGTAACTTAATAGCTGGTGAGCTCTTTTTGAGGGAGAGGGAGTTCATTGGGGGAGCAAACTTACTTGATAAATGTGTGATTCTAATAGAATCAGGGGTTTGCTTTATATAATTTAGGGAGAAGAAATGGAGATTTGGGGAAAGTCTAGGACAGAAAATATGGCTGAGATGCTTGAGAACAGAGCTAGAGCTACAAAATAAGTAAAAACTGTGTTATTTGTAACACGATCTCTTTCCTCCTCCCTGCCAAGGTCTTCAATCACCAGAAAATACTAAGCCAGGCCTTATAACAACCAGCATCACCTGGGGGCTGGCGCAGGTGAGGTCATCACCACCCAGATGATGTGATGATGGTGTGAGAAGCCTGGACATGATTCTGACTTGTTCCTTCTTGACCTCTTACCCCAGTCCCGCCTCCTCGGGGCAAAGACGGGTGCCTCCCGCCCAGAGACGAGGGCAGGCCTCCCCGATTATAAGCAGGCAAGGGCTCCCCACATCAATTCTGTCTCCCTGGAATCGCTTTTTAACACTTCACCGCCCAGATTCTATTTGGTCCAGAGCATCAGGGTGTGTGACACTCTGTGACCAAATATCCCTGTAAAATTCCCTGAAACACCGATGCCTTTTCAATCTTCTGCATCTGCCCTTGCTCTTCCCATGGCCTAGGGGGCCCTCCCTCCTCCTGAAACAGGACCAGGCACTGCTCATCTTTCAAGCACTGGCTCAGACATGCCTTCCTCTTTGCTTTTTATCCTGACATTCACGGCTCTA
Organism: Hyperoodon ampullatus; assembly: GCF_949752795.1. Taxonomy (NCBI): domain Eukaryota; kingdom Metazoa; phylum Chordata; class Mammalia; order Artiodactyla; family Ziphiidae; genus Hyperoodon; species Hyperoodon ampullatus. The sequence continues at coordinate 96,745,669 of NC_136922.1, forward strand.
TACTATTGATTAGTTTGCTCAGGCTGCCATATTAAAATACCACATGGGCTTCCCTGGTGGCGCAGTGGTTGAGAGTCCGCCTGCCGATGCAGGGGACACGGGTTCGTGCCCCGGTCCGGGAAGATCCCACATGACGTGGAGCGGCTGGGCCCTTGAGCCATGGCTGCTGAGCCTGCGCGTCCGGAGCCTGTGCTCCGCAACGGGAGAGGCCACGACAGTGAGAGGCCCGCGTACCGCAAAAAAAAAAAAAAAAAAATACCACAGACTGTGTGGCTTAAACAACAGATATTTATTTTCTCACAGTTCTGGAGGCCTGAAGTCCAAGATCAAGGTGCCAGGGTTGGTTTCTGGTGAGAACTCTGTTTCCGGTTTGTAGACAGCTGCCTTCTCCCTGTGTCTTCACGTGGCCTCTCTGTGCTTCACAGAGAAAGAGCTCTCTTGTGTCACCTCCTCTTCTTCTAAGGGCACCAGTCATGTTTTATTAGAGTCCCACCCTTATAATGTTATTTACCCTTAACTACCTCCCTCAAAGCCCTAAGTCCAGATACATTCACAGTGGGGCTTAGGGCTTCAACATATGAATTTCGGGGAGACACAATTTCATCTATAAAAACTACCTTGCTCCCTTTACTTTCATAGGAAAAGCTAAGTGTGTATATACTGGGGTTGGCCAAAAAGTTCATTTGGTAAATGAATACATTGTTCAATAAAATTCTTGGTGAAAATGAAAAATGTGTCTTTTATTTTTACTTAAAACTGAATGAACTTTATTTTTACCAATATATAATTGATACCCTTTGACACCTGTGAAATGAATTAAGTAATGCCCACTTATATATAGCTGCGTGGAATACTTTTTTCCCAGCACAACTCAGGTATTTATCCTAGTGTATGAACAACTGGACCCAAGCCCAGGCTTCCAATTTGGGTGAACATTTTAACATTTTCTTTTCTGGGTATGTTTATGTCAGTGTTAAGTCTGATCATAATATTCCATATTCAGCCCTCTTCAAATCAAAGTACACTTGTTGATATAGTTCCCAGTGAATACAGTGTAAAGTGTTAATGGAACGGTAAAATAGAATTAAAATATATATATATATATATATAGGTTTTATAGTTAAACGCGGGTTTGAATCCAAACTGCCCCTCTCTTGCAATTTCCCTAATCTCTCTGAACTATAACAATTTCAGAATTTGGAGTTGGGATGTTTTCAATCTCTTCTTTGCATTTCTCTGTATAGTTGATTTACATTGTTGTGTTAGTTTCAGGTGTACAGCTCAGTGATTCACATACACACACACACGCACATATATATATGTATATATACTTTTTCAGATTCATTTCCCTTACAGGTCATTACAAAATATTGATTATTGTTCCCTGTGCTATTCAGTAGGTCCTTGTTGTTTATCTATTTTATTTATAGTAGTATGTACATGTTAATCCCAAACTCCTAATTCACCCCACCCCACCTTTCCCCTTTGGTAACCATGAGTTTTTTTCCTATGTCTGTGGGTCTATTTCTGTTTTGTAAAAGAGTTTATTTGTATCCTTTTTTCTGTAGATTCTACATATAAGCAATATCATATGATATTTGTCTTTCTCTGTCTGGCTTACTTCATTACTATGGTAATCTCTAGGTCCAGCCATGTTGCTGAAAATGGCATTATTTATTCTTTTTTATGGCTGAGTAATATTCCATTGTGTATAGATACCAGATCTTTATCCATTCATCTGCCCATGGACATTTAGGTTGCTTCCATATCTTGGCTAGTGTAAAAAGTGCCTTATGAACATTGGGGTGCATGTATCTTTTCAAATTATAGTTTTGTCAGGATTTATGCCCAGGAATGGGATTGCAGGATTATACGGTAACTCTATCTTTAGATTTTAAGAAACCTCCATAATATTCTCATAGTGGCTGTACCAATTTACATTCCCACCAACAGTGTATGAGGGTTCCATTTTCTCCACACCCTGTCCAGCATTTATTATTTGTAGACTTTCTGATGATAGTTATTCTGACCGATGTGAGATGTTACCTCATTATAGTTTTGATTTGCATTTCTCTGATAATTAGTGATGTTGAGCATACTTCATGTGCCTTTTGGCCATCTGTATGTCTTCTTTGGAGAAATGTCCAGTTAGGTCTTCTGCTGACATGGTTGTTTATTTCAGGATTTTATGAGTTCAGAAATAAATGGGATAATATACATAAAACCTCTTTATAAAATGCACACCTAGAATTTGGTAATACTTAATTTAAATATAAAATCTGGAAACTATGGACCCAATTAGTCAGAAGGAGCTATGGAATACATGTTTCCAGCCTGGTTTCACTTGAAATCATCAGAGTGTTTATTTTTATGCCCGTATTATTCCGTCTTAGCATACTGCCATCATTGCAATGGTGCAGCAAGTATTTGCTTCTTAATGGAAATGGATCATACAATCTTTTACCTCCACAGGCTAAGAGTGGATTTGAAGATCAACCCTAATTCAGCAAGGCTGGGAAGGCAGTAGAACAGGGGTGTGTGTGTGTGTGTGTGTGTGTGTGTGTGTGTGTGTAGTGGTTTGCAGGTGGGGTTGTGGGGAATTTCTATTCTTGATTTAGACAGAAGCTGTAAATCCATGATACCGTGGACAGTTGGCCACTCGGAGGCACTGTGGGCCCAGGGTACTCATGGCGCTGTTGATGGGGTTGACAGTCACCCAAGAGAGGGCAGCTTAAGGGAACCTTGGCTACATGCCTGCATCAGGGGGCCTGGTTGACTTCACTGAGTGGTCCCAGGACAGGAGGAGCCAGCACGGACTTTTCACTACTCAGGGAAGTGGAGATGCATCTTGAGCCTCAGGATGCGCCAAGCAGGCGTCTCCGGGAGACCGCAAAGGAGGTGGAGGGTGAAGGGGTGGGGATGGCTGGGGAGGGCTGGGTGATTGTTGTCAGGCAGGGGCAGGCAGAGGAGAACAAGTGTGTCGTGGGCACACGGGGATGTGGTGATGGTACTCACCTCACACCCACCCTTTGCTGAGGGGCTGTGCAGGACAGGGAATGGCATAGAGTAGCCGGCCTGGGTCTTGCCGAGGGGTGCAGTGGACCAGGAGGCAGCCTTCAGAGACATCAGGGCAGTGACATCATGGGCAAATCTCCTCCCAGGGAAACAGGAGGTTCAGCTCTTTAGACCACTCACCCCAGGAGACCCGCCCCGAGCTAGGAGTTGTTTGGTTCCTGACGCTGCCATGGACTCCAGGCTCCTCTGCTGTGTGGCTCTTTGTCTCCTGGGAGCAGGTGAGTCCTGGGCACAGTGTGGAAGCTTCTGATATGCCTTTGCCATCCCGAGATACAAGCCGATGGGGGCTGCAGCAGGGGGCTTCCCAGCGCTCTGCCCTCAGCTTTCTTCTGTCTCCCCGCAAACAGGCCCGGTGGATTCTGGAGTCACCTAGACCCCAAACTACGTGATCAAATCAAGACAACAGCAAGAGACACTGAGATGTTCCCTTGTCTCTGGACACCTCCCTGTGTCCTGGTACCAACAGGCCCTGGGCCAGGGCCATCAGTTCCCAGCTGAGTATTACAGAGGGGAAGAGAGAGGAAAAGGAAACATCCTAGATAGATTCTCAGGTCAACAGTTCAGTGACTCTAGCTCTGAGCCTGACTTGAGCTCCTTGGAGCTGACGGAGGCGGCCCTGTATCTCTGTGCCAGCAGCCAAGACGCAGCCCTGCATGATCAGCTGCCTCTGGTACAAAAACATTCCTGCCCTAGCTCAGGAAGCGGCCGCGAGGGCGTTGACTGCCAGCCAGCCAGTCCCAGGCCCTGGTAAAGCAGACAGCCTTTCCCAGATATTATTTCTTTGATATGTATGAACACTCCCAAAAAGCATGCATAATAAGTATTATTTTACCTGTTTGTATATCTGAGGAGAAGTGTCTGCCCAGATCTCATATTTCATACCTGTCAGAGCAAGGAATCAGACTCAGGTCTGTCCTCAACACCTGTGGTCCCTGCCCTATAGAACGGTCCCCCCATAGAACAAATATATATATGTGTTTGTGTGTGTGTGTGTATATGTGTGTGTGTGTGTGTGTGTGTGTATATATATATATATATATATATATATAATTTAAGGGAGTTGGCTCACATCTTTTTTAAGGCTGGTAAGTCTAAAATCTGTAGCTGGGCTGTTGGTACTAGAGATCCAGGGAGAGCTGATGTTTAAGTTCAAAGGCTGTTAGGCAGAAGGAACTGATGTTCCAGTGAAGGCCATCAGCTGGACAATTCTCTCTTACCTGGGAAGATTAGGCTTTCTGTTCTATTCATGTCTTCGACTGATTGGATGTGGCCCACCTACATTATGGAAAGTCATCTGCTTTCCTAGCTAAAATGTTAATCTAATCTAATATTAGAGTCTACCTATTCACATGTTAATCTCTTCCAAAAACACCCTAACAGGAACACCCAGAATAGTGTTTAACTAAATACTTGTGGCCCAGCCAAGTTGACACATTACATTAGCCATCACACCATCTTCCAAGGTTGCATAAAAATTTAGTAAAGCATGAAGTACCTGGCACATAACAGGACTCTGCATGTCTTGACTCCCTTTGCTAATCTCTGACAGCCTCTTCCACCGTTTCCCAGAGGCAAAGTTAGAGATGGACATATTTTGCCTGTAGTTGAGGACTTCAGAAGTCACAGAAAGGCGAATATTTATGCCTGATGATTCATTACATGAAATTAACCAGAGCATGTAATATATATCCCTCATCAGGCATTTTTAAATCAACTTTATTGATGGATGAATTATAGTTAAGCCTTGAACAATGTGGAGTTGAGCAGAGGCTAGGGGTTCTGAGCCACCCCCAAGCCCACAGTCAAAAATTTACATATAACTTCACACTTGAATGTCCGTATCCACGGTTCTGCATCTGAAGATTCAAAGAACTACAGATCCTGCAGTACTGTAGTATGTATTTATTAAAAAGTGGACCCACACAGTTCAAACCTGTGTTGTTCAAGGATCAACTGTATATCCAATAATCATTACACACTTTATAATTGACAGGTCAATGGTTTTGCTCAATATATACGTATATACCCATGTAATATCTACCCTATTAAGATATAGAAACATTTCCATCTCCCAGAAAGTTCCTTCATGCCCCTTTCCCATGCCCCTGTCCATCCCTGAAAACCAAATAAATGATTTCTGTTGCTATAGATTCGTTTTGCTCAGGCATCTTTTTAGTGAAAATTTAAGGTCTCTAACCATTGAAACGATTCCTCTTTAGCACAGGGCTAAATATTTAAGACAGTTAGGTGCTACTGGAAAGTGTTATGGTTAAAAAAAGTGCTTGAAATCATGTGATACACAATATCCACTTCAGGGACAATCCTCACTGGGGATGGACAGTTTGATAAAATGACCATCAAAAGGTCTTGCCAGGTGGTACAGGCTGTTTTTATAAAATTTATTTATTCACTTATAGAAATTTCTTTTCTCATGCACCCATTCCCAGAAATCATTTTATAATGATATTTTGATAAGAAGTCATCACCTCCCAGGAAATTATTTTGAGATCCCATGAGACACACACAGAGCAAGGTTTCATGTTCACACACTGTGTGCTGGTCTGTGCAGACAACAGGCAGTAGCAATTTCGGTGACAGATCATTTCATGTCAGGAGAAGGGCCCCCTTGGCTTTTATCCCCAGTATCCAAGACACAGACCTTGATCTGGAAAGTCCCCCTTTCTGTTCTGGCCTTGCCTGTGCACCGGTCTCCCGTGCTGTGTGTCCTTCTGTCTCGTGGACTACGGAAGTCTGGGCACAGATGTGGAACCACTCCGGGGCTTGCCAGGCCCCAAATCAAGGCTTCTTGCTGTGATTACATCATGATCCTTCTTTGCTTCTGACTTTAGTTTCTGTGTCTTTCTCTCCCAGACCCCAGGAATGCCGAGTCACCAAGACCCCAGACATGTGGTCATGCTCAAGGGAAACCAGCACATCAGGAAGTACCCACAGGTCCAAAATCATGTACTCAGGACCAGCTACATAATTTGCAGGGCCCGTGATTCAAAACTTATTTAGAATGAATATCACGGCAGCAGAGCATTGCAGCAAGTACGGGGTCCTTCTCCGTGTGGGGTTATGTGCAACAAGATACAGTTTGGGGCTCTATGGTATTTGTGACTCAATTAATGGCAGATGCTACACCAGAAGGTATTCCCCATGGAATGGATGTCTCAGGTAAAAACAGAGCATCTTTCATCTACCCTGGAGTCTGCCACCTCTCACCCCGTCCCTCCCACGTCTGTATTCCTCTGTGCTAACATGTCATCTGCGGTGCTGGGCAACCATCTCTCCACAAAGGAAGGTCGGTCATAGGCATGATGTGGTTCTGCTGCTGCTAGATGTCCCCCTCCTGACACAGGAAGCACGTGCTCAGGTGACCATGAAGGAGTTGCAGCTGCATTTGCCAGCTGCCCCTGTCGGCGAATTGACGAGAAATAGAGCCAAACGATTCCTCAAATGTTGATGAGCCTGAGGTTGGGAAACCAGACACCAGAAGAATCATTGTAGGTGGAAGGACAGGACCAGGACTGTGATCAATTAAACAAAGTAAAAACAGACACTTGAAGAGTATTTGGGTTGCATGAGTCATACAGTGCAGCAGGAAGCCATAAGGATTTTCCCCGAAATTCAAAACTAGATTAGATAAATGAAACCAATATACGTATTAATGAAGAATTCTCTCTGGGATAAAATACACATAAAGTTACAAAGTGTTTTACAGAAAAGTTAACAAAACTTGTAAGACAGGCATCCATTCAGAGGAGCGCGTTCTTCCTGTTCTGAGCTGTTCACTGGAGGTTCGTGTCTGATTTCAGCCTCTGGGGGAAGGGGCGTGGCCCCCTGTGATGGGTTGGCTCTGGGGCCTGGCAGGGACAGTGACACCTCAGAATGACTCCCTGGAGAGCTCCTCTCCCCTCTCATCAACACACAGAAGACCCCTCTGCCTGCCTGCCCGCCCCGCCATGGGCACCAGTCTCCTGTGCTGTGTGGCCTTCTGTCTTCTGCAGGCAGGTGAGTCCCGGGCAGGGTCCCTTTCGGGGTCCCAGCACCAAGCGTGTCCCCTGTGTCTGCAGCATCAGCTTCTCCTTCTCCACAGGTCCAGGGAATGCTGGTGTCACTCAGGACCCAAAATTCCGGGTCCTGAGGACAGGACAGAGCACGACCCTGAAATGTGCCCAGGATCTGGACCACTACTATATGTACTGGTACCGACAAGACCTGGGACACGGGCTGAGGCTGATCCATTACTCATCTACCACTGGCACCACCAACAAAGGAGACGTCCCCAACGGGTACAGCGTCTCCAGATCAAACCTCGAGAACTTCCCTCTCACACTGGCGTCTGCCACCCCCTCCCAGACGTCTGTGTACCTCTGCGCCAGCAGTTACTCCACGGCACTGCATGGCCACCTCCTCTCTGCACAAAAAGGCAGGGGAGGCCCTGCACCCCCGGGACTCAGCAGAGCCCCTTGCAGGCTTCTAGCACCTGGAGCCTTGGAGCCCTGGGTGCCAGGTGCCTGCAGTGTGACCCTCAGTGTGTGGTCTCGGCCGGCCCAGACCTGACTCCATGGCCTTGCAGACATGTGTCCACCGTTACTCTCTGTCTTTCCTCTGCAGCTGCCCTGTGAGCAGAAAGATGCTGCCCCAGCTCTGACTCCCAGCCATTAGCCTGAGTCTGAGACCTCCAGGAGGGAACATTATTGGTAAATCACATACACCTAGATCCTCTTGTCTCTCCCCAGGCATCTCATTTCTGTTTCTCTGGAAGGTTCTCCCCCAGACTGGCCCTTACGTGCTCTCTGCTCTTTCCTGCCTTTCCCTGGTGGGGCAGGTCTTCCCACCTCCCTGACCTCAGATTTCCGGCCCTCTCTACTCCAGACAGGCTGCTGCTGCCTCATCTGGGTCATGTCCCTTCCCATCTCAGAGATGTCAAAAGCTATTTCCTCTGCACTGGACACAGACCATTCCTTCTGCTGTGATTAACTCCTGCCCATGTTCCTGTTCAAGGTCCCACTGGGTGGTCAGGCAATTCTGGGCACACTTGTTTCCCAGGAGAATTGTGAACACGGTCGGGGAGTCTCTGTTCGAGCTTTTCCAGGTCCAGACTATAAACTTTCCCCTTGTTACTGTGGATTACGCCTCCTTCCTACTCATAAGCGGGCCTCCGTCTTCTGTGTGTGTGTGTGATGATTACAAATATGTTCTTCCTTACTGTCTCCAACTTCTGTCCCCACAGGCCACACAGGAGCCGGACTGTCCCAGTCCCCCAGGCACAGGGCCACAGGGAGGGGCCAAGCTGTAGTTCTCAGGTGTGACCCAATTTCTGGTCATGTTTCCCTTTCTTGGACTGACAGACACTGGGGCAGGGCCCAGAGCTTTCAAAACAAGGATGCACCAGAGGCATCGGTGATGCCTAATGATTGGTTCCCCGCTGAGAGACCTGAGGGCTCGTACTCCCATCTGAAGATCCAGCCAGTGGAGCCTGGGGACTCGGCCGTGTATCTCTGTGCCAGCAGCTTAATCAAACGGTGTCACATAGTCGCTTCCTTCTTGTTCACAAACCTCATCCTCTCTCCTTGCAGTTCCTAGAGACCTTAAATAGGCTGCTGTTCGCTCTCCACTCACCAAAAACAAAAAGAGGTTGATGTGGACATCAGCTGTTCTCTGGATAGAAAGAGACCACAGGTTAACTCCTGAAATACTGCGGCTGTAAATGTTGGTGGATAGAAATCATTATGGCTCCTGTGTTCTAGGAGTCCCAGGGCCAGCTCAGTGCTCCAAGGCAAGGACCCAAAGTCCTGGACATAACAGTCTTCCATGGGACCTTCGGGGGGCTGCCCAAATACGTGGCTTTGGTTGCCTGTCTGTGCAGTGAGCAGAATCTCCTCTGTGCTTGTGGTTGGCATCTGGAAAGTTTTCAACTACCTCCTGGGGCATGTTCTTTCTTCTAAAGCCTTGTCTGTCCCTGTCACATTGGAAGTTTTCAACAACATAGCATCAAGACTCTTCCTGTTTTATTTTATTTATTTATTTATTTATTTGCGGTACGCGGGCCTCTCACTGTTGTGGCCTCTCCCGTTGCGGAGCACAGGCTCCGGACGTGCAGGCTCAGCGGCCATGGCTCACGGGCCCAGCTGTTCCACAGCACGTGGGATCCTCCCAGACCGGGGCACGAACCCGTGTCCCCCTGCATCGGCAGGCGGACTCTCAACCACTGCGCCACCAGGGAAACCCTCTCTTCCTGTTTTAAGTAAAGTCCTTACTACTTTTGTGCCAGTTAATTGACAAACACAATGTTGAAAACAATAGGACTTCATTTCCTCTGCCTCAATTCAGCAGCCCACTTTATTTTGTTTTCATGTTTTCACTGCTCCAGTACTGACAGGTACCCTAGAGCATACTTTTACAACCTCTCCAGTTTCATCTTGATTCCCTGAGTAAATCTGTTCTCGAGAGACTGTTTAATTTCATGCCCTAGCCTTTCGATTTGAAATAATTTCCCTGAACTCTTTATCTTATTTTCTAATGTCCCTATTCCTTTTTATGTATTTGCTATATTATATATTGTTATAGACATTCATTATAAGTATAAACACCTATATTGTAAATAACATCTTCCATCCATCTGTGGCCGAAGCTGCAGTTTGAATGTATGAAATCTAAGGCCCTGGTCAGAGTGGATATGATTATGGATCATGTCCCTGGGAGTCCTAAGAGATAACCCAGCTCCGAGACTGGGATTGAATGTCACGGCCATGGTAGAGGCTCCCTGAGCCTTGCATAGCAGGTAAGGGGAGTGACAGTTGCCCCAGATCCACTTATCAGAAATTGTAGTGGCTCAGTACACCAAATTTCTTTCCCCAGGGAGTGAGCATCCATGGGAGGGAATTTTCCTGGTCTTTAACTGTGGCACCAGCAAAGCTCCCCTTGCTCTGTTGCCCTGTGCTTCTGGGGAGTGAGGAAAGCCAGGGCATACATGGGAATTCCCTGCTCTTGGAATCCCATTCCAAGGACTCCCTTTCTAGACTTCATCTTCAATTTTTTTTCCATTTTTTTCCCCATTTTTGCCACATGAACCTGGCAGATTCAGCCTCCTTATAATACTATTTTGTACCAAAGTTTTCACATCTCCTAACACCTCTGCTTCTTCCAGAATCATCTCTTCCCTCCCTGCTGCTCAAATCAGCAGATGCACATTGTACAAGTTTTCATTTAGCGGAGACTGTCCCTTGCTGGTCTTAATTCCATCCATCCTTATTTCTCCATCAGATACTGTTTCCTCTATGATTGCTTAATGCCTTGTAAGATGTTCTTATTTTTCTTACATTCCAATTTTACTTTTTATTCGTACACATTTGACCCCATCTCGAAGGTAATTTCATTATCTTCCCAGTCCTTTGCTAATCTATATTTTGGAGTTAACATTGATTGTCTTTTATTTTCTTCAGCATTTTTATTTGTCTTTTGTAATGAAGGTAGAAGAACCTCCTTACACTTCAACGTCTGTGTTTTTCTTCCTAAAGTAAGCATTAGTTTAACTAAACATTAGTTCCTTTAATTTCTCCCTCTCCCTTTCAGAAGATAATTTTAAGGGGGGAGAACTCAGTTGGCCTATACCTGCCAGATAATGCGATAGTGTTAAGCAGAATGAGGGTGGCCTATTCAGCATGATAACTCAAAGGAATAGTTTGGGTTAGAACTGGTGTTGGGATTAGGGTTGAAGGAAGTTGAGTATAAAAGGTGATCATGCAGACACTTCCAGCACCCCTTGGGCCACTGCAGAAGAAACAACGATGAAACTTCAGGTATTGGCCACAAGATGGCACTATGACGCCACTGAGATCTAAGGGGCTCTGGGCAGAGTCTGGGAGTGCAGCCTGGGAGGAAAAGGGTTAAGAAAAACTTAGGCGTGGATCCACTACTCCACAGCTGTTGAAGAAGTTTTCAGTTATTGCCCAACTACCTACAGCTATGGAAGAAGTGGGAGGCCCCTCTAAACTGTAATGAGATCCACAGTTGAAAGATTTGGGCGAAGCAGCCTTGATGTCAGGGGCAGGTGCAAACAAGGAGCAACTGTGTCAGAGGAATACAGGAAACCCAGGGGGCGGAGTGCACCCAAAAGTCAGTGCATCGCAGCCCCACTCCATCTCCCCTGCAGGCACGCTAAGCAACGTCTAGGAGAGGAGCCGCTGACCTCACCTGAGCCAAGTCACAGGGGATCCTCCCGGGGTGGGGAGAATCTGCAGGGGTAGGGGGAGTGACATCCCAGGCAGACCCACCTGGCCACTGAAGAGGAGCCCCCCAGCTCCCTCTCTCAGGCCTGTGGATCAGAGCATTTAGTGCGGACGGCCCTCTTCTCGCCCTCGCCCTGCCATGAGCCCCAACCTCTTTTGTGTGATTCTTTGCTTGCTGGTGGCAGGTGAGTTCGGAACTCAGCTGAAACCTCTGCTGTGGGTTTGCAGAGCCCCAGCTCCAAGGCTTTCCCTTTCCTTTGCAGATCCAGGTTACTCACTGAGCCTTGTCTTTACTGTGTGCCTGCCTCTTCAGCAGGTCCCACGGATGCAGCAGTCACCCAGAAGCCAAGATACCATATTATACGAGCAGGAAACAAGATGGTCCTGGAATGTTCTCAGCATGTGAACCATTTCGGAATGTTCTGGTATCGGCAAGATCCGGGACAGGGGCCAAGGCTGATCTATTATTCAAATGGCGTCGGCAGCACTGGCGAAGGGGATGTCACAGAGGGGTACAGTGTCTCCCGAAACAAGAATGAACATTTCCCCCTGACCCTGGAGTCGGCCAGCACCAACCAGACCTCCCTGTACCTCTGTGCCAGCAGTGAACCCACAGCACGGCACAGTCAGCTGCTCTGCACACAAAAAGCTCAGCCACAGGCGTGGGGTGGACACTTCTTCCTGAAGCCACGTCTCACCAGGGGAGAAAAACTGCTCATCTGAAGCTCTCAGCAGACTAGTGTGAACAGAGGTCCATCAGCATAAGGGTTGTGTGTGTGTGTGTGTGTGTGTCTGTGTGAGTGTGTGTGTGTGAGTGTGTGTGTGCGCGCTCTAATTTGAAAAGACACATGACCCCAATGTTCACTGCAGCACTATTTACAATAGCCAAGACATGGAAGCAACTTATATGTCCACTGACAGCTGAATAGATAAAGAAGATGTGGTGCATATACACAATGGAATATTACTCAACCATTAAAAAAGTGAAATGATGTCATTTGCAGCAACATGGATAGACTTAGAGATTATCATACAAAGTGAAGTCAGACAGAGAAAGACAAATATCATATGATATCACTTATACATGGAATCTAAGAAAGGATATAAATGAACTTATTTACAAAACAGAAACAGACTCACAGACATGGAAAACAAACTTATGGTTACCAGAGGGGATAGGAGGGTTGGGGGGGCAGGGATAAATTAAGAGCTTGGGATTAACAGATACACACTACTATGTATAAAATAGACAAACAACAAGCACCTACTGTATAGCACAGGGAACTATATGCAATGTCTTGTAATAACCTATAATGGAAAAGAATCTGAAAAAGATTATATGTATGCATATATAACTGAATCACTTTGCTGAACACCTGAAGCTAACACAATATTGTAAATTAATTATACTTCAATTTAAAAATGGTTAGAAAAAGTAAATGCAAATAGCACTTAGTGTTACGTCACTCAATTCAGAATATTCTGGCAATTGAATAAAGCAGAGGAACAGCAGCATCTAACATGAAATTTATATTTCACTTTCTTTTTCAGTGCAGAACTAAGCAGAAAGCAGCCAGGCAGCTTTAAATTCCCTGAGTGATCTGGGGCTCTCCAAGCTTGAAACTGTGACACAAAGTTGCCTGGGGCTCATTGAATACCAAGCAAGAATTCTTTGGAGAAAAACAATTCTCAATAACAAATTATGAAACACATAAGTAAACAAACCACTTAGGGGAAATGTTAGTAGATGCATCAAACAGCAGCATTAAACCCTGAGATGATCAACTGTAGAATTATCAAAAAAAAAAAGATGACAAACTAAGTCTCTCCTGTGGGCATAGGGCAGTATTTTGCATCTTCTGAGGTTATGAGGTCTTTTGAGGTCACTGAGAACTTCTCACATTCTCAATATTTTATGCCTGTGACTGTTCTCATCTTCTCTTATTTGTGTGTGATTCATTTCTAAGTTGAACTACATGCATAAAATTGTATATGATTCCCATCTTTTAGGCAATTTGTAAATTAAGAAAGAACCTCATTTTTATCATCCCTTTGGCTTGGATTAAAATCTATGAGCTTTTTGGGCTTCCCTGGTGGCGCAGTGGTTGAGAGTCCGCCTGCCAATGCAGGGGACACGGGTTCGTGCCCCGGTCTGGGAAGATCCCACATGCCGCAGAGCGGCTGGGCCCGTGAGCCATGGCCGCTGAGCCTGCACGTCCGGAGCCTGTGCTCCGCAGCGGGAGAGGCCACAACAGTGAGAGGCCCGCATACCGCAAAAAAAAAAAAAAAAAAAAAAAATCTATGAGCTTTTCAATTTTTTTTCCTTGCAAAATATTACAAAATGATATTGGCAACAATTTATTCTCTCCCAGCCTGTATCCCTCCTCAGCTTCTTACAGGTGGAAGTCCATACACAAGAGCAGGGTTTCTTCACGTGGGATCCAGTAAGTCCAGGTCTGTGGGTCCATAGTTGGGCTTCACAGGAAGGGCAAACCCCATGTGTTGCTCACTACTTGACGTGCCGTGCCATGTACACCCTGGGTTGGGGGAGCGCTGACTGACCCAGGACCTGATTGCAGACAAGGGAGCAGGCTGTTTGCTGGGCAAAAACTCAACTCACTAATTGGCCAATCTGCTGAAAGTCTAAATGGTGAAACTGATGAATGACCAATTTTGCCAAATTATGGCGTTTACAGCAGTTCAGGATGCTTGGAATGATTTCAACAGACTTTGAGGATTTTTTGTTGTTGTTGAAGTTTTTGTTTGGCTACAGCTTTCCTTCAGCCATTGATCCTCAGCTATTTCTGAGCAAACTTGTCAGTCCAGCTTAGTTTGAGGTCAAATTTGGATGTTGTAATACTTCAGTCCCTGAGACCTTCTCATGTTCTCAATATTTATGCATGGAATTGTTCCTGTCTTGTGTGTGATTCGTTTCTAAGGTGGACTACATGGAATACACGCAATGAAATTGTATGTGACTCCCATCTCCTGTGTACTTGTTTATTAATGCTTTAGTCATACTTTATTTAAGGTGTAAATAGGGAGAAAAATGCTCAAATTAATACACATATTGCTTGGTAAATTTTTTTTTTTTTTTTTGGCTTGGTAAATTTTGTAAAAGGCATACACCAGTGCAACCATGACCGAAATCAAGATAAAGAACACTTCCACCACCCAAGAAAATTTCCTCATGCCTCTTCCCAATCAGTTTACTTCCCAGAGCTAACCACTTTTCTGACTTTTATGACTATAGTTTTGTCTATTCTTGAACTTCATATAAGTGGAACCACATAGGAAATACTCTGTTTTATTGACTTCTTGTTCTCAAAATTATTATTTCTGAAATGTACTCATATTGTTGTTTATCAGTACTTTTTTCTTTATAATACTGAGTAGTATTCCATTGTATATCACAATTTGTTTATCCATCCTCCTATAGATGGATGAGTAGGTTGCTCCAGTTTTCAACTATTATGAATAAAACTGCTCTGAATATTTTTGTACAAGTCTTCGTGGGTAAAAGCATTCATTTCTCTTAGGTATAAACATGAGTGAAACTATTGATTCACAGGGTAGAGGCATATTTGACTTTATTAGAAGCAGAGGCATATTTGACTTTATTAGAAGCAGTTGAATAGTTTTCCAAAGTGGCTGCACCAATTTACAACACCAAGGGGTGGGGGTTCCCTTGACCCCCCATTCACACCAACATTTGGTGTTCTTTTTATTGTTAGCCATTCTATTGGGTTTGTAGTGGTGTCTCATTTACACTTCACTGATCAGTAATGATATTTACTTTTTTCATATCTTCCTATCTCCTCTTACAAGGTGCCTGCTTTTGAATTTGTCCATCTTTAAAAATCAAGTTGTCTTTATATTATTGATTTGTAAGGGATATTTTAATATTCTAGATAGGAGTCTTTTGATCATTAAATAGCCTGAGTTGGTCTTCGCCCACAGTGGCTTGCCTTTTCACTTTTTTAATGTTGACTTTGGTTAATTGAAGATTTAAATTTTTATAAAGTCTAACTTAACAGTTTTTTCTTTTACACTTGGTGCTCTTTGCATCCTGTTTGCCTACCCCAAAGTTGTGAGCCTTTTCTTTCTACTTCTTGCTCCACTGCTTCACTTTCCTAACATCATCCCTTGTTCCTTGCCATCAGCTGGAAAGGACCCACCTCCAAATTCGTGAGTTAATCATCCCACTCTGCCCACAGCTTCCTATCCTCCCACACCTGTTCTTTGACATTATCGGGATCTCCTATCCATTGGTAACTATTCTTTCTTTCTTCCTATTCCTTAGGGTCCTTCCATATTTTCATCACCTCCTGATAGAGTAGAATTGATGATGTTATAATACATTCTTTTAACCCTATCTTGCAAACATTCATTCTTTTACCATGACCCTCTTAGGTTGCCCTCACATTACAGAAACCCAAACCCGAGCGAATGCACTGATCTCTCTTTTTCAGGGCAGCAGCTGAGAGTTGTCAGAATGAATCACACGTGCACAAACTGGTATCTAGCATGATAAATGGGGTCACTAATCTTACCTGCCTTTACATCTCTGTTTTGAGATTCCAATTAGCTCACTCTCTCACTCAACAGAACATTATCTCAAATATTTCAAACATATCCCATTCTCTGTAAAATTTGCCCTCTTCTTCCTTTTTTTTTTTTTTTTTTTTTTGAGGTACACGGGCCTCTCACTGTTGTGGCCTCTCCCGTTGCAGAGCACAGGCTCCGGACGTGCAGGCTCAGCGGCCATGGCTCACGGGCCCAGCCATGTGGGATCTTCCCGGACCGGGGCATGAACCCGTGTCCCATGCATCGGCAGGCGGACTCCCAACCACTGCGCCACCAGGGAAGCCCATGTTTTCAATTTTTTACAGTGTGTTTTGATGGACAAGAATTTAATGCACCTGACATTATAGTTTTCTTTGTGTCTCAGCCAAACAAATTCTCCCTCAAATAAGTACCTGAAAATATTTTTCTTAATTTATTTGAGTAAAATTTAAATTTCACTTTTCATGAGTAAGAATAAAATATACCTGAAATATATTTTCATGTAAGGAATGAAGTAGAGATCTGGGACTCTAAGGAAGGGATATAGCTCAGTGCACAAGGACTAGCCTGTAAAAAGATCCCTAGGTTGGAAAAGAACACAGTGCCTACGAGGAAAAAACTGAATGTAGATAAGTATGCCTGGTACAGAGAGAGCAGAGCTGATGGTGAAGAGACAGGTGGGGGGCAAAAAATATAGGACCTTGTAGGGCTATTGCCCCATAGAAGAAAGGCAGCCAGGAGCAGGTACCATGTGAGTGAAGGTTTATGGCTGTCATTTGAGGGGTAGTAGAGGGTGGGGGAGGGGCAGAGGGTAGATGAAGGAGTCACTGGCTGGTAGGACAGTGACATCACTGATTGGTTTCATCAGTGACACCACTGAGAGCCATGTCTTGTTTCCCCAACACACAAGCTGGGGCAGGCAAGTCCTCCAAAGCCCTTCCCTGGGCTCGCCAAGCTCTAACGAAGCCTTTCCTCATGTCTAACTCATTGGGGTCCTTCTTTGGCATCATCTCCAGTTTCAGCTTCCTTTGATCACAGATGTCATGGATGCTGGAACTCCCCAGACCTCAAGATAAAAAGGACACGACAGAAAGTGACATTGAGATGTCCGTGATTGTCGTCCTCAGGTAATGTGTATCAACAGAACTTGAAACTGGGGCTCAGGCTGATACAGTACAGCCTGCACAAAGGAGGAATCTGCCAATGGGTCTGTGACTTTCTTTCGCAGCCAGAAATGTCATCCTAGCGGGGGACCCTCAGAGGCTGTGAGCCCTGTGCGGGAAGTCCTCTCAGGTCAGTGTGAGCTGGGCCGGCATCACGATTTGAGGGGACTTCTCTTCCATGACCCCTCTTCTACGGCTCTGTCATCAGAGCTACTACACCTCTGGCCTTTCAGAGGAATTCCTCCTACCCAGCTGCTTGCAGGAAGGAAACTGTGCTTGAAATTGGATACAGACAGATACCCTTGATGCCACAGGTCCATATTCTTTTCTCTGCTGGACTTTTATGAGTCTGTCTTTCCCACACCATTTTCATTTCAGTCATAAGCTTTTTTTTTTTTTTTTTTTTTTGCAGTACGCGGGCCTCTCACTGTTGTGGCCTCTCCTGTTGCGGAGCACAGGCTCCGGACACGCAGGCTCAGCGGCCATGGCTCAGGGGCCCAGCCACTCCGTGGCATGTGGGATCCTCCCGGACCAGGGCACGAACCCGTGTCCCATGCAACAGCAGGCGGACTCTCAACCACTGCGCCACCAGGGAAGCCCCAGTCATAAGCTTTTATCCATGCTGTGTCCACTCCTGGTTGTCTTTCCCCTACCCCTGGGCCCTCATCTCTGCTTCAACCCTACTGGCTTCAGTTCAGTCCATTCCTCCTGTGCATCTCGCTTCTCCCTCCGGAAGGCTTTCCTGCTCCCAGGCTCTGTCTCTCTGCCAACACAGGTCTCTCCTCTCTTGTTCTCTTTGCTCCAGATCTCAGCTTGACCACCACCTTCTTAGAAAAGCATCCCTTCTCGATATTACTAGCTCAGGCCCCTTTGTTATAAGGGCTCATAGCTTATACTATTCACTAACATTTAGCACAGTTGTCATTTTACATGAATTTATGTGACTAACAGAAACCCCTTTCACTCTCTATAAATCTCACATTGTAGTGGCCGTGGATGTTTTTGTTCCCTGTGTTATTTCCAACACCAGCAGTAGTTGTCCAGGTACCAGTGGGCAGTCTTTAGGGAGTGAATAAATCATGGAAGACCACCTGGTTCCCACGCAGGCTATCCCAGAAGTCTGGCTACATCGATGGGGACCTTCCATCCCTTTGTCTCCTGAGATCAGGTGAGTCCTGGGAGCAGAAGAGAAATCCCTATCGTGGGCTGTGTAACCGGGTCCCAAGGCTTTCTGCAGTTTTGTGTCTTCCCATCAGCTTGCTCAGCTTGTCTCTTCCTTCAGCCTCCTTCCCTTAAAGGCCCATGGATTTTGGAGTCTCCCAAACATGGGCTACCTCATCACTGGTGGAATGATCAGAAACAGAACATCAAAAACTAGTATTAAGAGTTGATGGAGGGGCTTCCCTGGTGGCGCAGTGGTTGAGAGTCCACCTGCCGATGCAGGGGACACGGGTTCATGCCCTGGTCTGGGAAGATCCCACATGCCGCGGAGTGGCTGGGCCTGTGAGCCATGGCCTCTGGGCCTGCGTGTCCGGAGCCTGTGCTCCACAATGGAAGAGGCCATAACAGTGAGAGGCCCGCGTACCGCAAAAAAAACAAAAAGTTGATGGAGAAGGAAACAATAATGGCCTCTCTATTATGTGAGGGAAGGTCTTCCCAAGGCACAAATCCCTCTTGGATAAACTAGAGGCCACGAGGCCTGATACACTGAACCGTGTCGTGGATGTCCACTTCCATGGATCGCTGGGCAATGCCAGAGACACAGAGCTGAGGGTCTCTCACCCCCAAACCCCAGCTTCAGCCCACACCCTGCCTGTGGGGCAGGATGCAGGGCAGTGTCCTTTCCAGCTCTCCCTCCTCGGCCATTTCGGAAATGCTGTTTGTGACAGCAAAGGCTCCATTTATAGAGAGAGGCCATGCATTAGTCCTTGAAGAATTGTGTGAGTCTTTCTGGGCAGAAATAATCAAATGTACAATTGCCTAGCATGGCCCAAGGATAGACCAAAGCCCCGGTTTTGCCTGAATGATTCACATCAATGCTTTAGAGACTAATGCAGCTTCATCTCCTTAGGCAGTGAAGACCAAAAATAGACTACTTATTTCAAAGAGTCAAACCTTAGAAAGACTGGAGTTAGAACGTGTTCCCTGGGGACAGCATCCCTCACCCATTTGAGAAAGCTGTGAGCTATTGGTGAACACTGGAACACCGTCACAGCCGACACTGGAATGAATGATACTGCTACTTGAATCAGAAGTAAAAGATGAGCATTTCTAGAGCCTGTGAAAATGTAACTTATTTTTATTGAGTTTGAAAACGCAGGCAGTAGGAGGCGCTCATTTACCTTCCTTTTCAAATAAGGGGATTATTCAAGGCTTGTTCTAGAATGAGCGCTCAGAGCCTCCACTCCCGGTGGTGGCCGTTCTTGGAGACAGGAGCCACATTAATCCACAGTCAACACAAACAGAAGTCACCATCGACCTCACCGCTTACCCAGTTCACTGGTCAGGGGCCATCCATGTGCACAGGGTGCTGTGCTCCTTCACCCTTGGCTTATTTTTAAAAATGGGCATTTATACCCATTATATATACACACTGTATATATACAATGTGCATATACAATGGAATATTATATAAATATACAATTATATAATGTGGCATATATATATATATATATATATATATATATATATATATACACGCCACATCTTCTTTATCCATTCATCTGTTGATGGGCACTTGAGTTGCTTCCATGCCTTGTATATAGTGCTAAGCTATGTTATATAATGAAAAAGCATCAACAATGTATAAGGAAAATGTTAAATGTTAATAATCCTCCTCCCTCTCCAAACACACCCCTATCCAATCCCACCTTTAGGGGTGTGTTTCTTACCTTCTTCTCTATGCTCGTGCAAACCTGTCTACACAAATACCCCTACCAAAGCGGGGCCACCTGTACACATTAACTGCAACTTGCATACTTTTTTCTCTTAGTCTACTTTGGACTTTATTTTTTCAGATCGGTAGAGAGAGATCTAACTTGCTTCTGTTAGCTGCTTCATATCGCATAACAGGGATAGACAGGTAGGTTAATGGCCTCGGGCATGGTCTCAGAGTTGATAAAGGATGGAACCAGATTACAAACGACAGTCTGTTTACATCTGTGTGGGAGCCCCTGGGAGCCTGGGGGTTTCCAGTCTGCAGGTAGGAGCGCCCGTGTGTGTCCTACACCACTGCAGGTAAGAGCAGCATGATGTTGGCAGAAGAGAAGTTCTAGAGATGGCTGATCAGGGCTTAGCCCGGGACAAGCTGAGATTTGAGCAAATTATTCCAATCCCAAGATGCATCACAGATACGAATGTGATTTAGGGAAGGGACCTTTGTGAGAAGCTATTATTAAAATGAGAAAGGCGGGGAGAGAGGCAACTAAGTGGTCGCTTCACACATGTGAAATGTAGAGGAACACAGTGTTAGCTAAACTCCAAGCTGGTTCTGATCAGTTTTGCTTTTTAAGGGGGTGGAAATGGGATAATTTATTTCAAATGTGAAGTTACCAGCTGTAGTGCTCCTTCTCCCTGTGAAGGCTGGTGACGAAGAGAGAAGCGGTGAGGCTGGGGGCCACAGTTTACCTGTTCAATGGGGCACACTAATAAAACAGACAGTGCCCAAGGACACTCTCAGGGGCCGGAAATAGGTCAATTTTCCTGCTACATCAGGTTGGAGGAATCCCATCTTCTTCTGGAAAGGATCGTGAGTCTTGTTCCTTTTCTGAAGGGGGCCACCAATCAGGTTTTGAGAGTTAGCCTAGGAGTGAAAAGGAGAAATGAATTACTCATAATGCAGCCTGTTAGGAGTCCCGAGGATCAGTTCAACCCCCCACCGCGTTTTTATTGTATGACTCTCACCCGAATGTTAAAGGTAAAACACTTCCGACTCCTCAAGGTAAGGTTCTGTAACATTTATTTATTTTAGAAGTGATGTAGAAACACAGGAGGCACCCCGATAGGGAGTTGAGGACAAAAACTGTATGGAGATTCATGAATGAATCCAGGGAACTGTTTTTGTTTTAACCTCCAGAATTACTAGAAGATTTGAACTTAGATCGGTATACACCAGAGGCGCCGTTTCACCCCTTGCCCAGAGCTGTGAGTTCAGGCTGCCTTTGGGACAAAGACGTGGCGATTCCACCATCCACCCTCCCCCCCCAACACACACACATAGCCCGTTCCTGCCCAGATCATGCATAGGACCAGGCGAATGCAGGACCGAGGTCAGAAGCAGGAGTCTCAGCTGGAGTTGATAAAATCAGCATTTCCTACCGCAAATGTGAAGTGCTGTTGAAGCATCCAGGTGGAAATGTCCAGCTGATGAGGAGAAAAGAAGGAGAGAAGCAAGAAGGCCAGGTAGGGGGTCTGGGATTCACGCCCCGGGACACTGGGGTGACAGCAAGGACCTAACAGAATCAGTGCTTATTTAGACCCACTTCTGAATTTCCATTTTTCATTAATTCTATGCCTCACAAGTTTTCACCTTTTAATGTTTCTGATGATGACCGACAGTCATTTTTTTCTTTCTTAATGGTACATAATAGAATGGTGCATCTCCGCGTTGCAGGCGTCTTAGATATACTTAATTAATTAATTAATCCTGAGGCTCAGTGATGTCACCATAGGAACTGCCCTGTGGGGACAAGGACGCCCCTCCTCCTCTGCTCTTGCTTACAAGGACCCTGAGCTGGTCAACCTCCCACTGCTGCCCTGACCCTGCCATGGGCTCCAGGCTCCTCTGCTGAGCGAAACCCTCTGTCTCCTGGGGGCAGGTGAGTCCTCAGCAAACCAAGCAGTTGTGTGTGTGTGTGTGTGTGTGTGTGTGTGTGTGATGATTACAATTATTTTCTTCCTTACTATCCCCACAGGTCACACAGGAGCTGGAGTGTCCCAGTCCCCCAGGCACAGGGTCACAGGGAGGGGTCAGGCTGTAGTTCTCAGGTGTGACCCAATTTCTGGTCACCAAGTCTTTTTCTGGTACTGACAGATGCTGGGGTAGGGCCCGGAGTTTCTGACTTATTTTCAGAGAAAAGGTGCACCAGACGCATCGGGGATGCCTAGTGATTGGTTCCCCGCTGAGAGGCCTGAGGGCTCGTACTCCCATCTGAAGATCCAGGGACGAGAGCCTGGGGACTCGGCCATGTATCTCTGTGCCAGCAGCTTAGCCACAGCGTGGCACAGTCACCTCCTTCCTGTTTACAAACGCCCACGTGCTCACCTCTACTCACAGTTCCCAGAAATCCCCATATAGAGGACTTACCCCACTCTCCCCTCAGCAGGGGAAATAAGTGGGTTGGGGGCTGCAGCTGTTCTGATAGTAGGAAGTCGGAAAATAACCTTTGAAAGACTAGAGCATCTGGGTTTCTGAGATTCCTTTATACAGTTTAAGATTCTATAATTGGGATTGAATATCAGACCATAGTCTCAGATAGAGTGAAGTATCCTCTGGTAAGACTATTTAGTTTCAGCACATTTATAATAAACTCATACTGAATGTCACCAGCTCAGACCACACAGTGCCCAGATGTGGGCCAGCCAGTGCAGAACACTGTTAAGGTCATCTGTAGCCACCAACCTTAAAAATAAATAAATTACAATCCTTAGCAACAGTTGCCACTGAAATAAATTATCCACAGGGAACTGTCGTCCACAATAATGCACGCTAATGTATGTCCCTATATTGCTTTTTTATTTCTTGACAATCCTGCTGTCATTTTGTGTCTAATTTTCTTCACTAATTTTTTTTTTTTTTTTTTTTTTTTTTTTTTTGCGGTACGCGGGCCTCTCACTGTTGTGGCCTCTCCCGTTGCGGAGCACAGGCTCCGGACGCGCAGGCCCAGTGGCCATGGCTCACGGGCCCAGCCGCTCCACGGCATGTGGGATCTTCCCAGACCGGGGCACGAACCCGCGTCCCCTGCATCGGCAGGCGGACTCCCGACCACCGCGCCACCAGGGAAGCCCTCCTCTCTATTTTTTAAATAGAAACTCAGTTTGGCTTTCATAAAAGGTAACCCCACTTGAGAAGGTGTTAAAGGGGAGTAATTCAAAGAAGACTGGAATAAGAGTTATATCATCCATTCAGGATTCTTTGAGGTTTCCAATTTACACTCCTATCAAGGTATCTGAGCCTTTCAACTGGCACACACACACATGCACACACACACTCTTTGGGTTACTTTTTCACTCTCTTAGTTGTGTCCTTTGTTTTGTTTTTTGTTTTGCGGTACGCGGGCCTCTCACTGTTGTGGCCTCTCCCGTCGCCGAGCACAGGCTCCGGACGTGCAGGCTCAGCGCCCATGGCTCACGGGCCCAGCAACTCCGCAGCATGTGGGATCTTCCCGGACCGGGGCACGAACCCGTGTCCCCTTCATCGGCAGGCGGACTCCCAAGCACTGCGCCACCAGGGAAGCCCTTAGTTGTGTCCTTTGATGAGGAGAACTTCTTAATCCAAAATCAGTCCATTTTCCCCCCTCTTTGGTTTATATTTTGTATTTTGGTGTCTAGTTTAGGAAATCTTTGCCTATTTCAAAATGATCATGTTTTCTTATGTTTCCTTCTAAATTCTTTATATTTTAAACTTTTACATTAAGATCTGTAATTCAACTGGAATTCTTTGTATATGAAATGAGGAAGAGGTCAGGTTATGTTTTCCATATAGTTATCCAACTGACCCAATATTATTCGTTAAAGAGTAATACTTTCCTCACCGCTTTGTGATCTCACTTTTGTCACGTATCAGTCATTGCATATGTGTTAGTCTATTTTGTCAGTTCTTACACAAATAGCACACTGCCTTATTTACTATAGCTTTACAATTTATCATATCAAATACTATAAAAGGAAAACCATATGATCATCTCTATAGATGCTCAAAAAAATTTTGATAAAGTCCAACAAACATTCCTGATAAAAAAAAAACAATTAGCAAAATATGAATAACTGGAAACTTCCTAATAAAAAGCATTTATGGAAAACCTATAGTTAATAGAACATTTTTACAGATAGACCATGATAAGTTAAAGATGCACATTGTAATCCCTAGGTCAAACACTAAAAGTAGCATAAAGAGGGGAAAAATAATCTTTTCAACAAATGGTGCTGGAAAATATATATATATCCATGTGGAAAAATAATGAATCTCAATTTTTATCTCAGTCCATGAACCAGGAGTTGGCAAACTAAGGCCCAGAGGCCAAATATGGCCTCTGCCTGTTTTTATATGGCCGAGAAGCTAACAATGGTTTTTATATTTTTAAATGGTTAAAAAATAAAAAGAATAACATTTTGTGGCAGGTGACAATTATACAAAATTCAGATTTCAGTATCTGTAAGTAAAATTTTGTTGGAATAAAACTAAGCTCAATCATCTACATATTGCCTCTGGCTGCTTTTGCACTGCATTGGCAGCGTTGAGTAGTTCTGGCAGAAACTGCATGGGGTGCACAAAACCAAACATATTTACTATCTGACTCTTTACAGAAAAGGCTTGCTGACCCTTGCCAAAAAGAAAAATTAATATGAGTTGGAGCAACATTTCCAATGATCTATAAAGCTTCTGAAGTATAAAGAGTCTGAAAGAAAACACAGCAAATTCTCTTCATGACCTTGTAGTAGGCAAAGATTTCTGAAAGAGGATGAAAAATGTTCTAATTTTAAAAAGAATTAAATTATTCTTTATCAAAATTTTAAAACTTGTGTGTGTGGAAAGATAGTAAGACCCAATACAATGACCCAATGCAGCCAAAAATAAATAAATAAAATAAATTTTAAAAAATTTGAACAGAATATTCAGATAAGAGAAGCTATGTAAGGAGGCAGTTTCCTCTTCAAGGACTTGATGGGCTTCTTCCCCTGGCTGCTTGGAAGATGTTTTGGCTGATAGAACTCCACTGTCAGTCTCTCCAGGAATTATCTTTGGTTAAAGAGAAAGCTTTGCCCGAGGTCCCACCCCTTCCCAGGGCAACTGGCAACTGACCCGTATCCCCTTTCGTAGAACACTAATTGATGAGGTTTAGAATTTTTATTCCGTCTTGGAAAAACCTTTGCTTCATGCCTCCCTCACTACCACGTACTAAGGGTGAGCCCAAGACAAAGAGCAAATCAGCAAAACCTGTGCCCTGCATGTCCTGGTGGATCTGGATTTCGATCCTAATTTAGGTAGTACTCGGCCTGCCTGGGCTCTGGCAATGGCGCTACTGCACAACTGGCCACTTGAGGGCACTGTGGATCCACTGAGCGAGCCTCTGTCAGCAGCGTCCGGGAAGGGGAGGGTGGGGGAGAGGAGGAGGAGGCGGGGTTAAGGGCGAGAGAGTCCTGGCTTGGTCCCTGCGTCAGGGAGATTATTTGATGAATCAGAGTCAGTGCTGGCATTTGAAGAGCTGATTACAGTCTTCTCGCATTAACAAACATGCAGGTGTGTTTGTCCCAGCAGGGAACCATGAACTTCGTCTGGCAGGGAGTAAAGGCCTCTCTGGGAGGCTACAGTTAGTGAAGAGTGTGATGGGGCTTCAGTGGGGCAGCCTGGATAATCCAACACAGGTGTAGAGAAAGGTGCTCCTGCCCTGGGGCAATAGAGAAGCAGTGAGGGTTGATCACCTGGCCCAGCCCTGCACAGCCTAGCTCAGCACACCCAGCCCCACTTGCTCCATGGGTGACTGGACAGGCTGGGAAGGCCTGGATCAGCTGAGCCTGTCTGGGGGGTGCAGGGCGCCTGCGGGAGCCCACAAAGACAGGGACATCAGAACAGCGACATCACAGGTAAGCCCCCCATACAGAGAAAAGGGAGGATCAAACATCTGGTCTCTCACCCTGGAAACCAGAGCCCTGAGTAGGGAGAAGACCAGTTTCCTACTGCCTGAGTCGCCTGGGGCACTCGGCTTCTTGGCTGTGTGGCCCACTGTCTTCTGGGGCAGATGAGTCCTGAGCTCGGGTGGGACAGCCCTGGACCCCAAAGCTTTGACTGTTGCTAGTATCAGGCCCCTTCCTGTGCTAGGTATCCAGCTTCTTAAGTACGTTATTTTGATTAGCTTTCTTAAGAACCACGCGAGATAGAGCACCGTATCCACGTTACGGGTGAAAAAACTGATTGCTGGAGAGTTTAGATAACTTGCTAAAGCAGGCACAGCTAACAAATATCAGAACTGGGACTCAAACCCACCCACGCTTTAGATCCCCGTCTGCGTTTTGGTAGAGGTAGACATCTTCAGAATCGGAACATGGACCCAAAAGTCCCTTTCAGAAACACTGACTCTGACACAAGTTATCATCACAACATCTTTCACCTGGGAGGCTAAAGAGAAAAGAGTTCTGACTTCAGAGACCTTGGTCTGTTTTGCCTTGGACTGTTCCGACCTGCCTCGAGCTGGTGACTTGGAAAAGACTTGACTGAGTTTTCCCATTTGTAAACTGAGACCAATGATACCTGTTTTGCAGAGGTTTTATGCAAGAAAATGAAACAAATTGCGTAATACAAAGTACAGGCTTAAGAAATCTTAGTTACCTGTTAACTCTCTGACACGACTCTGGTCTAGCACAATTACTGACGGGGTGCAATTCTGGGATCAAAGGCAGGCACGGATTACTTTTGCCTGAGTCACCTGTGTTCCAGATGTGAAGTCATCTGAAATGCAAATACAGTCGTCTGATAATTTATTATGTGAAACTAACTACAAAGAGTTGCCTCTTAAGGGAAAATGAAAATGGGACCCAGGACAGCCCTTCCTGTTTGATATTAAATCTGATATGCAAGAAGGTGTGGTGCTTCCAGAAAATTCCGGCTTCCGAGCCATTAGTAGTCACGGGAAAGATCTAGAAGAAGATCTAGAAGAAGGGACACTTTCACTTGAAGAGTGGCCATCAAGGAGCCTCTAGGGCTTTCCGTCACATCCTCAGCCCACCTCTGATTTCATCCTTGACTGCGGTTGAGGGTTATGTGCAAGCCTATGCCCATTTGCCCCATGCTGACGGCTCCCCATCACATGCATGCTGGGGGTCCCTCTGCTTTCTGCCCCGGGGTCTTCTCTGATGTCATAGGAGCCCCCTTGGCCCGTATACAGGGCAGCCAGAGCTGAAGGGGTGCTAAAGCTCCTTGTGGGACAGGAGCCAGGGGACGAAAGCTCCAGAGTCAGCATTCAGGAATAGTTCAGAGAGGCATTGCCTGGGCTTCTCAGAAGGTCCCAATGGAATCCATCTCCTGTTGCCCCAGCACAACTTCACTATGGTGCCTTATCCTGGTTTTCTCCTTCCCTGCTTCATTCTCCCTGCTCTCTGACAGTGATGGAATGATGTCACATCAGAAGACCCTTCTCTGGCTTCCCTGATGGCGCAGTGGTTAGGAATCCTCCTGCCAGTGCAGGGGACGCGGGTTCAAGCCCTGGTCCGGGAAAATCCCACATGCCGTGGAACAACTAAGCCCGTGCGCCACAACTACTGAACCTGCACTCTAGAGCACATGAGCCACAACTACTGAGCCCGTGTGCCACAACTACTGAAGCTCACGCACCTAGAGCCCATGCTCTGCAACAAGAGAAGCCACTGCAATGAGAAGCCATGTACCACAATGAAGAGTAGCCCCCGCTCACCACAACTAGAGAAAGCCCACGCACAGCAACGAAGACCCAATGCAGCCATAAATAAATAAATAAATAAGAAGACCCTTCTCTTTGCAAGAGACCACCATTTTTCTTTTCTTCATACTGCCATTCACTCATTGAAAAAGTCTTATATAACATATATGAATGAATCTTTCTCAATTCATTTTGGTTTATTTTGAATTCCCAACAAACTTACCTGGTCTGTGCTCCCTTAAAGCTCTGAACCTATTGATATTTGCAACTGAATAGACTAGAGTTATGTTTACAAAAGTAGAGTCGACCTGGACTCAGATAATCATTTTTTTTCTTCAGTCATTCAACAAACACTTATTGAATGCGGAGTAGATCCAGGTTTTGGTGCGGCCTAAACCTCTTCAAATGTTAGGGTGCCCTTTGAAAAAGAGAATAGAAAAAAATTTTTTAAGTCTTGGAAAGTTTCTGTGCAATTGAGAGGGCCTGAAGTTATTTTATTCTTCACTGACTTCATGGCCAGTCTATTTTTCACTACTTACCGTGTGTAGGTACTGTTCTATACTGTTCCAGGTGCCTAGAAACACCAGTGCAAAAACAAAACAAACAAAAAAAAACTAAAAACCAAAAAACAGACAAAGCTTCTAGATGAGGTGTATGTTTTCAGCAACACCAAATTTGTGACTTGATAATTAATTAATTTAAAAATAAAAAGGAAATATTCCTGGTAAATACTTATTCCCTAAAAAAATTAGCTTATTGTTGAGAATATTAATATTATAGATAGATCATACCTTATCATGAGAACAATCCTCAGCTTTCTAGGACTCCATGCACCCTACCCCAAAGAATGTGAGTCCTAGCTGAAAAACTCCCTTTTTTTTGCACACACCCAGCCATGGTCAGTAGGCTGCTTTGCTGTGAGGCTCTTGGTCCCTGGGACAATGTGGGTCCTGGGCATAGATGGGAAAGCCCTTCCCCAAGTTTGCCAGACCCCAGTCACAAGCATTTCCATGCAGTGCTACATCAGCCTCCTTCTTGTCTCTGATTTTGGATTCCATATCCTTTCTCACTACTGTGTGATTATAGGAATTACCCATCCAGATAACATGGAGATATATAATCACAGAAATAGGGGAGCTATACACACTCACATGACCTATGTTTGAAATGACAGTATGCCCTGATATTGTCTAGCTGTAAGTCTTGCACTACAGCAATTTATGATTCAGTATAATAAAATATGATTCAATCAATATTCTCTCATTTGGTGTGTATGAGACCTTTCAAATGGAGACAGAACATTTCCCTGTGACCCTGGAGGCATGACGCATGTGTACCTCTGGATGGGTCTCTCAACCACATTGCTAACGCGCCTCCTTTCTTTTTCATAGAAAGCACAGTCACGGGGGTAAGTGGTCTAGTCCTCCATGGCCTCCCCGGAAAAAAAGGGAGGACTCTTACCCCCAAGGATATAGAGACCTGAGCACGGATAGTGGGGCTCCCAATGTAAACAATTCTTCAAATTCCAATGACTTTGACCTTGAGACTGAAAACATTCTGGATATCAGGTAGTTCTTTTTAAATGAAAAGATCACTGTTGGCTGATAGTCAATTATCCAGAGTTTAGTCAAAGGGAAAAAAACTAGTAAAATTTTGAGCAGAGAAGTCACAAAAGTACCGGGACTGCCATGAGAATATTTCTTAGTCTACAGAAATATGATAAATTTTAACAACGTCCAAATAAGGAGTTTTATTATGCAGAGAAGAAAAAATTTCCTTACTAAAAAGGCAGGGAAAAAGCATAGAGACATAAGATTTCCTTTTAAAGCAGACTTACTAATTCTTCCTGCTCTGAGCTGTTCAACTTTATATGTATTATTGACTTGTTCCTGTGGGAAGGGCTGTGGTAGCTGAGCTCTGCAGCTCAAGCATGTGTCAAGGACAGTGACATCACTGAGTTACTGAGAACCCAAGTTTTTGTTTTGGCCGGGCCTCGAGGCTTGTGGGAGCTTAGTTCCCGGACCAGGGATAGAACCCAGGCACACCGCGGCAGTGAAAGTGCTGAGTCCTAACTACTGGACGGCCAAGGATTTCCCAAGAGCCCAAGTTCTATTTCCCCAAAACAAAACTGGATGACATGAGCTTCTGTCCACGACCAGAAAGGGTCACCAGGCTCTTCTTCTGCATGGCTCTTTATCTCCTGTGGGCAGGTGAGTACAGGTGGGCTCCCGTCCCTGGAATTCTCAAGACCTCAATACTAGCCTTCCTCTTGGGATGACAACATCAGCTCTGTCTATCACAGGACCTGTGGAGGCCGGGATCACCCAGGAACCAAGATACAAGATCACAGTGACAGGAGAGACAGTGACTCTGAAATGTCACCAGACTAATAGCCATGACTATATGTACTGGTACCGACAAGACCTGGGACATGGGCTGAGGCTGATCCATTACTCCTATGATGTTGGCAACATGGAGAAAGGAGAAATCCCTGATGGGTACAACGTCTCGAGACCAAATACAGAGGATTTCCCGCTGACCCTGGAGTCTGTTATCCCCTCCCGGACATCTGTGTACTTCTGTGCCAGCAGTGACTCCACAGCACTGCACAGCTGCTTCCTCTCTGCACATAAAGCGTAGTTAGAAAGACTGAGGGTTGCCTGCACACGTGAGGTCTGGCCCAAACCCTCAGAAGCCCCTGTCTCCATCAAAGGCACAGAGTCCTTGCCAGCATGGGGCTGGACAGCAGTGGGCAGTGTGACTCTCAGTGTTGAAGTCTGCCCCATGCCAGTCTTAGCCTGACTGCAGGTCAACTCAACACTATGGCTAGCTGGTTCTCTCTTCTGAGGTCCCCTCTGCTTGCAGAAAGGAAAATGCACCTTTAGTTGAGATACATGAAGATGCCCTTGATAATCTCAAAGACCCACATCCTTCTCTCCCCTGTGAGCTTTGTGACGTCTTCATCTACTGCCTACGTCACCCTCTACTATCCTTCACCTTACAAGTCAGAAACCTTCGCTCACTGGGACTTCCCTGGTGGTCCAGAGGTTAAGAATCTGCTTTCTAATGCAAGGGACACGGGTTCAATCTCTGGTCGGGGAACTAAGATCCCACATGCCGCAGAGCAACTAAGCCTGTGCGCCACAGCTAGAGAGCCCATGAGCCGCAAGAAAAGATTCCACATGCCACAACCAAGACACGACGCAGAAATAAATAAATAAGTATTAAAGAAAAAAAGAAATTTTCTCTCACATGGTCTCTGCTCCTGGCTGCCTTTCTTCTACTGGGCGATAGCCCTACAAGGTCCTATAATGTTTGCTTCCGTCTGTCCCTCACCATCGTCTTGCACAAGTTTCCCCTGACTTTCCCTGCTCCAGCCACATGCATCCACATTTAGTTTTTTCCTCTTCTGTGCCATGTTCTTTGCCACCCTAAGATCTTTTCTGTAAGCTGTTTCTTTCGCACTAAACATATATCCCTCCCTCTTCTTTCTAACTCTCTACTTCATTCTTTACATGAAAATCTATTTCAGGTATACTTAATCTTAATTGTGAAGAGCAAAATTAAATTTTACTAGGAGAAATTAAGAAAAAATATTCTGGGGCATTCATCTGAGGAAGGGCTTGGTTTTTTTTTTTTTTTTTGCGGTATGTGGGCCTCTCACTGTTGTGGCCTCTCCCGTTGTGGAGCACAGGCTCCGGACGTGCAGGCTCAGTGGCCACAGCTCACGGGCCCAGCCGCTCCATGGCATGTGGGATCTTCCTGGCCCAGGGCACGAACCCGTGTCCCCTGCATTGGCAGGCAGACTCTCAACCACTGCACCACCAGGGAAGCCCTGTTTTTTTTTTTAAATGGAGACACAAAAGAACACAAACTACAAAGAAAATATTTATAATGTGAGTTGCATTCAGTTAAACTCTTGTACGTCAGAACACACTGTAAAAAACGAAAAGGTAAGCCACAGACTGAGAAAAGACATGAAGACTGCAGACAGATGATAAAGAGTCAGTGTGACAGAGACCGTTTGTGCTCACCAAATTACTGTGGCTCTGATGTGATTCCAGCATCACTACAGTTGGAAGGTTGGGAACCTAAGACTAGGTTCTGAACAATGGGATGTGCATGAAAATTGCGTAAGCCCGTTTCAAGCCGTGTCCTTTATAACATTCTGTGGCATTGTGATGGGGCCTCCAAGTATCCTCCCATTTGGAGATTTGCTATAAAAGCCTCACGGGATATGGCATAGAGTTGTAGTCATGGCTAAGCTTTATTAGTGACCAAGGAGATATTCAGTGGCAGATCATAAGGGAAAAAGACATGGAGTCTAGAAGAATCCATCCATACACAAGCTTCGTTATGCTCTCTTCCTCCTGGGGGGGCTCACACAGAACTCACACTTCCCCCAGCAAGAAAAATGCAGCAACATGGGTATGATATTTCTGCCAAGGGAGCCCACCGAGGACTCAGTGCCCAAGGTTTTACTGGGAGCTGATCCCATAGGCACCCACTGCCTATCACAAATGGAAGATCTAGTCTCTCAGAAGGAAATCCAGTGTTCAGCATAAACTATGTTGTTCACACCAATGGTCCAGGCACAGTGAAACACTCTTCTCCAGAAAACTTTCTATCAATATACATAGCTGTTCACCAGCCAAGTTCCCAGATGCCAGCCAAAGGCCAGACTTGCAAGGAGGCTTTCTAGACACAGCAGTCTCAGACCTGCTGTATTAGCTTCTTTCTGCATGGGCACACTTCAACACTCTTTTTCCATGCTTTGGGGAACTTGGAAGGTACCCATTAGAGTCTGGCTAATTAAACTGTGGAAGCAGCCTAGCTCCCTGGATCATAATTTGGTGGACAACCACAGAAAGAAGCTGCTCATGCCACATTGGACTTCATGGTCATGGGGAATAGAATGTTCTAGAGTTAAACCACTGGGATTTTAGGATTTGTTTTACTTTCTGTTTTATTTTCTGTAGTTTGTTTTATTTTCTGACCTTGTCTATTAGAGTTAGTATCGCAAATGAATAAATAATTCTTACTTAATAAGGGAAAGATGACCCAGTAAAAATGGCAGTACTGGGCTTCCCTGGTGGTGCAGCGGTTGAGAATCTGCCCGCTAACACAAGGGACTCGGGTTCGAGCCCTGGTCTGGGAAGATCCCACATGCCGCGGAGCAACTAGGCCCGTGAGCCACAACTACTGAGCCTGCGCGTCTGGAGCCTGTGCTCCGCAACAAGAGAGGCCGCGATAGTGAGAGGCCCGCACACCACGATGAAGAGTGGCCCCCGCTTGCCACGACTAGAGAAAGCCCTCGCACAGAAATGAAGACCCAACGCAGCAATAATTAATTAATAAACTCCTACCCCCAACATCTTCTTTAAAAAAAAAAAATGGCAGTACTTAATCTAGGTAATTCTAGGTAACATGAATTCTCACTAAACATGTGAATACATTCTCAACCTTACTTAGAATCAAACTATTGCAAACTGAAACAGTAAGTTACGACCTCAAACTTACCAGACTGGAAAATTTTCAAAAGAGTGACAGACTGAAATTTGAGTAAAGGTACCGATTACTGGAAACTCTCTTACACTACAAAAGAAAACTTACAGGGCTTCCCTGGTGGCACAGTGGTTAAGAATCTGCCTGCCAATGCAGGGGACACAGGTTCGAGCCCTGGTCTGGGAAGATCCCACATGCTGTGGAACAACTAAGCCCGTGCACTACAACTACTGAGCCTGCACTCTAGAGCCCGCGAGCCACAACTACTGAGCCTGTGTGCATTAACTTCTGAAGCCTGCGTGCCTAGAGCCCGTGCTCCACAACAAGAGAAGCCACTGCAATGAGAAGCCCACGCACCGCAATGAAGAGTAGCCCCCGCTCGCCGCAACCAGAGAAAAGCCTGTGCGCAGCAACGAAGACCCAACACAGCCAAAAATAAAATAAAGAAAATTACAGCTATATCAGAGAACATTTTGTGGGATATACTCTGACAACAGCACTTCTGGATAAATTACCAAAATACTCAAATTACTTAGGTTCCTTTCACTGTCTTTATATAACAGCTGCACAGGACCATTTTCTCTGTGTCAAGAGAGGCTCAGTGTTCTAAAGGATAGTCAAAAACTCACAAACTTTGGGAAGTTGACTGAATGTAAATGGAGGAAAAGTAGTATTTATCCCAAGTTGTAGCTGAACAGTATGTATTAGCGTAATGAGGAGGGAACAGGAGCAGCAGAGGAGCTGGGAGAATTTACCTTCACAAACACTGCCTGGTGTCAGCCCCAGTTCTAATGCAAATAGTGGAGAAGTTGCACCAGGCTCCCTGGGCCATTGGATGAAGGGCCTCAGGCCAGTGACCCCGAACCACTGGCCATCAGGAGGCATTGGTTTTGGATGGAGAAGCAGATCGGGGTTTTTTTGTATTTAATTAATTAACTAATTAATTAAATTATTTATGTATTTACTTATTGAAGCATAGTTGATTTACAATGTTGTATTAGTTTCTGGTGTACAGCAAAGTGATTCAGTTATATATGTATGTTCTTTTTCATGTTGTTTTCCATTATGCTTTATTACAAGATATTGAATATAGTTTCTTGTGCTATACAGTAGGACTGTGTTGTTTATCCTTTCTATATACAATAGTTTGAGTCTGCTAATCCCAGACTCCCAATCTATCCCTCCTCTACCCACCCTCCCCCTTGGCCACCACAAGTCTGTTTTCTATGTCTGTGAGTCTATTTCTGTTTTGTCAATAAGTTCATTTGTGTCATATTTTAGATTCCACATATAATTGATATCATATGGTATTTGTCTTTCTCTTTCTGACTTATTCACTTAGTATGATAATCTCTAGGTCCATCCATGTTGCTGCAAATGGCATTATCTCATTCTTTTTAAATGGCTGAGTAGTATTCCATTGTGTATATGTACCACATCTTCTTTATTCATTTATCTGTCAATGGACATTTAGGTTACTTCCATGTCTTGGCTATTGTAAATAATGCTGCTATGAACATAGGGGCCCATGTATATTTTTGAATTATAGTTTTGTCTGGGTATATGCCCAGAAGTGGGATTGCTGGATCATATGGCAACTCTATTTTTAGTTTATTGAGGAACCTCCATACTGTTTTCCATAATGGCTGCACCAATTTACATTCTCACCAACAGTGTAGGAGGGTTCTCTTTTCTCCACACGCTCTTCAGCATTTGTTATTTGTAGACTTTTTAATAATGGCTGTTCTGACCAGTGTGAGGTAGTACCTCACTGTAGTTTTGTTTTACATTTCTGTAATAATTAGTGATGTTGAGCATCTTTTCATATGCCTATTGGCCATCTCTATGTCTTCTTTGGAGAAATGGCTATTTAGGACTTCTGCCCATGTTTTTTTTTTTTTTTTTTTTTTTTTTTTTTTTTTTTTTTTGCGGTACGCGGGCCTCTCACTGTTGTGGCCTCTCCCATTGCGGAGCACAGGCTCCGGACGCGCAGGCTCAGCGGCCATGGCTCACGGGCCCAGCCGCTCCGCGGCATGTGGGATCCTCCCAGACCGGGGCACGAACCCGTGTCCCCTGCATTGGCAGGCGGACTCTCAACCACTGCGCCACCAGGGAAGCCCTGCCCATGTTTTGACTGGGTTGTTTGGTTTTTTGTTATTGAGTTGTATGAACTGTTTGTATATTTTGGAAATTAAGCGCTTGTCAATCGCATCATTTGCAAATATTTTCTCCCAGTCCGTAGGTTGTCTTTTCATTTTGTTTATGGTTTCCTTTGCTGTGCAAAAGCTTATAAGTTGGTTTTTTGTTTGTTTGTTTGTTTGTTTGTTTTTAGGTAAGAAGTGGATTTATTTAGAGAGAAACACACTCCACAGACAGAGTGTGGGCCATCTCAGGAGGTGAGAGAATGCCAAAAGCTTATAAGTTTGATTAGATCCCATTTGTTTATTTTTGCTCTTATTTCTATTGCATTGGGAGACTGACGTAAGAGAACTTTGGTACAATTTATGTCAGAGAATGTTTTGCCTATGTTCTCTTTTAGGAGTTTTATGGTGTCATGTCCTACATTTAAGTCTTTAAGCCATTTTGAGTTTATTTATTTATTTTGGGGGGATTGAATTTTTTTTTTTTTTTTTTTTTTTGGCTGTGTTGGGTCTTTGTTGCTGCGCATGGGCTTTCCCTAGTTGCGGCGAGCAGGGGCTACTCTTTTTTGAGGTGCACAGGCTTCTCATTGCGATGGTTTCTCTTGTTGCAGAGCACAGGCTCTAGGTGCATGGGCTTCAGTAGTTGTGGCACGTGGGTTCAGTAGTTGTGGCTCGCGGGCTCTAGAGCGCAGGCTCAGTAGTTGTGGTGCATGGGCTTATTTGCTTCGTGGCATGTGGGATCTTCCTGGACCAGGGCTCAAACCCGTGTCCCCTGCGTTGGCAGGTGGATTCTTAACCACTGTGCCACCAGGGAAGCCCTTGAGTTTATTTTTGTGTATGGAGCAAGGGTATGTTCTAACTTCATTTGTTTACATGTGACTGTCCAGATTTCCCAACACCACTTGCTGAAGAGACTGTCTTTTCTCCATTGGATATTCTTGCCTCCTTTGTTGAAGACTAATTGACTGTAGGTGTGCGTGTTTATTTCTGGTCTCTCTATTCTGATCCATTGATCCATTTATCTATTTTAGTGCCAATACCATGCTGTTTTTATTACTATAGCTTTGTGGTATTGTCTGAAGTCTGGGAGGGTTATGCCTCCTGCTTTGTTCTTTTTTCTCAGGATTGCTTTGGCAATTCTGGGTCTTTTGTGTTTCCATATGAATTTTAGGATTATTTGTTCTAGTTCTATGAAAAATGTCATGGGTAATTTGGTAGGGATCACATTAACTCTGTAGATGTTTTTGAAACAGGGCTTAGTTCTGCCTTAGAAGTTGAGGTGGGAAAAATGCAACTTCATCCTTGCATCCAGCATCTGGTTTGCAGATGTGAGTGGCCAGTGGAATGTGAGGAATTAAATGGAGATTCTTCTTCCTTTATGGATGCAGGTGGGTTCTTCTTAGCAGTGAACCTGAACTGTAAAAACGGAGCAAATCACCAAGTGGAGAACCTTCTGACTCTGCTGGGGGTGTAGACAGAGAAGAGCCAGGAGCCGGCCGAATTCTCAGGGACCCATGAGATGGAGAACATCTGCCTTGGGAGACCATTAGAGAAACTCTAGATATACACCTGTACCCCAAACTTAACCCCCACTAGTTGTGTGTCCTAGATGCTGTATAGGATGATGTAAGGGAAATGCAGGGGAGGAGAGTAGATAATTCAAGACCTTGTCTAGGCTAGTCTCAAACTGCTGGCTAAGACACTGCAAATATCCTTAACAAGTATATCTCCCAGAACTCCTGCCTTTCCTCCCTTGAGCAGTAAGATGCCCCAGAACACCAAGCTGCCTGGATTTTGTTCTGGATTTGTTCAGTGCTGCCCAGGAAGCAGGTGAGGCCTGGGAACACAGCGGGGAGTTCTTCCCTGGAATGGGCAAGCCTCAACTGCAAGCATTTTGTATGTAGCCTGATCAGCCCTGTCTCCTGCCACCCTGAACGCCGCCATCATTCAGAACTTTTAACCCCTGGGACAAGTAGTGACACCTCAATGTGAAGAAACTTCCCATCATGGGATGATTAACTGGTACCAACATAAGTTGGACTCAGACCAGCAGCTTTTCTATCTCAATAATAGAGAATTTACGAGGGAAACGGATGGTTCTGATAGTTCTACATCTGTGGGTCTTAACTTGATAGCATTGGCATGTAAGCCCTAGGTTGTGGGTATTCAGAAGATTATCTCTGAGAACACGACTCTACTGTTTCCACCTCTCTGACACACATTTCCTTGTTTTCTTGTTTCATACCAACTCTTGAGGCCTTCTCCAGTCCTCTAGCCCTTTCTACCTCACCACTCAGACAATGAAAAGAAATGTTTCAGAACAAATGTTGCCCTGTCAAAAAAAAAAGTCAGATACTAACCAGTGCAATTCAATTGTATGTTATGCTATGTTTTTTAAGATTCCAGGTCTGTTCAATTTT
Organism: Hyperoodon ampullatus; assembly: GCF_949752795.1. NCBI lineage: Eukaryota > Metazoa > Chordata > Mammalia > Artiodactyla > Ziphiidae > Hyperoodon > Hyperoodon ampullatus. Next base: position 96,783,386 of record NC_136922.1, read on the forward strand.
GTATTTACTGTTACTGTATCCATCCTGGTATTTTCAGGGATAGGAGAGTTCTCTGAATGCATCATGGAGATGAGTGAAAGCAGAGAGGAAACTGGTCTTTGACCTTCAGACAGAATAAAAGCTTCCAACTCAAGTCTACACTCAGGGCATCATTTTATCCCCCTACCTTCAATTGTGTCAGTTAGTTCACTGTGCTTCTAGGATAAAGCGGTGGCAATTACCCCGGCTTGACCTTGTCTAAGCTCATCTGATTGGGCAAATAGAGAACCTGGTAAAAGAGACACCTCCAAAGAAAAGGAAAATTACAGGTAACACAAAAAAGGTTATTAACTGATATGTCAAACGTGAGTCGCCTTTGACACATCCAAGTAGAAACATCCAGCAGAGAGTTAGAAGGTGGTGATGGGAGATCCAATCACTCAGCCCTGGAATGATGCGTGGGGACAGTTGGATGAATTCACATGCAGTCTATGAACATGTTCAACAAACTTCTAGATATGTTTTAGTGAATAACAGTTGGTTTCTAAGACTATGGGCATTTGCGAGACAGTGATGTCACCATGGGAATTGCCAGTGGGACAAGGACGCCCCTCCTCCTCTGCTCATGCTCGCAAGGACCCTGAGCTGGTCAACCTCCCACTGCTGCCCTGACCCTGCCATGGGCTCCAGGCTCCTCTGCTGAGCGAAACCCTCTGTCTCCTGGGGGCATAATTGTTACATAAAGTACAATTGTAAGTCCTGAGAACACCAAGCTCTCTCCGCGTTTTCTCTTTCCAGTGATTATTTCAATCATCTCCTCTTTTCATTTTCAAGTTCTGTCTTTTCCTGATACAGAAATCACAGAAGGTGGAGTCGCCCAGTCCCCCAGACACAAGATCACAGAGAAAAGACAGGCCATGGCTTTGTGATGCGATCCTATTTCAGGCCACAGTATCCTTTACAAGGGGTGTGGAGCTACTGATTCTCTTTGAGGAAGAGGCTGAAATCAATGTTTTGTAGTTGCCTCAGAATCGATTTTCTGCAGAGAGGCCCCAAAGAGCAGGCTCCACTCTCAAGATCCAGCCTGCAGAGCTGGGGGGCTCGGCTGTGTCTTTCTGTGCCAGCAGCTTAGCCACAGCCTTGCAGAGACCCTTCCTCCCTGTGCACAAACTTCATGATTCTCCCTCTCTGTGTTGCTCACGGCAGCTCCAGACAGCCCTCCCCTTTCTCCTCATTATGCAAGGGGAAGAAGTGGGTTTGCAGAGATAAGCTGTGATGCATATAAATGGAGGACACCCATTATTTCTTAAAACACGAGAGCCGAAATTGTTGTTTGAAAATAATTATGACTCAGGGATTAGAAGCGTTCTGTGGTGAAAACTCAAGAATCCCAAACTGAAAAGTACTTGTCACAGACTCAGCCCTCAGGGGCTAGTGATGGTTTTTCTCCTATAAAAATATGCAGTCACAAAACATGTCCAATAAACTTGAATAATACAGATGGCGATTCTATGAATGTAGCAAACAGCAGGCTCGCTGAGGTTTTTTTTCACCATCTGAATGATTCAAGTTGATATCCTTCTCTCTCTGCTTTTACTTAGGAAGTTTTAGGCATCAAAGTCTCAACACAGAGTATGTGGTTGGAAAACACTTTTTCCCCATTTTTATGGAAATGTGTTGATAATAATGATGTTGGTGGTGGAATGATCATTTTAGCTATTTTATTCAGCCCTTTTCCAACTTCAAAGAAATATACACAAATGGGTATCCTGGCAACCAGTCTCAAATCTTAGCTCAAAACAAATTCTTACTCTGGAGTTTGTTACTGTAACCAACACCGCTCAACACTGCATGTTGAGGGTATTTCCAGCTGTTGGCCTTAGTACATTAAAATAGTTCCTTAGTGCATTAAAATACTCCTTAGTAAGAACTTCTAAAACAATCAGTTACCCCCGATCCAATTGCTCCCTCTGATAATGTATCCTCTAACTTCTGTCTGGATTCTCTAAGATTATTCCAGAAATCTTTCTGAAGCATTGGTTGGAACTATTTGGAAAGCAGCTTACTGAGATTCTCCTAAAGGCATGGTCACTGCCCCTCAATCTCTGCTGGTTTCACTTCTCTCTTTACCCAACCAAGACCGCAAGTAATAATATACGTCCATTCACTCAGTGCATATCTCCTCGACTGCTCTGCCCATATCCTGGTCCAGCTGACTTGTCTGATAAAACCTCAGCCATTGATGACCATCTCCTCGCCAGCATTTTTATTTGGTTCTTTTTCCAATCTCCTATGTCACTCATTCTCTAATAACATTTTCCAAGATTACATCTTATCTCTTTAAACATAGGATACAGTTGTTTTAGGGTGTGTCTGGTAATTTTCACATCTGAGATCTTTGTGGGACTATTTTTGCTGATTATTTGGTTCTTTTTCCAATCTCCTATATCACTCATTCTCTAACAACATTTTCCAAGATTACATCTTATCTCTTTAAACATAGGAGACAGTTGTTTTAGGGTGTGTCTGGTAATTTTCACATCTGAGATCTTTGTGGGACTATTTTTGCTGATTTTCTTTCTGTGCTGCTTCTCAGTCATGATGTTTGTATTTTTTATGGTGTTTGTATTTCTCCTCATGAATCTGGTTATCTTTGACTTTGTGCCAGGCACTAGATTTGTAGGAATAATTTTCATCTTGGATGGACAGATCATCAACCAGAGAAACTTTTGCTTCTGCCAGGTGTGTGGGGTATAAACAGTCCAGGGCTACCTGATTTGGAATTCAAGGCTTGAGGTGTCCTGGATCACCAAGAGAGAACACTGAGTTTCTCAATGTCCCACGGTTGGTACATTCTGGTCTTTTACTGTTGTCCCCCTGGACTGTAAGTCAGTTTCACGAGCACTGAGTCAGGGAAGGCAATGGTCCTTAAGGGCAAAAGGACTGCTATGTTCCCCTCCTTAGATGCTCACCTCTCCAAGATTCCAGCCAAGAATCCCTCACTATATTTTAGACTTTAATTAATTCAAGTTTTTGATGTTGATTTTTTTTACCCAACTATTTAGACAGCAAAGAAGGGTTAACTTGAGTGCTCTCATGTATAATTACTGGGATTAAAGTCAAAAGAATTTTATTTGGAATTTTAAATAAAAACCAATTAATGTTAGATTCTTAGTCTGAGATTTCTTTGATATTTAACTTTACCGACATAGAGATGTTACACTTGAACTTTAATTTCAACCAAAGTATTTCTTTTAAAAACATGAAGGGTATTTATAATCAAATTGAGACATCTATTTGTTTTTGTCATTTTTATTATTGGAGTTTTAAATTTTTCTTTTTTTTTTTTTTTACTTTCATTGCATAACCTCTGATGTTCCATTGGCCCATGTGGCAGGATGGGAAATGAAATAGGAAGTGACTATGTAGACTTAATCACAGTGTACAGAATGGACTTGGAATTTGTTTCATTGCTATTCTGTCAGGACACATCTGTGCTGTTTTCCTGCGAGTATACTCAAGGAGCAATTGTTGGAATTGGGAAGAATAACTGACATGGGTCTATTTTTCTTCTCCCCTTAAACCCAGTTTCCTAGGACAACACTTTATTTGACATTTCCCATTTTCGGGGACTTCCATAAAGTAATCCTCCTGTTCTCATCTTCCTATTCCTTGCTGAATCTTCTCTATGGGAAGGGAAATAGATTATCTTATTTAATCTCTTATCTTCTTTAGTCTCTCATCTTCTTGCCCTGTTCCTGGCTACCGAGAAAAGAGATAGATTCTTTGGTGTTTTCTCAACATGCACTAAGAATAGCAGAGAACTTTCTTATCCATAGAGGGTCGGCCTGTAGTTTGGAGGGGAGAGAAAGTGAATTAAATTCTGATTCAACACAAGCACAGTGTTAGCCAGCCCATTTGGTTTCACATCTGAGCCCTGTTATTTACCAATATCAAAACTGATGTTATTATCTCTGCCTGACTCCGATGCCTAACTCGCAGGTGGTTCCGTCTTAGGCCATAATAAGTCAATATTATTTATTGACCCTCTAACACCAACAAATCATAATACCCACACCCCCTGTACTCAATGGAACAACACACAACCCCCCTTATGTGCTGGGCAGACAGCATATTTGTGTTGCTTCTGCCCACTGGCCACTAGGAGGCACTGTGGCTTCATTGTCATCTAGCATCTATGTGGCCTGGAAGGATGGCATTAAGGGAAACCATAGGGTTGGGTTTAGAGTTAGGGAGTTGCAAGTGTCTTGAATAATGGCTGAGAATGAAGGAAATAGAGACCAACCCTTCTTCCTCTGCTGTGTAGGTGGGTTTTGCTCTGACTGGAGCTCTGAGCCGGCTTTGAATGGTAGGTATGCTTGCAGTGGGCATTCCTCCAAGTTTGCTTAAGACATGGCTGCACAAGGAGCTGGGTGGTGAAGCTTGCACGTTCTGGGTTGGGAAAAGCAGAGAAGCAGTTTGAGGGTCAGAGCAGCCTAGTGAGCCTGAACCAAACCAGCCCAGGCCAGCCCACTGGCTCTGCTGTACTTAGAGTGTAGGACCAGGAGAACAGCAAGTGCTACCCTGGACCTCATCAGAGGGACCCTGGCCCCAGGGAGCTGACAACCACAGTGATACCACCAGCAAATCCATGTGTCAGGCAGGGACTGGGGTGGATCAGAACAACAGAATTTCTCCCCCAGAACTTTCGCTCTCAGCAGGAAGATGCACAATGGAGTTTTGCCAGACTCCAATGTGTCTCTTGGAAGCAGATGAGGTCTGGTAGAGGTAAGAAGTCTTTTGCCTGGGCTTCCCTTGGTCTGATTTCAAGTTCTTACTGTGTGATTAAACCTCAGTCTCCCCCTTGTATCTGGTATCTAGCTACTGCCTCTTTCACTCACAAGCCCCAAGGATACTGTAATTTATTAGATTCCTATTGCTGCTCTAACAGATTTCCACACATTTTGTGGCTTAAAACAATACAAGTTTATTATCTTACAGTCTTGAAGGTCAGAAGTCCAAAATGGGTCTAAGTGGGTTAAAACAAGGTGTCAGCCCGGCTGCCTTTCTCTGGAGGCTGGAGTGGAGAATCTGTTTTCTTGCTTTTTTCAGCTTCTAGAGGCCACCAAGATTTCTCCACTAGTGGGCCCTTCCATCTTCAAAGCCAACAATGATGGATCCAGTCTTTTCTCATGCTGCATCACTGTAACCCTAACTCTTCTTTCTTCTTCCACATCTTAGGGCCCTTGTGATGACATTGGGCCCACCTGGAAAAACCAGTCTAGTCTCCCTATATTAAGGTCAGCTGATCATCAACCTTAATTCCATTTAGAACCTGAATTCCTTCCCCCTTGATACGCAATGTGACACATCCACAGTTCCAGGGATCGGGTGTGGAGCTCTTTGGGGAGCCATCCTTCTGTCTACCATGTCTACAGGTACGCGGTAACAAGGAAGGAACAAACAATGACCTTTTATAAAAATACGGTAACGGAGCTTCCCTGGTGGCACAGTGGTTGAGAGTCCGCCTGCCGATACAGGGGACACGGGTTCGTGCCCCGGTCCGGGAAGATCCCACACGCCGCGGAGCGGCTGGGCCTGTGAGCCATGGCCGCTGAGCCTGCGCTTCCGGAGCCTGTGCTCCGCACCGGGAGAGGCCACAACAGTGAGAGGCCAGCGTACCGCAAAAAAAAAAAAAAAAAAAATACAATAACGGCCTCAGTTTTACATTCAGGGTCCAACAGAAACCAAGGGGATGGACCCCACAAGGGAAACAGATACCTCTGGTAACAAAATCCAGCCTGTAAACTATCCTCTCTGTAAAATTGGCACGTGCTCCTCGGGTTCAGAAGACTCAGCAGTGTGTCTCTGTGCTAATCACAAAATATGGATTTGAACTGGTCCTTCTTCCTGGTCAACAAATAACTTGCTTGAACAGCCCAGTAAACAGAAAGCTTCCCTCAGCTTTTCATAACCTCAACCACGAGAGGGAGTGGGTTTGTGGCAGCAGACCCCTTTCACAGGGAAAGGGCCCAGTGTTCAGTTAAAAACATCGAGCTTTTCTAGGAGTAAGAATACAGTTTAAATCAACTCTAGAGAATTTGGTTTGCAAAGAGGACGTGAAAATCTTCTGCTGATTTCATGGTGGGGATAGAGAAATGGGGGAAATTCTATGCTATGAGCTTTGAGAATTTAATAGCGCTCAAGGATATATGAACCCAGAAAGGTCTTTCACTGCAAAAAAAAAAAAAAAAAGAACTTTCAAATTGAATCAGTTCTCCAGGCATCAATTTGGTCCCTGAAGCCCTAACAATGCAGTTGCTATTCTTGTTTTTCCTGGAGAGCCCAGAGCCCATCTCCTAACTGACGGATGATTTGGAGTGTGATATGACCAGGAGCATCTAGCCACCAGTGAGAGGAATATGAGGATTCACAGAGAAGCTGGCTTGCAATGGGACAATGAATTCATCTTGAAATACTTGGAGTTTGAGGTTCAAATGGAAATAGTTGGCAGGCTCTAGCTAAGAGATTGTATAGAGAAGGCATTACGAATTGATAATATCAAAACATCTGCAGGGAGCCTCTGGATGTGTACATCTCTATCTTAGATCAATTATAATTGAGTTCAGTCCCGCCTGATTCCTCTCCTGGAGATGCAGCCTTCTTCTCTGAAGGGAGCTTCTGAGTTGCGGCCCAGGGGGAGGGGGCGGGGGGTGGCTCATTCAGTGGTGTCACGGACAGACACACTTGTGGGGAAAAGCTGTCCCAAATGCACTTCTCTGCTCATTTCCACAGGGGCCCTGGTCTGGACAATTCCACATCGTTGTTCTCATCCTGCCATGGGCATCTGAGCCCTCTGCTGTGTGGTCCTTTGTCTCCTGCGAATAGGTGAGTCCTTGGAATATTCAGTGTCCTCATGTAAGGTTTCCCTATTGTGACTCCAGTATTTTTTGTATTCTGTTTCCAAATACTTTCACAGAGCCCACAGATGCTGGAGTCACCCAGACACCCAGGCATGTGGTGACAGAAATGGGACATGCAGTAACTCTGAGTTGTGAGCCGATTTCAGGCCATGCTGCGCTTTATTGGTACAGACAGACCTTGGTGCAGGGATTGGAGTTTCTGATTTACAACGAAGCTCCTTCAGATGAGTCAGGGATGCCTGATGACCGATTCTCAGCTAAGATGCCTAACGCATCATTCTCCACTCTGAAGATCCAGCCCACAGAACCCGGGGACTCGGCCACGTACCTCTGTGCCAGCAGCAAAGACACAGTGCTGCAGAGTCACCCCACCCCATGCAGAAAACCTCTGCTTCCCCTTCTGGCTCCAGCCCCCAGCCATCCTGAGTCCTGAGTGAAAGCTCCTCCCCTAGCCGCACGGGGGTCTGGTGTTCTCCTGTCCCTAGGGAAGGCAAGAACAGAATGTAACAAGCCATCACATTAGGAAACGTTTGGTGGGAAGGCAGTAGGGGTCTGGTTCCTGGCATTTCTCACAAATTTCTCACAGAGGGTGGCAGTCCATGGCTAAGGGTAAATGTCACACACTGAGCTTTCAATTTAAGATTGGGCAAGCATCAGATAAACCCAGTTTGAAAAGTATTCTACAAAATACTTGACCAGTGATCTTCAAAAGTGTGAAAATCATTAAAAACAAGAACAGACTGAGAAACTCTCATGGGTTGGAGGAGACTAAGGAAACATAACAAATGCTATGTGGTATCCTGGATTAGATCCTGGAACAGAACAGTAGAAAAACTAGGGAAATCTGAGTTTAGCCATTTGCTAGGAAAATGGAAAAGGATACCATGAAGTTGGGTATATTGTGAAACACCCCAACATTAGGAAAATGAACAAGGGGAAAGTAAAATTCATAGAATAGAAGAAACCCCCAATATCTCACCCTCTGCCCCCCCAAAAAATCCTGAGTCAGAAAAATATCTGTCTACACTCCAAACAGAATTAAATAACCCAACAAGGGAAAGTGGGTTAAATCCATTTCACCTGCCTTCACTAATCAAGGTCATTTGAACACTTGCATGTCCTCCAAGCAGCAGGTAACCTGAACAAGAAGATGTTTGCCTGAGTTATTGCCCAGGAACTTGGAGTCTCAGCTGCATCTAGTTCAGCAGAGCACATTAAGGCTGGTTAGGACCACCCACACTCTAGCTGAGCATGCACACATGTCTGCTTGGTGACCTTTCCAACCTGCAGAGGCTCATAGCTTAGTCTGCCTGCGCAGAATGATCCCCGCACTTTTTTCCAATCACCTGTCCCCGCGTGCCCCACCCCCCCACCTCACACCACCTTGCTTTTTTATTGGTCATCCTATAAATACCCCAGCCCCTTGCCTTCCGGTGGGGGTAGGTTTGTTCTTTTCTAGGCCGCCTTGGGAAGAAACTCCTGGAAACCTTAGCATCTTAGCATTTGGCTTGTTGTACGTCAGGCAAGACAAAGCTAGTTCTGTAACAGGAGCAGTTGAAGGTAGGATTACACACCTATAACCAGAATTTCAAAAATTAAGAACAGAAATGGAAAAAGCACGGAGAAATTTTTTTAAATTGAACTCAGGAAAGAAAGGAAAGAAAAAAGATAATTAAGAAATGAAGGCTAAATTAAGATACCTAAGGAAGAATAAACCAGGATGGAAGTTTAGTGAGGGCATTGAAGGAAGGCAGGGAAATACCTAAGAGGATGAAAATGCCAGAAGTAAAACCAGCCAGAGAGAAGGTGGGGGAATGAAGGTGAGGCCTCGGTGTGAATGCAGGATGGGTCTGTTACCAAGTCTAAGCTCAAATTTTTCACTGCACCACAGGCCCATAACTTGAGAGATAAGGTTTTGGGGCAAGGAACAGCAACGTTATTCAGAAAGCCAGCAGACCAAGAAGGTGGCAGACAAATGTCCTAAAGAACCTTCTTAATTTGGGGTAGAATTCAGGCTCCTTTTATGCTAAGGGAAAAGGGGAAGCAGAAGGGTTTAAGATTAAACGGTAAAGGTTGGTTGCAAACTTCTTGGAGCCACCTGGCCTTTAAGGAAAGCATAATATTCTTTGCTCTTCTGTTTGCTCACTTGGGCCATATCATAAGGCTCCTGCAAAACAAGTTGTTAGCTGTAATCAATTGTTAGCAGTTGTTTTTACTTTACCACTCTTATCTCTGCTTATTCACAAGGTTTCTAGGCTGAAAGCAAATTTAACTACAAATTTTATCCATAACTAATTGGGGACCTGGGATGGGAACTTTCTTAAGGGAACTTAATGAGCAATTTAGGTACAAGCAACATTTCCCTAATGTTTAACTCTTGACCTGCAGGGCTAAAGTAAATACATAGGCTAAAGAATGAGGGAGGCAGTTTCAAGGTGGTGTTAGTTTTATTCTTCTGTTACAGTTCTCCACCGTCAATACCATTCCACAATCTAGTGGGAAATGGGGCAACACTTTGGCTACTTCCTTCTGAATGGGGTGATGAAGGGGTGACTGTGGAATGAAATTGATCAACCAGAAATTGAAAATATTCCTCTGTTAGGTATCATCATCACTCTTGCACTCTGTGGTTTGTTTGTTTGTTTGTTTTTTAAAGAAGATGTTGGGGGTAGGAGTTTATTTTTATTTTTGCTGTGTTGGGTCTTCATTTCTGTGCAAGGGCTTTCTCTAGTTGTGGCAAGCGGGGCCCACTCACTATAGCGGCCTCTCTTGTTGCGGAGCACAGGCTCCAGACGCGCAGGCTCAGTAGTTGTGGCTCACGGGCCTAGTTGCTCTGCGGCATGTGGGATCTTCCCAGACCAGGGCTCGAACCCGTGTCCCCTGCATTAGCAGGCAGATTCTCAACCACTGCGCCACCAGGGAAGCCCTGATCTGTGGTTTTTGAGCAACATCTTATCCCGCATTTAATGACATTAAGCAGGAGGTAGACAAGAACAACAATCAGTAAAAGGGACAGGCCAAGCTTAAAGAGGCCTGAAAATATTGACTGGACCCTTTGTGGGACCCAGGAAAACAGTCCAGAAAACCAGTCTCTCCAGTGAGTTCCATTTTGATGGTCTGAAATCTGTTGTAGTCTGCTGTTGAATTCTGCCAATATGAATCTATATCAGAGAAAGAATTAATAAGCAGCATGTGGAATTTGTTACCATTCAGACCCCTCCCTGCTCAGCAAGCCTATAACCTAATGCAATGTGATTTATCAAGCACAACCTTAGAGAATTTAAAGACTTTTGTAAACTAGCAAGAAAAGAAGCAGTCTCATTAGCAATGATTCCCAAGGTTTTTGGCAAATTCCTAAGGTGGGCTGTACTACACCCCACCATGGAAGAAGAGTACATCCAAAGAAATAACTGTCAGGAATGTTCCAGGGAGGACTCCAGCAACTCAGAAGGATACAGCTGGAGGGAATTAGTCCAATGAGCAGTTTCTGATGTATTGTAGATTGAAAAGGGAGTAGTGGGAATCCCTAATAGACATTGGCTTCTGTCCGTTTGTTCCATAGGCAATATATGGCACATTTTCCTAATGACACACAAGGAAGTATCCTTCTGGGGCACAGGCTACAAAATCGTTGGGAGAGAATATCTGCATGGCTCTCTTTTAACCAGGGATCAATGTGATTAGTGCAGATCAGTAATGTAGTTTCTCATTTATAGCTGAAATCACCCTCACTTTCTAGAAACTCAAAAGCATCTTTGAAGTAATGAAAAGGGAGTCCTAAATAAAAACAAGATGTCACAGCCTCATTTAGTAGATGTACCAGCCGAACCCAATAGACTATTCTTTGGGTGATCCATGGATTTCTAAACCAACACAAGGGGACACTGGAAAACTCGTAAATGGGGTGAACAAAGCAATCCCCATGATGACAAACAGAATGTGATTTGGGATAGCATATCCAGCCATGGGATAGATTAGCAGAAGAGGCTATTGACTGAGAAATTCTGACTAAAGAATTCATTTTCCAAGCTGGGGAAAAGGAGGAAAGTCCCCAGAGGATAGTCAAAACACAGAACATAATGTGTTTTATTATCTTTATTTGAACAGAAATCTTAGATCTTCAGAGGCTCACAAGTCCACTGTCTACTATAGTTCCCTCTAGCTTAGAGGCGCTCCTTGGTGCTTTGATGTTGTGGGTGCTGCCTTCACAGATGTGGTGGATCCACGGCTTAACCCCAGCTGCTTTCACTCATAACCACTCATAAGTGGTGAGCAAGACCTCATGTGGCCCCATCCTGTCCACTTCACAGCCAACCGATGGTCATGTCCTTTCTCTTTCCAGCTATTGAGGACGATGAGGTCTTTGGGTTGAATAGGGTGCAGGGGCACTTCAGGTGGATAGGCAAACCTATTGGAAGCAAACTTATAAACAGAGGTTGGTATAGTGGCTATAATTTTGACATAATTAGCAGTAGTAGGTCCTTTTAAAACATCACTGGATTCTCCTGACTGGGTAGGCACCTGGAACAGCCTGCCACACAAAATTTCAAAGGGCCTTAATTTAAGCTTGCTTCTGGAATCCACTCTAATCCATAGCAGGGCAACCAGCAAGGCCTTATCCCAAGTGAAGTTAGTCTCGACATCGTTTAGCAATACTCTTTTTTTAAATGTATGATTCATTTTCTCAGCTTTTCCTGTTGATTGTGGTATCAGGATGAATGTAGTTTCTAATCAATGCACAATGCTTTAGACACTTGTTGAGTTATGCTAGAGACAGCAGCATGTCCATTGTCACTTTGAAGGGTGTTAGACAATCCAAATTAGGGAGTGATTTCCATAAGGAGGGCTTTAACTACTTCAGAGATTTTTTTTCTGTCCAGGTGGGATATGCTGTCACCCATCCTGAAAAAGGTACAAACACTGACAAGGGTTAAAATTTCCTGGGGCTCGGGGAATTTGAGTAAAGTCTATTTGCCAATCCTCAGTGGGGCAGGTTCCTCTATGTTGAGTTCACATTTGAGGGGGCCTATCATGCAATTCTGAGTGACTTGCTGGATGCCCTTTTGCAGATTAGGCCCCATTATATACTTTTTTTTTTTTTTTTTTTTTTTTTTTTTTGCGGTACACGGGCTTCTCACTGTTGTGGCCTCTCCCGTTGCAGAGCACAGGCTCCGGACGCGCAGGCTCAGCGGCCATGGCTCACAGGCCCAGCCGCTCCGTGGCATGTGGGATCCTCCCGGACCGGGGCACGAACCCATGTCCCCTGCATCGGCAGGCGGACTCTCAACCACTGCGCCACCAGGTAAGCCCCCCATTATATACTTTTGAATGCATTGTAAGGTGACATCTCTTTCATAATGGGTACTGTTATGAATGTGTCGTAACATGGTGCTCAAAGGGCCTCACAGATCAAGACCATTCCTTGTGCGTTACATTTCCAGCGCGGGGAGGTGTAATCAAAAGGGAAACCCCACTCTTCGGCCCTTTCTTTGTCCCTTTTTGAATACACTGGCTGATATTTTGAGAAATCAGTTTGTGGGAGAAGTGAGCTATCATGGCTTGGTAATCACTTTTCTTTGCTGCCTTCTTTGCCGGTTGGTCAGCTGACTGATTGCCTTTAATTATGAGTCTCACCTGGTGCCGGCCTGGGCCATGCATTATGGCCACTTGTGAGGGCTTATAGACCACTTCTAGTGGTAACAGGATTTCAGAAGCATGTTTTATATCTTTATTTTTTGAAGCAAGAAGCTTCCTTTCCTTCCAGATTGCCCTGTACTACAGAGAATGCATAACGAAAGTCTGTGTATACTCACTCTCTTCCCTTTGGCAAGTAGGAGGGTACTTGTCACAGCAATGATTTCTGCCTTCTGAGCCAACCTCCCCTGGGGCAGGGCTTTTTCCTCAATATTTTTTTCTAAGGTTACCTTACCCAGTGCATTGCCTACCCTTGATCCATGATGCTGCTCCCATTGGTGAAAAGTTCCAAATTTTGCTCAGCCAAGCGTTGGCCTGTGAAGTCTGGTCTGCTGGAGTATACTAGCTCGATGACATGTAAGCAATCACATAAGCAATCATGTAAGCTCTGAGGATTGTGTAGCATTAACTGGAAGCAATGTGGCTGGATTTAGAGCCAAAGTGACCTGTGGTCTTACCCTGGGATTATCTGGGAGAATGTCTTGATACTTTCCCATTCTCCCAGAAGTCAGCCAATAGTCCCCCTTTTGTTCTAGCAAACAAAGGACATGGTGAGGGACATATACCATGAAGGGGGCCATTCTTTGACTGTCTGATCTAGTTGTTTTGAGAAGTAGACAACAGGTCAAGGAATACTTCCCAGAGCTTGAATTAATACCCCAAGACTTTCATGGACATATAATTTGAAAGGTTTCTTCAAATCTTGTAGCCCCAAGGCTGGGGCTGAGATTAACTTCATTTTTATTGTTTCAGAGGCTATTTGGCACTCTTTTTTTTTTTTTTTTTTTTTTTTGCTGTACGCGGGCCTCTCACTGTTGTGGCCTCTCCCGTTGTGGAGCACAGGCTCCGGACGCGCAGGCTCAGCGGCCATGGCTCACGGGCCCAGCCGCTCCGCGGCATGTGGGATCTTCCCAGACCAGGGCACGAACCCATGGTCCCCTGCATCGGCAGGCGGACTCTAACCACTGCGCCACCAGGGAAGCCCTGGCACTCTTTTTTTTTTTTTTTTTTTTATTAGTTTCTGCTTTATAACAAAGTGAATCAGTCATACATATACATCTGTTCCCCCATCCCCTCCCTCATGCATCTCCCTCCCTCCCACCCTCCCCATCCCACCCCTCCAGGCGGTCACAAAGCACCGAGCTGATCTCCCTGTGCTCTGCGGCTGCTTCCCACTATCTATCTACCTTACGTTTGGTAGTGTATATATGTCCATGCCTCTCTTTCCCTTTGTCACAGCTTACCCTTCCCCTTCCCCATATCCTCAAGTCCATTCTCAAGTAGGTCTGTGTCTTTATTCCCGTTTTACCCCTAGGTTCTTCATGACATTTTTTTTTTTTAATTCCATATATATGTGTTAGCATACGGTATTTGTCTTTCTCTTTCTGACTTACTTCACTCTGTATGACAGACTCTAGGTCTATCCACCTCATTACAAATAGCTCAGTTTCGTTTCTTTTTATGGCTGAGTAATATTCCATTGTATATATGTGCCACATCTTCTTTATCCATTCATCCGATGATGGACACTTAGGTTGTTTCCAGCTCCGGGCTATTGTGAATAGAGCTGCAATGAACATTTTGGTACATGTCTCTTTTTGAATTATGGTTTTCTCAGGGTATATGCCTAGTAGTGGGATTGCTGGGTCATATGGTAGTTCTATTTTTAGTTTTTTAAGGAACCTCCATACTGTTCTCCATAGTGGCTGTACCAATTCACATTCCCACCAGCAGTGCAAGAGTGTTCCCTTTTCTCCACACCCTCTCCAGCATTTATTGTTTCTAGATTTCTTGATGATGGCCATTCTGACTGGTGTGAGATGATATCTCATTGTAGTTTTGATTTGCATTTCTCTAATGATTAATGATGTTGAGCATTCTTTCATGTGTTTGTTGGCAGTCTGTATATCTTCTTTGGAGAAATGCCTATTTAAGTCTTCTGCCCATTTTTGGATTGGGTTGTTTGTTTTTTTGCTATTGAGCTGCATGAGCTGTTTATAAATTTTGGAGATTAATCCTTTGTCAGTTGCTTCATTTGCAAATATTTTCTCCCATTCTGAGGGTTGTCTTTTGGTCTTGTTTATGGTTTCCTTTGCTGTGCAAAAGCTTTGAAGTTTCATTAGGTCCCATTTGTTTATCTTTGTTTTTATTTGCATTTCTCTAGGAGGTGGGTCCAAAAGGATCTTGCTGTGATTTATGTCATAGAGTGTTCTACCTATGTTTTCCTCTAAGAGTTTGATAGTTTCTGGCCTTACATTTAGGTCTTTAATCCATTTTGAGCTTATTTTTGTGTATGGTGTTAGGGAATGATCTAATCTCATACTTTTACATGTCCCTGTCCAGTTTTCCCAGCACCACTTATTGAAGAGGCTGTCCTTTCTCCACTGTACATTCCTGCCTCCTTTATCAAAGATAAGTTGGCCATATGTGCGTGGGTTTATCTCTGGGCTTTCTATCCTGATCCACTGATCTATCTTTCTGTTTTTATGCCAGTACCACACTGTCTTAATTACTGTAGCTTTGTAGTATAGTCTGAAGTCAGGCAGCCTGATTCCTCCAGCTCCGTTTTTCGTTCTCAAGATTGCTTTGGCTATTCGGGGTCTTTTGTTTTTCCAAACAAATTTTGAAATTTTTTGTTCTACTTCTGTGAAAAATGCCAGTGGTAGTTTGATAGGGATTGCATTGAATCTGTAGATTGCTTTGGGTAGTAGAGTCATTTTCACAATATTGATTCTTCCAATCCAGGAGCATGGTATGTCTCTCCATCTATTTATATCATCTTTAATTTCTTTCATCAGTGTCTTATAATTTTCTGCATACAGGTCTTTTGTCTCCTTAGGTAGGTTTATTCCTAGATATTTTATTCTTTTTGTTGCAATGGTAAATGGGAGTGTTTTCTTGATTTCATTTTCAGATTTTTCATCATTAGTGTACAGGAATCCTGGCACTCTTTTAAAGCTTTTTGAGGGGCTTTACTGTGAGACCGTAATTCAGGATCAAATCCAACAGAATCTCGCCATTCCCCCTTGGTCGTCTGTGAGTCTTAGGTCCTCCTAAGATGGTACTTGCCTGTTTTCTGCCAGGCAATAGATCTCATTGTCCTTGGGATAAAGCAAAACCCAGATACGTAGCCTGCTGCTTACATACATGGACCTTTTCTGGAGAGACTTTATATCCATATTCAGCTAAATAGTTCAAAAGTTTAGTGATAGTTTGTAGACACTTTTCGTACGTGGGGTTCGCTATCAGCAACTCATCCACATATTGGAGCAAGGACCCTTCATCTAGTGTTGCGTTCTGGAGGTCTTTAGCCAGCACTCCTCCAAAAAAAAGCAGGAGAACTTTTAAACCCCTGAGGTAAGACTGTCCAGCAATATTGTTGGGTTACCATGTTTCTGGTCCTGCCATTCGAAGGTGAATAGCTGCTGTGACTCTCTGCAGTAGGGGTGCAAAGAAAAAGCATCTTTCAAGTGTGAAACTGACAACCAGCCATATTCTCCCAGAATAGTTGTGAGCAGAGTGTACGAATTTGGTATCACAAGGTGCAGATCTTGGACTGTCTCATTAATAGCCCTGAAGTCTTGAACAAAGTGACACTCTGCTGGGTTTGGCTTTTTAACTGGGAGGATAGGGGTCTTGTATGGGGGCTTGCAAGATCTAATCGGTCCCGTTTTTAAGAATCTCTCAGGAATTGGCTATATTCCCTTTTGGGCCTCTTGCATCCGAGGATATTCTTTTAGATTAGGTGTCCCAGCATCCTTTCTTAATGGGATTTGTATTGGCCTTGCATTTTTGGCCTTTCCTGGGGTGCCACCACCCCATACTTTTGGTCTTTTCATAGACCTCAGGGGGAGGAAGTTCCATCTCCTTCTCTGGGTTTTCTATGAGAGCCATCTGTAGGTTTAAAAATGTGTTCTGGTGGGACCCATATATCAAGTTGTCCTGGAGAAAAAGTCACTTGAGCATTTAGTTTACAAAGGAGATCTCAACCCAAGAGAGACATAGGGCATTCAGGCACATACAAGAAACTGTCAGGTCTCCTAATTGACGTTCCAATGATTGTAAAAATGATCAGGGGTGGACTGAGGTGTTCTGTGTGCCATGTTGGTGTTTTAGCGTGGAATGGGTTGCACCCATGTCTACTAGAAGGTCAATGAATTTGTTCCTCACTGTCAGTTTTAACTGGGGCTCTGGTGGGGATATTTGAATTGGGGGCCACAAATCCAGGGGAGCCCCTGGGCTGCTTTATTCATCATCTGAACATTCCTCTCTCTCTACAATCTGGGAGGCCTCAACTCTTTTCTTTTCCTCAATCCTCTTTTGCTTTGGTCTGGGGCATCCCCTCTTCCAATGTTCCTCCTCTTTATAATACATGCATATTTCCTTGCCTAGTGATAGTTGACTTTTCTTTTGGAATCCAATGTGGCAGCCAGAAAAGTGGCATTTCATTTTTAACAAAATTTTTATTGGAGTATAGTTGATTTACAATGTTGTGTTAGTTTCAGGTGTACAGCAAGGTGAATCAGTTATACCTATATCCACTCTGTTTTAGATTCTTTCCCCATATAGGGCATTACAGAGTATTGAGTAGAGTTCCCTATGCTATGCAGTAGGTCCTTTTGGGTTCTCTACTTTATATATAGTCGTGTGTATATGTCAATCCCAATCTTCCAATTTATCCCTCCCCACCCCCTGTCCCCCAGTAACCATAAGTTTGTTTTCTACATCTGTAACTCTATTTCTGTTTTGTAGATAAGTTCATTTGTACCCTTTGTTTTTAGATATCACATATAAGTGATATATATATTTGTCTTTCTCTGTCTGACTTACTTCACTCAGTATGAGAATCTCTATGTCCATCCATGTTGCTGCAAATGGCATTATTTCATTCTTTTTCATGGCTGAGTAATATTCTTTGAGTCTTCCTTTTTCTGCTTCTGTTCCCTGCTGTTAAATACCTTTAAAAGCAATGTCTACCAACTGAGAAGGATTCGTTTCAAATGTACCATGTAGTTTCTGTAATTTGCTCCTGCTATCTGGGGCACTTTGTCTGATAAATTCATGTTTACCATTCAAGTGTTTTCAGGGGCCTCAGGGTCTGCATCAATGTAATGTTTATAGGCGCAGTATATTCTTTCCAAAAACTCAGAGGGGTTTTACCTTGTTTTTGCTGAATCTCTTGAATTTTGTTTACACTCTTTTGTTTTGGTGCCCGTTTCTGAAGCCCTGCCAAGATGCACTTACAGTAGTGCTCTGTTAAGAGCATCCCTCTTTCACTGGAGTCCCAGTTTGGTTCAGCAGTGGGTACTGCCAAGTGGGTTTGGGGTGTGCCATTTGGGTCCACTAGGTGGAGCTGGTGTGCTACCTCTCTAGCTTTATCCGTGACCATCATCTTCTCATCGCTGGGTAAGCATCATGTTGGGAATACAAATGTCTGCCTGTGAAAGCTGGTGGGTAGTGAAAATGGAAGTGAACAGTTCTGTCATTTGAAAAGGATCCTTTCTATATGGAGGGTTTCAGTCCTTCCAGTTAAACAAATCTGAGGTTGAAAATGGACTGTGCATCCTCAAAAACCCATTGGGCTGGCCATTCTCATTGAGGCTACCTACAGGATAATGGGAAATTGCCCTGCCCTGGAAGTGGCTCCGGGTCTAAACTGAGTGCCCAGTTGGGTCTTAAATGACGATACCAGACCACATCGTTGTGCCCTAGGAACCAACACAGGATTTTCCGATTGATCCTATAAGAAGGGGGAGCCAGTCTGACTACTTCCCGCACCTTAGTGTCAGGAGCTGGGGTTTAGAAACAGGAGGCAGTGGAAGGCATGGACATCAGTTGCATGAGGGTGGTTAGAGCAGACGCAGGGACAGCCAGCATGGCCAGAGGAGGATTTAAGGTTTGCAGGAATATATCCTCACTCTCGTTCCCTTCCTTGTCCTCCGGTAGAACAGATTTTCTCTTGGGTTTCTTTTCAGACCCTCGTACCATAAGGTAGCCACTGTCTGACTTTTTCTCTTCCTGATGTAACCACATAAATGCTTACACATAAGGAATCTCATCATTTCCCCTCTCGTTCACAGAATAACTCTAACTGCAAGACTATATAATAATTCAGAGAACCATTCAGAGGCCACCATTCCTCAGATGCCAATGAATAATGTGGCCAGACATTTTTGCAATGAAATGTCATCTGTTTCTGTCATAGGTTCACAGCTATAATCAGACCATTTTTCCAAATGCGACCAGAGAGTTTTCTTTAGGGATGGATGAAATGTTTCCCATCTTTTAAAAAACAGAAAGGCAAGAAAAACAAAGCACAAGTGGTGCTCCCAAAACCAAATGCTAGTATCTAAAGAAACAAATGAATGGGTTCACAAATCAGGTAGAGTCTAACAACTATTTACTTCTTCAACAGGGTACCCCACACAAATGCAAAACAAATGGGCTTATTCCAGACAGGAAAAGCCCAGAGTGGAGGGGAAGGGAGTTTTGGGTTGTACACACTGAAGTGACTTGCCCTACTGCATTGAGACTGTTGACTCCCGAATGTCAAGTGTTTGCCCCAGCTGCTAAGCGCTAGGGCAGCTGGTGCTGCTCTGAGGACTTTTGAAGGAGGATCCCCAGGACAAGAGGTCCTGGCTGGCTGCTAGGGCCCTGCCAAGCAAAATTCCCTGACCAGGGCCAGCTGGCCACGAGCAGCGAGACTCCTGGCTGGCTTGTCAAATTTTGTTACCAAGTCCAAGCTCTGACTGCCCCATGCACCACAGGCCAGTAAGTCAAGAGACAAGGTATTGGGGCAAAGAATAGCGACTTTATTTGGAAAGCCAGCAAAACGACAAGATGGTAGACTAACGTCCTAAATTTTGCAGTAGAATTCAGGCTGCTTTTATGCTAAGGAAAAAGGGGAAGCAGGAGGGTTTAATAATAAAGGGTAAAGGCAGATTGCAGACTTGTTGGAACCACTGGCCTTCAAGGGAAGCATAACATTTCTTTGTTCTTCTGCTTGCTCACAAGGCTGGATCACGAGGCTCCTGCAAAACTTCAAGTTGTTAGCAGTTATTTTTACTTTACCACTCTTATCTCTGCTTATTCGCAAGGTTTCTAGGCTGAAAGCAAACTTATCTACAACAAGTAATAGCCACAACAAACCTGGGACTGTGGGATGGGGGCTTTCTTAAGGGAATTTAATGAGCTATTTGGGCACAAGCAACATTTCTCTAATGTTTAACTCTTGATGTGCAGGGCTAAAGTAATAGAATACAGAGGCTAAAGAGTAAGGGAGGCAGTTTCAACCTGGTATTAGTTCTGTTCCTCCTCTGCTACAGATCTGGAACAGTAACTATGGCAGCGATGGGATTAAAAATAAACTCTGCGTTCTTGTGTGACCAGAGCACCTACTATGCTCCCATAGTAAGCAAACGTTACCATAACGAGGAAGGTGAAAACCCGTGGGCCAATCATTTCCAGGCTCTGGACTGGAAATGTGGTGGTACCACCCATCCGGACCAGACAAAATGCAGAGTTCTGGGGAGGGAAGCACAAGGGAGGGCAAGTGATTCAGATCTCTGTTCTTAATCTCCTCATCTGCAACATTAGGGAGCCTGTCTTGAATATCTCCAGGATTCTATCCAACTATCCTTTCTGGCCTTATGACAGATTCCACCCATTAAGCCAGGGGGAGCCCCAGAGCTAAGTTTCTTTCCTCCTTTGTCTGTGCTCAGAGCTACAAGGAGACCCCCTTTCCACTATGGGCAACCAGGTGATCTGCTGTGTGGCCCTTTGTCTCCTCGGAGCAGGTGAGTCCTGGGTTCAGGAAGCAAGTTCCTGTCCCAAAGGGGCTGAGCTCCAGAGCTAAGCCTTTCCCTCATGGCAGCAGCATTAGATGCCCTCTTGGGCCGTGTTTCCAGAGCCACTCCCTTTCTTCCATAGGCACTGTGGATGGCGGGGTCACTCAGACCCCAAAATACCTGTTCAAAGTGGAAGGACGAGATGTGACCCTGAAATGTGAACAGGATTTTGATTACGACGTCATGTACTGGTACCGACAGGACCCAGGACAAGGGCTGAGACTGATCTACTACTCTCAGATTGTAAAGACTGTTCAGAAAGGAGACATAGCTGAAGGATACAGTGCCTCCCGGGGGAAGAAGTCACTGTTTCCTCTCACCCTGACATCGACACAAAGAACCAGACGGCTCTCTATCTCTGTGCCACTAATATAGACACAGTGAAGCAAAGCCACCTCCTCTCTGCACATAAATGCGGCCCAAGCCCTGCTTCCCCACCAGGTGGTGGGGCTTTTCTGTTTTTAGTACCCTGGTCAGCCCCCTTTCTTCCTCCTCAACCAGGCAGCCACAGCAGCTGCTGCAACAGCACACGCTGTGGAATGGTACCATCACAATTCAGCGATCCACTAAGTTGATTTTTAAAAGTACATAAACCTATTTACCTATATATACCTACATCAGGGAGAGAGGAGAGGGTAATTTCACAGCCCAGGTTTTGTTTTGTTTTGTTGTTTTTACCAAATACTGGAGAACAAAAAATGAACAGAAAATGGTCCCTTCCTTCAGAAAGATAATAAAAGTCTAGTGGGGAGAGAAATGTGTAGAAACATACTGTAATCAAGTATCATAGAATGTGTGCTTTCATCAGAGGTATTAGTGGAGTGCAGGAAATAACACAGTCAGTTCTGTCTGTTGACATCAGGAAGGGCTTCAAAGAAAAGGCAAAATGTGAGATGAAACTCGAATGTGAGTAGGATTTCACCACCAGATGGACAAACATCAGCATAGTGATACAGGCTTAGGGAACTACGGCAGGAGAAAATCATGAGATAAAATAGGGAAAAGATGATCGCCACCCCCTCCCCGGAATATGGCAATAGGAGAAAATTTGGGGAAATGGGTGGAGCAAAGTTATTAAACAAAATTGGGCTTCTAGTTCTAGTGGGCCTTCCTTGGATATGTGCGTAGAAATACCTACCAGGAGCTTGTAAATGTAGGCTTGGCACTTAGAAGAGAGAGTCAGGCTTCAGAGAAATGTTTGCATGACTAATAAGCAGACAGGTGGTCAGTATTATTTTGCAAATGGTCTTTATATTTTGTGTATATTTTCTCCTTTTGTGGTCTGCCACCAATCTATCAAATTAGGAGGCAAGTGTGTTAATTCTTGGGACTTCATTTTGTCACAAATATTTATTTAATCACATAGTTCTGTTTCTAGAAAAGATTGACAGTCCATATTATCCAGACTAACCCTCCCACCTCATACAGCTAAAAAGGCTGTATTAAACATATTTTTAAATCATTCTTGGAAGCATTTAAGAGTCCCAGTCTCCTCGGTGTGACCCTGTGTCTCTTGGGACAAGCAATTTTGGGGAACACATGGGGAGTCCCTGACCATTACGTACAAGCCTTGGCTCCAGGCATTTTATTCGGGTTCCTTCTTGAATTTTGTGTTAACTTTGGCTTTCTTCTCCCATATATTCTCCCACATATTCACACTAGGACCAAAATACTGAGGAACAGAGATGGAAAAGAGATACTAACCCCTTGAATAGAATTTAAAACACTAAAATGTGACATGATGAGAACTCCAAGCCCTCACTGCAGCTAGTGTTCTCTGAAATAGTAAGGGGATAGTTGGGAATGGATGGATCTAAGATCCTTTACTTTGTCCAGACCTTGCTCACAGATGCCTCCAAATCAGTCCTCTCCAGAGCTAGCCGATGTAGTCATAGACCAGTAGAAGACACAGGCCCTAGAGTTCTCTGCTCCCTGTGTAGAAGCCATGCTCCAGAAATCCTGGGAAGGGGTGAGGCTATCTGTCCAATGAGAGAAAGGAAATTAAAGGGAGGACAGTAAGAGATAGGTAATCTTAAACGTAAAATAGATAGCTAGTGGGAAGCAGCCGCATAGAACAGGGAGATCAGCTCGGTGCTTTGTGACCGCCAAGGGGGTGGGATAGGGAGGGGATATGGGGATATATGTATACATATAGCTGATTCACGTTGTTATACAGCAGAAACTAACACACCATTGTAAAGCAATTATACTCCAACAAAGATGTTCAATATAAAAAAAAATTTTTTTAAGAGATAGGTAATCTTGTTTTTCTTTATCTTGGGCATAACCAGAAAGGATAAGGATTTCTTCCCGTCAGTGGAAGAATTTATGAAACAAAGCAGATGGACTTTACTTGATTTTAAAACGTCCACTCTAAAACTATTGAACCATTTACTTTTTCAGAGTGGTCCTAGTACTAAAAAGAACTCTTTAGCTGTGAAATTTCATAATAGCCCCCATTCCTATAACCAAGTTGTAAAAGAGTTACTGTATGAAATGAAAATCAAAAAAGTTAAAGTATCCCTAAAAGCTTTCTTAGCAAGTTTTAAGAAGCCATTGCATCTATCACCTAGGAAGAACAATTTATGGAAAAATAAAATCAAATTTCTGAATTTAAATATACTGGAAGCAATCAGTAGTAAATTAGGCAAGTCAGAAAACCAATTTAACTGTACACAAACTTAAGAAATATTCCAGAATTCTGAGGAAATAGAAAAGGATATGTGAGAAAAACATACTATCCCAGCAGCTTTATTCGTGACAACCTCAAACTGGAAAACACCCAATTGTCCACCAACCATGCAATGAATAAATAGAGTTACACTTAGTAATAGGATAAAATATAGCAAAAAAACAAATATTATTTGCACAATCATGGATGAATCTCCTATACATAATGTTAAACAAAAAAGAAGCCAGAGTACAGACTATACAAAGTTAAAATAGTGGCTACATTTGAGGGCATTTTTAATTTACTTGGAGAGAAGCATGAGGGAGGCTTCTGGGGTTCTGAAAATGTCCTATATCTTGATCTGGGTGGTAGTTACATATTGGGTTGGCCAAAAAATTCATTCGGGTTTTTCCGTAGGATGTACTCGTTTGTGAAAGTTCACTATGCTGTACACTCAAGATTTGTGCAGTCTACTATATGTACTTTATATCGCATTTTAAAAGCTTAGAAAAACAATGATAACAACAACCACTTCAAACTATAGTGACTTAAACATGTATTATGTCTCATGATTCTGTGGGCTGAGCGGGCTCGGCTGGGCAGTTCCCACTTGGGGTATCTCATGCAGTCACGGTCAGGTAGTCCCTAAGGCTGGAGACACCTTAAGGCTCAAGTTGCCTGCACATCCAAGGTGGCTTCTTTCCCCACATGCCTGATCCCTCGCCTGAGGTGACTGGAACAGTTGTGGACCAGCCTGACATGTCTCTCTTTCTACACACAACCCCTCAGTGTGGTTAGGTGAGTTTCCTCACAGCATGGTGGCCTCAGGGTAGTGAAAATGATTACCTAGTGGCTGGCTTCCCCCAGAGTGAGAATTCAAGAGACCCAGGTGGGATCTACAAGGCTACTTATGACCCAGCTTGGAACATAATAGCATCACCTCCATTCAGGCAAGCCCAGATTCAAGAGGAAGGGACTTAGAGGAATGTGGATACTGGGAGGTGTGCTTCATCTGGTGCCATCTTTGAAGAGTAGCTACCATAGCATGAAAAATTGGTACTTCTGATCCTATTCCTCACTGCCTTGGACCAATGATGACTTCAGAGCATAATGACAGCTGCTTCATTTGCAAATACTGTTTTTGAGGTCAACTCTAATCAAGAACTATAACACGAAGAAAATTCTGGGAAATTTATTTCCTCCTTAGTTAAGCTGATACAATAATATAAAACACTGCAGGTATATACCTAATGGCTGGTGGTCCTCAAAAGGAGTAGAAAGATTGTCTTCTGATCCAGGAGTTTCTGACCACTTCATCCCATATGTCATAATGTTGTGCCAGAAGTAATCCATTACAAGGCATATTCACCTGCTCTTTGCAGAAAAAGTACAGTAATAATAGGAGATGATCCCATTCTAATGTGATCTACCCCAATCATAAAAAAAAACCAACCACAAGAGCACGTCAGATGGCCTTTAATACATATATCAGTATTATGTGTATAGTAATACGTAGTATGCAGTAATTTCCATGATAAAAATCTATGTCACTATAGTACTAATACAATTTGATGGATCAAATTCTAATTCCACCTTTTTTAGTTACCCATTCCAGGTAAAAAGAACTAAATATTAAATGAAAACACAACTAGGAGGTTGTTATGAAAATGAAAGTATACTGCCTTGGAGAAAAATCTTTAACCTCTTTGAAATTGCTATACATTTCCAAGCCTGAGCCATTTAGAACATATTCTAGCATGTTCAAAACAGAAATAATTCCCTAGATCTCCTATAAGCTATTTCCATTGTCCAATGCTTAGCTTACGACCTGTATCATGATGAAATAGCTATAAATTATCCTCATAGCCTCCACGTTGATTTACACAACATACAGACTGTAATAAATACATATGTTTAGTATTAAGTCCATCAGTATGAGGGGCCTGGCATAAGATAGTCATGAAATACATACTTCTTTGAGAAGATGAGGAAGTGTCCCTATTAATGTGAAGAAACATTGAGCTTCTAGTCTAGGATTTCTTATGTTTGGCCATAGTTCTAGTGATTAACATAGTTAATCACTAGTTTAGTGAGTTGTCTTTGTTACTTTGAGGATATGTTACAGAAGTAAAGAATTAACTATAATGTCATTTACTACACAAACATATAGCTCTTTCCTTATATAAGATTGAGAAACTGAAGTCATTTCAATGATCTAGGTCTCAATTTATGCTCTATAAAATCGGGAGTTGAGTTAGAACATCTTTGAGGCCCCTTCCAGCAATGTTTGTATGGTTCTTTGATACTCAGATAGAGCGCTGGATCCTGCATCATTGGCAATGATGGCCACCAGGAGGCAGATTTGAGCATCTTTAGGATTACATAATCGGTCGTCCCTCCTTCTGGGGGTGGGAAAAGGAAGATTGAACAGCAAGGTCCTACCTTTTTTCAGAGAGGTGTGGTGTGAGGCTGGGTCCTGAAGATGCTGGTGTTTCTGCTGCTTCTGGGACCCAGTACGGGCCTTATTATCTGAGTAATTTGGGCAAGTGTGCGTGTGTGTTGGCATGAGTGAAGTGACAGCCAGAGATTGTGGGTTTTTTACACTGATCAAAATGAGGGCTTCCCTCATAGCGCAGTGGTTGAGAGTCCGCCTGCCGATGCAGGGGACGCGGGTTCGTGCCCCGGTCTGGGAAGATCCCACATGCTGCGGAGCGGCTGGGCCCGTGAGCCATGGCCGCTGAGCCTGTGCTCCACAACGGGAGAGGCCACAGCAGTGAGAGGCCCGCGTACTGAAAAAAAAAAAAAAATGAGAGGGAACACCCATGCTCTCTGGAGCTGTAAAGGGTAAGGTGAGAAGTCACCAGTCAGGAGAGATGGGGGATTAGGATAGGAAGATTTCACAAAACAAACAGGATTCTCTGGGAGCTGAGAGAAAGGTGAGCGAGCATGGCTGTGATTTTTCTGCCTGTGGTCATGTCTGTCTGTCCTGCTGGCCTCTCATCTCCTTGACCTCTGTCTCAGCAGGCTCTGGGCTCAGTGCTCACGTCTCTCAACATCCCAGCAGGGCTATCTGTAAGAGTGGAGCATCTGTGACCATCCAGTGCCGTTCAGTAGACCTTCAAGCCACAACTGTGTTTTGGTATCATCAGTTCCCAAAACAGGGCCTCGTGCTGATAGCCACTTCTAATAATGACGGCTCTGATGCCACATACGAACAAGGTTATACCAAGGACAAGTACCCCATCAGCCACCCAAACCTCACATTTTCATCTCTGATGGTGACAAATGTGCGTCCTGCAGACAGCAGCCTCTACTTCTGTGGAGCCAGAGACACAGTGCTGGGCAGAGATCAGAGATCCAAACAAGAACCTTTGTAACAGCTCCCACCCCCCACCCCACCAAACACATGGAGCCCCGTGGAAGGAGGTGTGGAGACAGAAAAACCACAGCCCTGACTCAGTCAGCTGTGATCGTGTGTATGTAGAGAGAGAGAGAGAAAATATCTGAATATGGAGCGTGGAGAAAGTATGGTGTTAGAGAGCTAGCCCCATTGGAATGGAGCTGGTCCTATAAATGGCCAACCAACCTGGAAAGTTCCCTGGGCTGAAAATTATAAAACCTGGATTTTTCTTCTGACTCTGCCATATGTTAATCATATCTTCTTAGATAAATCAACACATAATCCTATAGGCAGATCTCAAAATGCTTCTATAACGCACTGTGTATTTTTATAATAAACTCTGGCATTTGTCTCTCCAAGAAAATTCAGCACTGTCTTGTCACCATCCTAGGCCCTCAAGATAAACAGAATCATTAGGAGGCCAAGTAGAGATGCTCACTCTTGAAAGAATTCAGGGATGTGCTATATATAGTATTGGGGTTGATGAATGAACGGGGTAGGACTGGATGGGGTGCACCCTTTAAACCCAGGTACAGAGCATGCCCCGAACCTTCACAGGGAATGTGTTTCTGTCTCTCAACAAAGGTGTCAGAGGGAAGAGAAGACAGAGTAAATAAGAAAGACTTCAGACAAGTCTTGTCTACAAAACTAGAAAGTTCTGTCGGAAGCCCCAAGATAGTAAGTGGAGCAGTGAGTGTAAACCCCTAAAAAAAATCCCTTTCTAGGAAAAAATCACACATTGACCACAAATATTGTATGGACCAATAAAAATAAGCAAAAGATATTAACATACACTCAATAGAAGAATCATCTATGATCAATAAACACATGAGGAGATATTTGACTCCACTGGTGATCAGGGAACATGAAGCAAAATGCAATGATATGTAAGTTGATACCCATTTGATTAGCAAAGAAATATAAACTGTTAGAGGGGGTCTGGATCCACAGGATTACTGCTGTGAGCAGAAGTGATGCAAACAATTTGGAAACACTGGCATTAACTCATATAGTTGGTCGTTCCTTTATTCCATGACCCAACAAATCCACTACATCAAGGAAGCTTCTGCATGTGGTTATCAGATGACATAAATAAAAATCTGTTCTCAGCAGCACTGTCCACAATAGCAAAACATGCAACCAAGGCACCTATGCACTGACAAGAGAGTGAATGAATAAACTATGGTATATTCATGTGGTGGAAAACGACATACGTCAGTCAAAATTAATGTGCTACCGGGATAAGCAATGTTATAGGTAATCTTAGCAATATAATACCAACTACAAAAACTAACCCTGGTAAGATTTTGTAAAGCATGACACGGTTTTTATAAAGCTAAAAACAACTGAATCAAGAAAATACTTTTCACAACCTCAAATATACTAGAAAAAGATCATATTAAATGTAAAGCAAGAAACAGCTGTTGCTGGAACTGGCTTTTACCAGTTCATGAGGGCCCATTGTACACATCCTTCCCAACTTTAATGTCAGTGACATCATGCTAATAGCTTGAAATCAGCCATAGTAGGGATGCTTGCACCACAGTAATCAGCAGACACCACAAATCAGGGCTTGTTGTATTTTCCTCCAGAGAGCTGGTTGTCAAACATTTACCAACACACAGTGGCAAGGGAGGATGATGACCCAAGTTCAGGATGATGTTTAATATGGGACTTGGATGGGGAGTGGCAGGAGATGGGATGGGGGTAAACCACATAGTTTAAATATTTAAATATTGTCAAGGTCTACCTTGCATATCATTGGATGAGTGGGGGAGATGTTTCATAAGTACCCACTATATTTTTAAATAAATAAATAACATACATAAATAAACAATGCCTGTGTGTTATGAGCCAAGGGTTAAGACTAATCAAATCCTATGTATATGAGATCAAAAAGGAGAGAAAAATAAAACAAATAACTGCAGGGATTACAGTTTGTGAAAGAGCAGGATGAAGGACATTATATAGTGAGAACCAGGGAGTTGGTGCTTAGACACCAAGTGTGAAAATGAAGCCATGAAGATAAGACCTTGTCCCTGACCAGGTGGAACTGAACAGAAAAAATGGGAACCAACTCAGCAATGGACATGCTGCCACTTTATCTCTACATGCTGACCATGTCCATTTGTTACTGTGATTAAATACCCCACGCAAGTTCAGTCACCTGCCCTCAGACTTTGTTCATTTCCACTGAAACCAGGGACCTATTTTAGTACCAGCCCCCTGCTGTGTCAGCATTTCCAGCCTAGAGAACTAGTAAAATATTTTTTAAATATCTCACTGCTTTCTTCACCAACAGCAAGGAAAAGATAAGAGCATTTTAGGCTCTGGCATGAAACATAGTTAGAAAGTGATAACATCTCTATCTCAAGCTGTCATTTATTTCCTTCCTCTACATTAAGCGTAAGAGGATCATATTCCAGTGTCAGTTAGCCTGGATGGATGCTGCGTCCAAACTTACCTTTTCCAATCCAGCTGACTATCAGAGTCAGCCTGCTGCTCACATGTGTTATTTTAGGGGAGTATGGTATACTGAATATAATAGTAGTAGTACTGAATATAATCCAGTCCAAATTTGTGTCCTGTCCCCCTTGAAATAGGACCATGAAAATAAAATCCTACATTACCTCCAAATTTTTCATGATACAAGCAGGAAGTTTTTTAAGTGTAATGCTTTGTCTTCGTGCTCTGAGTCTATATTCTACTCTCTGGGTTATGTTGTGTTTGAAACCAAGTTAGCCTCTGAGAGCCAGTGATGGATGGAGTAAGAGATAGACTCTTATCTCCCCCTTCCCCCAACACACACCCCCACACACCCACACCCACACACACAACAGAGGCACAGTGTTCTCCAGTAATAGAGAGGCCATGGGGAGAATTTCAGAGGCTTTGAGGGAGTCAAGGGCCTTTAATTCTTCCATATCCTTGGAGATCACCATTCTGAATGTCCATTTCTTACTCAATACCCTATTTTACACATAAGAGATTGGCAAGGTTGTGAGTCAACTGGCATTGAAATTCAACATCTCACAAAAATAATTTCTGGAAATGGTTTACAAGACTCTCAACACAATTGCTGCAGTATATAATATGCATTAGGTGTCTGAAGGTGATCATTTGATTGGCTGCTTCCCTGTGTTTCCATTCTGCAACACGGAAAGCAAAGCAATTGGACACTTTTGAGTGATCAAGAGTCAATTTCAAATAGTCTCTAAATATCTTACTGTTTTTCTTATCTGTAATTCTCTCTCTGGTTCCATTTTTTAAAAATCAATTAAGATTCTTTTGTTTTTCTGACAAAAATGGACTGACTAATTGACTGCTGGTGACGATGAATTTATCCTCCCTTTGGGAAAGGTATGAGCAAAAACACTAAAAATTATTCTTATATGCTTTACATCAAGATTTGTGTGTCCTTTTACCAGAAACATTACTTTCTCCTCATTACATAGAGGGCAAAAGATGTTTAAAAATATCCTTAGAAAGATTTTAGTCTAAGTTATTACTGAGGAAACTCAACATATATGATGTGGAATTTAACATAAAATTGAGTAGGAGCCATTGAGGTTTTCTTATAGACAATTTTTTAGAACAGTTTTAGGTTCGCAGCAAAACTGAGCAGAAGATACAGAGAGTTCTCATATACTCCTTGCCCTGCCATTGAGGTTTTAAGTATTTGACCTCTGTAGTAATTGTTGTTTGCTGTTCTTGCTGTGTGTGTGTGTGTGCACTGTTTTGTTTTGTTTTTAATTATTCTGGCTACAGTGTGAAGCAACAATGGGCAGTGTGGAAAGGATGAAGCAGAGAATAGAGTCAGCCAATGCCATTGCCCAGCCAGGCGATAATGAAGCTAGGACAATGATGGTGGTGCTAAAATATGGGGAAATGAGAGATTTAAAACATAATTAGGAAATAAAATCAAAGGATGGGGTAGTTGATTAGACACAAGAGGCAATATATAGGGAGGATGGTTATGACCACCAGCCAGATGGTTAGGAGGACCCAGTGGAAAGAAAATCATGATTCACTTCACACTGGGGTCGGCTTTGAGACAGAAATCTGACCAGAAATATGCAGAAAGCAGTTGTATGTACAAGTCAGGGACTCAAAAAAAAGGACCTGGATGAAGGTAAAAATTCAGGACAATTTCCATAATTGGAAGAATGAAAGTGTATGTGATCCCTTGATGATAGAATATACAAAGAAAAGAGCAGAGAACTTAGGACAGAGACCTGAGGAACCCACTCACCTTG
Source organism: Hyperoodon ampullatus (assembly GCF_949752795.1). Classification (NCBI taxonomy): domain Eukaryota; kingdom Metazoa; phylum Chordata; class Mammalia; order Artiodactyla; family Ziphiidae; genus Hyperoodon; species Hyperoodon ampullatus. Next base: position 96,814,156 of record NC_136922.1, read on the forward strand.
AATGTGGCTGCAAGAGGTTGAGAAAGTTAATTATACTGATCAATAACACCAATCAATGAGATTAGTGACTACTTGCGCAACTAAATACTAGTAAATCTCTGCAGTACCCCAGAAGGTCACCACATTGATGGCCGCGTGTTTCCTAGTTCTGCTCTGAGACTTGGGGGACCTGGCTGCGCAGTGTGGAACCAGCAACTCCCCACTCACCACGCAGGGGGTGAAGGTGCTGAGAGATCAGAGGGCATGTGAGAAATGTGCCCCTTTGACCACTAGGGGGTGATGTAGGTCTTTCTGTAAAACACCTCTGAGCATAAAGGGCAGGCACAGACGTTCCTTCGTCTGAGAAGACTTGTTAGATACTTTAGGGAACTCAGGTGAGATCCTTTAGGTAGTGGTTTGGAACTGTGGGTAATGATTAGTCAAATCCATTGCACCTGCCTTCACTAATCAAGGTTGTTTTAAGACTTGCCTCCAAGAGGCACGTAGCCTAAATAAGATGTTTGCCTGAGTTATTTTCCAGGAAACTTCACGTAGTTCAGCTGAGCCCAGAGTCAGCTGTGTCTAGTTTGAGCTGAACTTGTTAAGACTGGTTAGAAGCAGCGACCCTCCTTCTAGGCCTGCACAAGCGTCTGCTTGGTGACATTTTGACCTCAGAGGACCAAAGACTCCATGCTCAGATCCTGTTAAGCACTTCTGTTATGAACATGCAGAGGCTTTAGCTTAGTTACACCTGTGCAGAAAGATGATTCGTGCACCTTTTTCCAATAACCTTTCCCCAAGCTTCCCGAGTGCCCCATGCTCCCCATATGTCAGACCATCCTGCTTCTTCATTCATGACCCTATAAATACCCAGTGCCCCTTGCCTTTTGGGAGGTGGATTTGAGGTCTTTTCTCCCATCCTCTTGCTTGGCTGCCTTGAGAATAAACCCTTTCTTTGTTGCAAACATCAGAGTCTCAACATTTTGGCTCCCTGGCTTAGGGCAAAATGAACCTCGTTCAGTAACAGTTGTGAGAATGATTTGCAGATATCCTGGGATGCTAATACGTCCTTAAAATAGAATCTAATCTTCCACTTTGTAATGACCATAGCATGTACCACATATCCAGTACCTATAGTTGTCCTAGTCATACGTAATTGGTAAGTAAGTAAATGAATGCCACCACCATTTCTATTCCACACTGTACTGAATTTCCAGCCCGTAGAACAAGAAAAAAGGGTGAGAATGAGAAAAGAAGGGGAAAAAAGTGATTACAGACAGATGGCAAGTTTAGAAGACACAAGGGAATCTAAAGAAGCATTGCATTACTTATAACAACATTTAGTAAGTTAACTAAAATTAAAATAAAGTCAGTTTATTTGCATATACTAGCAACAAACAGTTGATAAATAGATTTCTAAAGAGAGATCATTTACAAATAGTAACATAAAATACAAAAAACCCGCAAATCTATTAGAAGATAAGCAATTAAGAAACATTAAATTTCAGAGGAAGCCATTTTAAAGCTGAAATAAGTGAAGTTATATGCCATTATCATGAATAAGTGAAACTAATACTAAAAGCATTCCAATTTCTGCACTATCACCTATGTATTCAATGCAGCACTAAGCAAAATCACAAAAGATATTTTCATGAAATTTGACAAAAGTAATCAGAAATTTAAGTGGAGAAAGAGGAAAGAATACTCAAGATAATATTAAAGAAGTACAAAGTGACGTGAATTCCCCGTCTAATCATCAAATTATTTTAACTATTATCGATTATTTTAATTATTATCAATAATATTTTAATTATTTTAGGATAATTATAAAGGCGTAAATAAATGGACAAATGAAAAATCATAGGTTTAAAATAGCACCATGCATATATAGGCAATTAATATATGGTAGAGCTATCATCGCAGGTATGTAGGGGAATAATGCACTATACATCAAGTTCTGGGACAAGTGGTATCCACAGAAGGAAAAATAAAACTCTTTCTCACAGCATATGCAAAAATAAATTCTAAAAGGATTAAATGCTTAAATGCAACATTTAAATTATTAACTATTTTGTAAATAATATGGTAGTACATTTTTATGAACTTGAGCTATGGGAACATTGCTTATAAAGAATTAAAGAATGCATATCTTCCCAAAAAAGAATGATAGACTCTACTAAATTAGGAATATCAAAAAAACAATTACAAAGAGTAAAAACACAAGCAACAAATTGAAAAGATATTAGCAAGACAAATGACAAAGTTTGGTATCCAGAATATACAAAGAACTGTTATAAATAAATGATAGCTAATCAACCAGTGTACAGAAAAGCACTAGTGGCCTATAAATATACAAAATATCAATCCCCTTAGCAATCCTAAAACTGCAAACTAAAACTACAGTGAGATACCATTTTAACCTAATACACTGGCAAAATTAAAACAATAGTAAGTGCCAATTAAGTCCTAGATGTGGAACATATGAAAACAGTTCATGAACTGTTGGACTGTTTTTTTAAAAACATCTTTATTGGAATATAATTGCTTTACAGTGGTGTGTTAGTTTCTACAGTATAAAAAAGTGAATCAACTATACATATACATATATCCCCATATCTCCTCCCTCTTGCATCTCCCTTCCACCCTCCCTATCCCAACCCTCTAGGTGGACACAGAGCACTGAGCTGATCTCCCTGTGCTATGCAGCTGCTTCCCACTAGCTATCTATTTTACATTTAGTAGTGTATATATGTCCATGCCACTCTCTCACTTCGTCCCAGCCTACCCTTCCCCCTCCCTGTATCCTCAAGTCCATTCTCTACGTCTGCATCTTTATTCCTGTCCTGCCCCTAGGTTCTTCAGAACCTTTTTTTTTTTTTTTAGATTCCATATATATGTGTTAGCATATGGTATTTGTTTTTCTCTTTCTGACTTACTTCACTCTGTATGACGGACTCTAGGTCCATCCACCTCACTACAGATAACTCAATTTTGTTCCTTTTCATTGCTGAGTAATATTCCATTGTATATATGTGCCACATCTTCTTTATCTATTCATCTGTCGATGGACACTTAGGTTGCTTCCATGTCCTGGCTATTGTAAATAGAGCTGCAATGAATATTGTGATACATGACTCTTTTTGAATTATGGTTTTCTAAGAGTATATGCCCAGTAGTGGGATTGCTGGGTCGTAAGGTAGTTCTATTTTTAGTTTTTTAAGGAACCTCCATACTGTTCTCCATAGTGGCTGTATCAATTTACATTCCCACCAACAGTGCAAGAAGGTTCCCTTTTCTCCACACTCTCTCCAGCATTTATTGTTTGTAAATTTTTTGATGATGGCCATTCTGACTGGTGTGAGGTGATAACCTCATTGTAGTTTTGATTTGCATTTCTCTAATGATTAGTGATGTTATGCATCCTTTCATGTGTTTGTTGGAAATCTGTATATCTTCTTTGGAGAAATGTCTATTTAGGTCTTCTGCCCATTTTTGGATTGGGGTGTTTGTTTCCTTGATATTGAGCTGCATGAGCTGCTTGTAGATTTTGGAGATTAATCCTTGGTCAGTTGCTTCATTTGCAAATATTTTCTCCCATTCTGAGGGTTGTCTTTTCGTGTTGTTTATGTTTTCCTTTGCTGTGCAAAAGCTTTTAAGTTTCATTACGTCTCATTTGTTTATTTTGTTTTTATTTCTGTCTCTCTAGGAGGTGGGTCAAAGCGGATCTTGCTGTGATTTATGTCATAGAGTGTTCTGCCTATGTTTTCCTCTAAGAGTTTTATAGTGTCTGGCCTTACATTTAGGTCTCAAATCCATTTTGAGTTTATTTTTGTGTATGGTGTTAGGGAGTGTTCTGATTTCATTCTTTTACATGTAGCTGTCCAGGTTTCCCAGCACCACTTATTACCATGAATGTTTTTAAAGCAATTTTGAGGCATCACATACCCACAATAAACTGCACCCATTTTAAGTATATATTTCAAAACACTTTGACAAGTTTTTACACCCACATAACTACATGACAATCAAGACACAGAATATCTCCCCCTCCCCAAACATCCCCACATGTTATTTTACTGAGCTCTTTTTAACTTCTCTCAGCATGGCTTTGTATTTTTTTTATTGAACATGATGTCCTGCACATATTTTGTTGAATTTTTCCTTAGTTTTTCCTAAAATTGTTTTAAGAAATGTATTATGAATGAACTTTTTAATACTCATAAGGAATTTATGTATTAAAATGTTTTTTGCCAAGACTTCACATTAGCCTACTTCATTTTAGTCTTTACATTTCTCAACTGATGTCTCAACTGAATAACAAAGCTTAAAAGCTTTGAACAGCAAAGGAAACCACTGACCAAACAGAAAGACAACCTGCTGAATGGGAGAAAATATTTGCAAGCTATATAACCAATAAAGTGTTACTATCCAATATATGTAAACAGTTCAAGCAACTCAATATGAAAAACACAACAACCCAATTAAAAAATGAACAGAAGACTGAAGAGACAATTTTCCATAAAAGACATACAGATGTCAATGGGCATGTAAGAGAAGCTCGTCATTGCTCATCAGAGAAATGGAAATCAAAACCCACAATGGGATATCACCTCACAATTGTCAGGATGGCTATCATAAAAAAGACCACAAATAACATATGTTGGCAAGGATGTGGAGAAAAGAGAACCCTAGTAGCCTTTTGTTGGGAATGTGAATTGGTGCAACCTCTGTGGAAAACAGTAAGGAGGTTCCTCAAAAAACTAAAAATAGAGCTTCCATATGATCCAGCAAACCCACTCCTGGGTACATATCTGAAGAAAATGAAAACACTACTTTGAAAAGATACATGCACCCCCATGTTCATAGCAGCACTATTTACAATACCTAAGATATGGAAGCAACCTACATGTCCATCAATAGATGAATGGATATAAGAAGATGTGGTATATACATACAATGGTATACTACACAGCCATAAAAAGAATGAAATTTTGCCATTTGGTGGCTGCCAAGGTCAATTGGAAGGGGGAAATGGAGAGATATTAAATTGATATAAAATTTCAGTTATGCAAGTTTAATTCTAGAGATCTGCTCTAGGACATACTACATCTGACATTGTGCCTATATTAACAATGTTAACAATAGTGTATTATGCACTTAACAGTTTAAGAGGGTAGATCTCACGTGAAGTGTTCTTACCAGAAAAGACAATAAAATGAAACAAAGGGACACAAGGAAACTTTTGGAGGTGATAGATACGTCTATTAGTTTGATTTTAGTGATGGTTTCATTGGTGTATGCTATCTCCAAACTCATTAAACTGTATACATTAAACATATACAGTTTTTGGTACATCAATTATACTTCAATAAAGCTGTGAAAATGGATAAAAGGAACAAAAATCTAACAAGTTCTGCTTAAAACAGTAACTTACGTATTAAAGGGACTTGGTTGGATGGATGCTGGTTGAGCTCAGAGGGACGTGAGAATCAACTGCAGTTTAGTGAGAAGGAACCCCTTTTCCCATGTCCTTAAGGCATAGGAGCTCCTAAGTCTTCTTTCTAAAAGACAGGCATAAAAGGCCTCAGCAACCACTACCTTCTGTCTCTGTGGCCCTGTTAAATTTCAAACTCATGGGAAAAAAATATCTTTTGGGATCTGGTGTCTCGGCCCTTATCTCAGCACACGGGCAGGGTATTATATGAACCCAGTTGCTACTTTTTATGACCCAGGGAGACCTAAGGGAGTCACAGAGCAGTTTCCTTAGAGAATGTCATGTCTACGATGACATCCTAAAGATGAGCTAGAGTTCATTAAGCAGGACTGGGGATAAAGAACCGATAAGCATGGATAGAAGGTCCCGAGAAAAACTGTTCAGGCAGGAAAGAACTGGTGTGTTTAATGAATGACAAGATGTAGTAATGTGACAGGAGCAGGGTGAGGAAGGGGGTGAGCACAGGTGAGACAGGAGACAGGTAGGCAGACATCACCCATCAGACCCTCCATGACCTTATAAATCAAGGTATATGATATGGAGCTTAACGCACGATTTAATAGGAGTCACTGAGCTTTTTTAGCCTTAATGTTTAGTAATGGTTTTAGGTTCACAGCAAATTTGAGCAGAAGGTACAGGGTGTTCTCAGATGCCCCTTGCCCTGCCATTGAGGTTTTAAGTATTTGACTTCTGTAGAAATCACGTTAGTGTTTACTGTTGAGCTTATGAGTGTATGTGTGCGTGCACGTGTGTTTTTTAAATCATCCTGGCTACAGTGTGAAACAACAACAGACAGTGTGCAAAAAGCAGAGGCTGAGAAAAGAGTTATAAATGCAGTGGCGCAGGCAGGCGACAGTGTAGCTACGATGATGATGGTGGTGGTGAAAAAAATACTGGGAAATGAGAGATTTAAAACACAGGAAACACAATCAAAGGACTTGGTACTTGAGTAGACACAAGAGACCATAGATGGGGAGGATTGAGAGAACTACCACACCATGGATTAGAAGGACCAAGTGGGAAGAAGATTTGCAACTTTGACCACTAGGGGATGATGTGGGTCTTTCTGTAAAACACCCCTGAGCCTAGAGAACATCCCAGACCTCCTTCATCTGAGAAGTTGTTTGATGCTTCAGGGAACTCAGGTAGATACCTTTAGGTAGAGGTTGTGGAACCGTGGATAATGGTTAGTCAAGTCCAGTTCACCTGCCTTCACTAATCAAGATTGTTTCAAGACTTGCATGGCCTCCAAGGGGCACCTAAGCCTAAACATGAGATTTTTGTCCCACTTATTCTCCAGGGTCTGGAGTCAGCTGCCTGCAATTCAGCTGAGCCCAGAGTCAGCTGTGTCTGGTCCAAGCTGAGCTTGTTAAGACTGGATAGAACCAGAGACCCTCCAACCAGGAGTGAGCACGTGGCTGCTTGGTAACTTTTGACATCAGGACCAAAAACTTCACCCTCAGATCATGCTAAGAGCTTTCATTTATGAACCTACAGAGGCTGGTAGCTTAGTTACCCCTGTGCAGGATGACAATTAACACACTTTTTTCCAATCACCTTTCCCCTTGACCCCCAAGCTCCTTACACCTGAGACAGCCCTGCTTCTTTATCACATACATGCCGTGAGCCCCTTGGCTTCCGAGAGGGGATTTGAGATCTGTTCTCCCATCTCCTTGCTTGGCTGCCTTGTAAACAACCCTCTTCTCTGCTGCAAACCTGGGCATCTCAGCAGTTTGGCCTCCTGTGTGTCAGTCAAGATGAACCTGGTCCAGTAACAGTTGAGAGAATGATTTGCAGACATCCTGGCAAGCCAATAACTCCTTTAATAGGAAGATTTAATCTTACACTTTGTAACCCCCATAGCTTGTTACCACATATCCAGGACCTGTAGTTGTCCCAAACATAACTGATAAATAAATGAATGCCACCATCATTTCTAATCAAGATTGTGCTGAATTTCTAGCCAGTAGAACAAGAAAAAACGATGGGAATGAGAAAAAGAGGAAAAACAGTGATTAAAGACAGATGGCAAATTTAGAAGAAGAACCAAAGGAATCTAAAGAAGCATTGCATTATTAATAACAACAAATTTAATAAGTTTACTGAATTTAACATAAATAGAAAAAGTCAGTTTATTTCCATATATGAGCAACTGTTAAAAATATATTTTTTAAAGAGAGAGACCATTTATAAATACTAACATATCAAAAAATACATAAAAACAAATCTATTAGGTAAATGAGACTTTAGTTCAGAAAATTATTAAATTTTAGAGGAAAGCATTTTAAAAATCTGAAATAAGTGAAGACATATACCGTGATCATGAATAAGTTAAACCAATACTAAAAGTATTCCAATTTCTGCACTATCATCTAGGTATTCAATGCATCACCAAGCAAAATCACAGAAGATATTTTCATGAAATTTGACAAAATTAAGCTGAAATTTAAGTGGAAAAGGAGAGAATAGGAAAGATAATATTGAATTACAAAGTGAAGTGAATAATGAAAAAGGTAAAAATTAATAGACAAATGGAAAATAATAGATTAAAAATAGGCCCGTGCATATATAGTCACTTTTTATATGACAGAGCCATCACTGCATGTATGTAGAGAAATAATGCAATATATAATAAGGTCTTCTGGGACAAGTTGCTGTCCACAGAAAGAAAGAATAACTTAAACTCTTTCTCACAGCACGAGCAAAAATAAATTCTAAAAGTATTAAATGCTTAAATGTAACATTCAAAATGTTAACTGTCTGGGGCTTCCCTGGTGACACAGTGGTTGAGAGTCCGCCTGCCGATGCAGGGGACACGGGTTCATGCCCCGGTCCGGGAGGATCCCACATGCCGCGGAGCGGCTGGGCCCGTGAGCCGTGGCCGCTGAGCCTGTGCGTCCAGACCCTGTGCTCTGCAACGGGAGAGGCCACAACAGTGAGAGGCCCGCGTACAGCAAAAAAAAAAAAAAAAAAAAAAAAAGTTAACTGTCTGGTAAATAATATAGGAGTATATCTTTATGAACTTGGGTTATAGGAGCATTGCTTATAAAGAATTAAAGAACGCATACCCTCACAAAGAAGAATGATAGATTCTCCTAAAAAAGGAATATCAGCAAAAAAGTATTACAAAGACTAAAACACAAGTCACAAATTGAGAAGATATTAACAACACAAATAAATGAAAAAGTTTGTACCCAGACTATATAACGAACTGTTACAAATAAGTAATAGCTAATCAACCAAAAAGAAATTTAAGGAAAAGGCAGTGTACAGAAAACACTAGTGGCCTATAAACATAAACGTTATGTTCCGCCTCCTTAGCAATCATAAAAATGTGAACTAAAACTACAGTGTGATACCATTTTAACCTATTAGACTGGCAAAATTCAAGAAATATTACGTGCCTATTGAGTCCTAGATGTAGAACATTTGAAAACATTCATGAATATTTACTTGAATTAAATAGTTTAGAAAGCATTTTGCTTAATTATGTTAGGTTGACATGGTGACCCTAATGCTTGATCTCTACATTACCAGGTATAGAGAAACTCTTTCACCTAATCTTTAAATATATATATAAGATATATTTATATAAATATATAAGAATGCAGTCCTATTTGCAGTAGCAAAATCTAGGGAAAATAACATACCAGTGTGCATTAATTCCACAATGGATAATAAATTCTGACAAATAGAATGGAATCCTACATATTAGTGAAATTGAATTATCTAAAATTATATGCAACAACATGAATTAATATCATAGACATAATGTTGAATAAAAAAAGAACATGTCCCAGAAAAAAATATGAACAGAATTATTCCCCTTAGATAAATTTCAAATACATACAACATTAAATAATATATAAATGACAGATTCTTACATAAGTGCTAAAAACAGTCATGGAAAGCAAGTGAATAAAAGTATACACTTCAAAGTTACGGTTACCTGGATGAGGTGGAAAAAGAATAATAAAAATCTAGAAGAATAACACAGGGAATTAATCCTTAGTGATAATCTAACTCCTAAGCTGATTGGTTCAGGCAAGATCATTCCTTTTTGTGTTTCCTTAGATGCATTGCATAATCATTGTACATATTGTTTTGTGAGGTTCAACATTTAACTTTTTAACTTAAATAGTTGCTCTCTGATTTTGTAAGTGCAGTGGAAGCTAGGGTTGACGTACAGCCAGCTGGACTGTTCATTGCCTAAGAGTGAAGGGAGGAGGCGAGGAGACAAACTGACAAATTTAAAAAACAAATAAATTAGTGATGTGTGATTTTATTTAAATAGTGAAAGAGCAGAATCAGGAAAAAGAGAAGAAAAGCAGTTTAAAATTCACCCTCGTTGTTTCACCAGCTTTCCCTGCCCTCCCAGCCTATGTAATGTTAGAGTCTCAGGTACATGGGGACTATGATGACCGTGGGAAGTGACCACGTCACAAGGAGGTTGCTCATGGGGAATGAAGAGGCTTAGAAGAAAAGCCACCTGCCCTGCTTTTCCCCTGAGCCAACCATGTGCCTCAGCCTGCTGTGCTGTGTGGCCCTTTTTCTCTGGGGAGCAGGTAAGGTCATGTTGTGAAGTTGTTGGATTCCAGTCTCAGAACTTTCTCCTGTGGCTGCAAATCCAGGCTCCTTCCTGAGCTTTATCTGAACTTTCTGTGCCTTTCCTCACAGGCTGCACGGACACTAGGGTCACCCAGAGTCCTGGACATCTGATCAAAGGAAAAGAACAGAAAGCAAAGATGCATTGTGTCCCCAGAAAAGGACATGTTTATGTTTACTGGTATCATAAGAAGCTAGAAGAAGGGTTCGAGTTTTTGGTTTACTTACAGAATGGAAACATTGTGGATGGTACAGATGTGTTCAAACAGCGATTTTCAGCTCACTGCCCCCAAAACTCACCCTGCAGCCTGGAAGTCAACTCCACTGAGGCAGGGGACTCAGCACTGTATTTCTGTGCCAGCAGCCAATCCACAGTGCTGCACGTTAGCTCTTCTTAAAACAAAAACTCATCACGGACCCAGCTCAGGAAATAAGTGGTATATTAGGAGGGTAGGAAGTAACAGAAACCCACCTTGAAAGAGCATGAACCAGAAGGAAAAATCTGTAAATGGTAACTCTGGGTGAGCAGAAAGGGATGTTTAAAACAGCTGGTGGAAACACAAACAGAAGGAAAGGTAAGGCAGCTGTAAAGAGGGCTCAGATTCCCCAGTTTGCAGGGTATCTGGCAAACGAAAGACACAGGATATAAGCTTGATGGGTTTCTAACAATATTTTAAAATGTAGTTCTATACTTTTCACCTGGCAAAGCTGTGCCTTCAGGGTTAAGGATAATCAGCAGGTCACCTGTCTTTCGTGGGGACCCTGATCACCTGGCTCAGCAAATGTCATTGATCCAGACCCAGAGAGTCCTTAGGGGTTCATGGCTGCTTCTCACAGCTGTCCCTGCCAGAGCAACTTAGCAAGAAACTCAGCAACTCTCTCAGTCCTGAATACTAGAATTACCCAAGTTTTAAAAGGAATTCTTAGGCATAACATACTCACAATAGAGTGCACCCATTTTAAGCATATATTTCAATACATTTGATAAATTTTTAGACCCATGTAACCAGCATGGTGGTCAAGATACAGAATATTTTCCCCTCCCCCGCAAATCCCCCCATGCTATTTTATTGAAGTCTTTAAATTGTCTCAGCATTGCTCTGTATTTTTTTATTTACTTATTTGTTTATTTATTTCTTGTTTGTTTTTGCCTGCGTTGGGTCCTTGTTGCTGCACTCGGGCTTTCTCTAGTTGCGGCGAGCAGGCTTCTCATTGTGGTGGCCTTCTCTTGTTGCGGAGCACAGGCTCTAGGTGCGTGGGCTTCAGTAGTTGCGGCACGCGGGCTCAGTAGTTGTGGCTCGTGGGCTCTAGAGCACAGGCTCAGTAGTTGTGGCACACGGGCTTAGTTGGTCCGCGGCATGTGGAATCTTCCCGGAAAAGGGCTCAAACCTGTGTCCCCTGCATTGGCAGGCGGATTCTTAACCACTGTGCCACCAGGGAAGCCCTGCTCTGTATTTTTTTATTGAACATGTCTTACATATATTTTGTTGACTTTTTCCTAAGTTTTTCCTAAATTTACTTTAAGAAATGTATTATGAATGTACCTTTTAATATTCACAAGGAATTTATTGATTAAAATATTTTCTGCTAAGACTTCACATTAGCCTACTTCCATTTAGTCTTTACGTTTCTCAACTGATGTCTCAACCTCAGTATATTATATAAAAATATCTTCTCCAGAAGTTAGTGTTCACCAGCATCTGTGCCTGAGATCACAATACCAGCCTCATTTTCTGTGTGACCAACTGTTAGTACTGCTCTGCTTTTAAGTAAAAGTGACTGATTCAAACATATTGAAAAAGTTATGAAACTTCTGCAGTGTACACTATAAGAAGACTTACTGTTTCCTTATGGAAATAAACAATTGAGTTAAGATAAGTAAGGGGAATATTTGACAGTGAAGCACATGACTTACAGAGAACATTTGGGTGTTGCAGCTTTGCGGGTCAGTCTGTGAATTTCTTCTTCTTCTTCCCATGGCCCTTTTCATCCAGGTTTCTAGTCCTACAACTTTCTCCTCGTCCTGCTACCAAATTAATCCAATGTTCCTTAGCTTTCGGTATCCAGATTGAAAATCTCCTTATTTTGATTGGATTGTTTAGATTGCTTGCTTTTAATATGATTAGCCATACACTCGGATGAAAATGCCTCTTCTTGCTCTTGTTTTCCACTTGTCATCTCTAGCCTATTTCTTCATTGCCTTTCTAGGTAACCATTTTTATTAATTTCTTGGTTTATCCTTTCAGGGTTTCTCTTGAAAATATATAAGCATTCCAGATATGAAATAACTGCATTCGAGGCATGGAAATGGAGCAGGCTGTGAAATCTTTTGCAATATGGGAAAAAGTTTGTAACAACATAAACTTTTTTATTACTTACTCCTTTGAGCTACCTCTGAAACATGACACTACTTAACAGCGAAAGCAACAAGGCTCTTAAATCCACTAGAAGTGTCTAAAATTCTGTCAACAAGACAGAATTGGGATCTAAAGTGTCTCAGAATTAGTACACATGCTATTACAAGGGATGATTTTAAAGTATATTCTTTGTAAATCTTTTTACTATTCCATTTAGGGGATACTCTTTCTGGTTACAGGGTTTCTGAGAATAAACCTCACTGTTTCATGCAAGAAAGTATATCTGTGCCACACTGTGTCCCTGTCATGCTCTATTCCAATAATGCCCCTCAAGAATCACACATACATCATGATAACAAAGATGATGAGGACAACAATGATGATGAAGGTAACTGATAATAAAGATGGTATATAGGAAGATACATATAGAAATTGAATCATATTCCCAGGACTAGAACACAATCATAGTAAGTTCTGTTCTTGTCATACCTTAGGTTTGTAAATCAGTCTAAAAAGCGGTTTAATATTTAAAGACAGAACACATTTAACAAATCTGAACTTGCACTGTAGACAAAATCTTTCTGAGGATACATGAACTTCCTAATGCTTCCTGTCCATGTATTTCAGCACAAAGAATATTCTCTTCTAGAGCAGAAATTTCTAACCTGAGACCCATGGACCTCCAAGGGGTGCAATGATAGCATTCAGTAATCCATGAATTTGACTGGGAAAAATGTATCTGTATTTTCACTAATCTGTAACTAAAAATACAGCATTTAGTTCATGATGGATAAATAACCATAGCAATGTTAGTAGAACCTGTGACAAAGTCATTAAAAGAAATCACAGGTATGTGCACATATTTGCATAAATTTATTTGCATATTATTACACTTGATATAGATTACGGTTGATATGAAAGTCCCAGGTATTTTCATATCACATTACATAGAGTAATGTCATTATTCTCTGTCATTACTCTCAGCACTCACTACTGGAAATCATGGCAGTTTTCAGACTCACCAGGATATATTTTATTAAATGAATTTTAAAGATGTGTATATATTAATATCATAAATACACTAATATATGTGTATATATTAATATCATAAATTTCATTAAAAATACTGTGATAACTGCATTTCAAAATAATTGGTGTCCTTTGTATTACTATGTATTCTATTTTATGAGCTTAAAACATTATTCTGAGAATGGATCCTTAGGATTTACCGAATTACCAAAGGGGACCATGTGTGAGGAGTGAGATCCTCAACTTTGCAGATGTGATTGACAGCCTCAAGCCTGCACCCAACGGTTGGAAGCAACCTGTCAGCCATCATTCTTTCTCAGAGTTCTACTGCAGGGCTGCACTTTCTAATGATTCTCATTCTCACTCATTACATCATTTCCTCTCTCTCTCTCTCTCTCTCTCTCTCTCTCTCACACACACACACACACACACACACACCTTTCTTCTAGAAAATGGAAGCAACAGTGTCTGAGCCACCAGACTCCAACCAAGTTTCATCATAAAAGTGTCTTTTATTACAGATGACCCCAGAAATAAAAATAAAACTTTTATCTACTAACATAACAACAGGTGATAAGAAATAATCTATGATTGTATTTTTATTTATCTAAGATTCTTGAGAAGAAATTATGTTATGCAATGAACATCACAACTCATTGTATAAGTTTCAGTTCAGTGCTGGGGAATGATAGTTTTGTTAGCTTGCACAATCCTATGTCAGTAAATATCTGAATTCCCTTGACATAGTATTAACTTCCTAAATCCTCTGGATTAAATCACAGGTCCAGAAAGTAATAATAGCAAACACAAATATTGTGCTTTTTCTGTGTTAAAAACTGTTCTAAATTCTATATTTATATAATATTCACAATAACATTTGAAGTAGATACTCATTATACCCATTTTACAGATGAGAAAACCAAATCAAAGGGAGGTTAAGAGACTTGCCCAGGGTTACACAGCTGCTACTCGGCAGGGCCAGAACTCAAGCCGAGGCTGTCTCCCAAATCCCTGCTCTAATCCACCTCCATAGGGGGAGGGTGGGTTTAGGGCCCTTTGTTATTGCTAAAATTGCTGGAGTAGCCACTACACCATCTCTACTGTACCAATTATAATAAATACAGAGGACAGAGAGAATTGGCTCTATTTTATAAAACAACATCTGAACCTCTTCTTGTGTTGGGAGTTTGGTGGGAAACAGCAGTTGATAGACAGGCAATAGACTCTGAAAATTGTAGGCATTTCCTCTCCTAGTTTTCATCACAATGAGTGCACAGGCACATGGCATTCTGAGTGTGACTTTGACCAGGAAATGGGGGATTCAGTATCCTCACCATGTGGGCACTTGTCCATTTAGAAGGGATATAAAGAGCTCTGTTAGGCAGAAGAGAAGATGCAAGCGTCTTGATCTCTCTTAACCTTTGTTCCCCATGTGCGAAATCAGCTGTGACAGTCAGTCACCTTACAGCCATTACCAGTTCTGCATATTGAGCCAGGGGGAGCCCTAGCTCCCAGCCCCTTCCCTTGGCCTCTCTCAGAGTCTGTGTCTGGAGCTTTACAAATACCTAGTCGTTGCCATGGGTAGCTGGGCCTTCTGCTACGTGGCCCTTTGTCTTCTGGAAGCAGGTGAGCCCAACACCCGGACAGTAAAATCCAATCCTGTATGTGCAGGTCCCCACGCCAGCACCCTCTTCTCACGATAGTGTCAGGCTCTCTTCTGGACGTGTGTATCTTTACCCCACAGGACCCATGGATGCTGAAATCTACCAAATGAGATTCCTGCTCGCTGAGGCTGGACGGGATGTGACCCTGGAGTGTAAACAGAGTCTGAGCTACAACGCCATGTACTGGTACCGGCAGGACCCAGGGCAGGCTCTGAGGCTGATTTACTTCTCTGCGGTTGAAAATGATGTTCAGACAGGAGACATATCCGAAGGCTACAGTGTCTCTCGAGAGAAGAAGGAGCTGTTTCCTCTCACTGTGAAGGCGGCTCACACCAACCAAACAGCCTTGTACCTCTGTTCTGGTAGCATCACAGTGGAGCACGGCCACAACCCACCTGTGCACAAACCCGCTCCAGCCCTGCAGCTCCCAATATAGCCTTTAACTAAAATTTTTAAAAACGTCCCTTCCTTGCACTCCCAGAATTCTTTTTTTTTTTTTTTTTTGCAGTACGCGGGCCTCTCACTGTTGTGGCCTCTCCCGTTGCGGAGCACAGGCTCTGGACACGCAGGCTCAGCGGCCATGGCTCACGGGCCCAGCCGCTCCGCGGCATGTGGGATCTTCCCAGACCGGGGCACGAACCCGTGTCCCCTGCATCAGCAGGCGGACTCTCAACCACTGCGCCACCAGCGAAGCCCTGCACTCCCAGAATTCTTAATCAAGAACTCATGAGAGGGGCTTCCCTGGTGGCGCAGTGGTTAAGAATCTGCCTGCCAGTGCAGGGGACACAGGTTCAAGCCCTGGTCCAGGAAGATCCCACATGCCGTGGAGCAACTAAGCCTGTGAGCCACAACTACTGAGCCCACATGCCACAACTACTGAAGCCCACGCACCTAGAGCCCATGCTCCACAACAAGAGAAGCCACCGCAATGAGAAGCCTGCACACCTCAACAAAGAGTAGCCCCTGCTCGCCGCAACTAGAGAAAGCCCGAGTGCAGCAATGAAGACCCAACACAGCCAAAAATAAAATAAATAAAATAAATACATTAAAAAAAAAAAAAAAAAAGAACTCATGAGAATAGACCCAGAGGATACATTTTGCTCCTCGGGCATCTGGTTTTTTCATCACTCCTTGTACACTTATCTATATTTTTTCTTGACATTTTCCTAAGTCCCGCTACTTTTCCAAATACAAAGGGTAAAAAATTGAATAGAAAACAGATAATTTATCTAAGGATCTAACAGACTAGTAAGAAAGTAATTATAATGGATTTGAATATAATACACCATGATCAAGTGGGATTTATCCCAGGGATGTAAGGATTCTTCAATATACACAAATCAATCAATGTGATACACCATATTAAAAAATTGAAGAATATAAACCACATGATCATCTCAATAGATGCAGAAAAAGCTTCTGACAAAATTCAACACTGAGTTATGATAAAAAAATCTCCAGAAAGTGGGCATAGAGGGAACCTACCTGAATATAATAAAGGCCATACACGACAAACCCACAGCAAACATCATTCTCAATGGTGAAAAACTGAAAGCATTTCCTCTAAGATCAGGCAAGGATGTCCACTCTCACCACTATTATTCAACATAGTTTTGGAAGTCCTAACCACGGCAATCAGAGAAGAAAAAGAAATAAAAGGAATACAAATTGGAAAGAAGAAGTAAAACTGTCATTGTTTGCAGATGACATGATACTATACATAGAGAATCCTAAAGATGCCACCAGAAAACTACTAGAGCTAATCAATGAATTTGGTAAACTTGCAGGATACAAAATCAATGCAGAGAAATCTCTTGCATTCCTATACACCAGTGATGAAAAATCTGAAGGAGAAATTAAGGAAACACTCCCATTTACCATTGCAATCAAAAGAATAAAATACCTAGGAATAAGCCTACCTAGGGAGACAGAAGACCTGTATGCAGAAAACTATAAGACACTGATGAGAGAAATTAAAGATGATACCAACAGATGGAGAGATATACCATGTTCTTGGATTGGAAGAATCAATATTGTGGAAATGACTATACTACCCAAAGCAATCTACAGATTCAATGCAATCCCTATCAAATTACCAATGGCATTTTTTATGGAACTAGAGCAAAAAATCTTAAAATTTTTATGGAGACACAAAAGACCCCAAATAGCCAAAGCAGTCTTGAGGGAAAAAAACGGAGCTGGAGGAATCAGACTCCCTGACTTCAGACTATACTACAAAGGTACAGTAATCAAGACAATATGGTACTGGCACAAAAACAGAAACATAGATCAATGGAAAAAGATAGACAGCCCAGAGATAAACCCACACACCTATGGTTAAGTAATCTATGGCAAAGGAGGCAAGGATATACAATGGAAAATAGACAGTCTCTTCAATAAGCGGTGCTGGGAAAACTGGACAGCTACATGTAAAAGAATGAAATCAGAACACTCCTTAACACCATACACAAAAATAAACTCAAAATGGATTAGAGACCTAAATGTAAAACTGGACACTATAAAACTCTTAGAGGAAAACATAGGAAGAACACTCTTTAACATAAATCACAGCAAGATCTTTTTTGATCCACCTCCTAGAGTAATGGAAGTAAAAACAAAAATAAACAAATGGGACCTAATGAAACTTCAAAGCTTTTGCACAGCAAAGGAAACCATAAACAAGATGAAAAGACAACCCTCAGAATGGGAGAAAATGTTTGCTAACGAATCAACGGAAAAAGGATTAATCTCCAAAATATATAAACAGCTCATGCAGCTCAATATTAAAAAACCAAACAACCCAATCGAAAAATGGGCAGAAGATGTAAATAGACATTTCTCCAAAGAAGACATACAGATGGCCGAGAAGCACATGAAAAGCTGCTCAACATCATTAATTATTAGAGAAATGCAAATCAAAACTACAGTGAGGTATCACCTCACACCAGTTAGAATGGGCATCATCAGAAAATCTACAAACAACAAATGCTGGGGAGGGTGTGGAGAAAAGGGAACCCTCTTGCACTGTTGGTGGGAATGTAAATTGATACAACCACTATGGAGAACAGTATGATGGTTCCTTAAAAAACTAAAAACAGAATTACCATATGATCCAGCAATCCCACTACTGGGCATATACCCAGAGAAAAGCATAATTCAAAAAGACACATGCACCCCAATGTTTATTGCAGCACTATTTACAATAGCCAGGTCATGGAAGCAACCTAAATGCCCATTGACAGATGAATGGATAAAGAAGATGTGGTACATATATACAATGGAATATTACTCAGCCATAAAAAGGGACAAAATTGGGTCATTTGTTGAGATGTGGATGGATCTAGAGACTGTCATACAGAGTGAAGTAAGTCAGAAAGAGAAAAACAAATATCATATATTAATGCATATATGTGGAACCTAGAAGAATGGTACAGATGAATTGGTTTGTAGGGCAGAAACTGAGACACAAATGTAGAGAACAAACGTATGGACACCAAGGGGGGGAAACATCGGGGGTGGTGGTGGTGGTGGTGTGATGAATTGGGCGATTGAGATTGACATGTATACAATGATGTGTATAAAACTGATGACTAATAAGAACCTGCTGTATAAAAAATAAATTTAAAAAAATTTTTAAAAAGAAAAAAGAATCCGCCTGCCAATGCAGGGGACACAGGTTCAAGCCCTGGTCCAGGAAGATCCCACATTCTGCAGAGCAACTAAGCTCGTGTGCCACAACTACTGAGCCTGCGCTCTAGAGCCTGCGAGTCACAACTACTGAGCCCACGTGCCACAACTACTGAAGCCCGTGCGCCTAGAACCCACTCTCCACAACAAGAGAAGCCACCGCGATGAGAAGCCCGCGCACTGCAACGAAAGGTAACCCCCACTGGACACAGGTAGAGAAAGCCCGCGCGCAGCAACGAAGACCCAATTCAGCCAAAAACAAATAAATTTATTTTTTTAAAAAAACAGAAACTATAAATAGAAAAAGCTTCATGTAAATCTGGAAATATGTTTGCGAAAAAGTGTTTAAGAACACTTTAAAAATGACTTACGTTATCCAGTTTGATCAGGAGCCCAGCCAGAGGGTTACACTTATAAACTCCTTGTAATGGTGTCAGTTTGACAGTAGAGATCAAGAACCTTAAAAACGCAGTAAGCATTATACTAATTCTATAATTATAATAAAGATAACTTGGGAATTTGGCTTTGGGTCAAAATGGATAGTTGTTACTTATTTGTCCTACATCCTTAAGCCACTATAAAACCTGACAAAAGTTTTAAAGCAACAGTTTTCAGACATTAGACAGCAGGCAGTAGAGGGCTGTCATCCCTGAGAAGAGGAAACATACAAGTCTCTGCCTTAGTACAGTTTCTGGACTGAGGCACAAGGACGTGGAGACCAGGCAGAGCATAGTGGTCTGACTGAGTTGGGGAGACAGAGACCAGAGCTCGGGGCTGTGGAAGTTGCTGATACTGCAGGGTCAGCTGCTGTAGAGAAGGGAGCTGGGCATAAACAGAGCTCCCAACATTGCATGGAGTCCCCTTTATTCTTCGGTCAAATGGTAACAGCAGGTGCATAACAGAGAACTCCCCCCGCCCCCATGTCCTGGCAGAGAGCAGTTGCTGGGGAGCTGTGAGAGAAATGGAGATTCTGGCATCACACAGTCATGGGAGGCATGAATCCTGACCAGCCAGAGTGGAGAGACCTCGCTGACACCCTGGGAAAACACCTGGCACCCCTGGTGGGGATCACACCTCGGGAGAAGGGCTACTCAAGTCCTAGAGTGAGAGCCACTCTAGAACTGCCCCAACAAAGCTCAACAAGCCTCAAAGGGATCTACCTGATCTGCCAATAAACTGCCTTTTAGAGAAAAATATCGCAGCACTTGTTAAATAAAGGCAAAAGAAAATCTAGACTCTCAAAAATGTAGCATCTGCAATTTGAATCATGCAGTAAAAAAAGTATTAGACATGGGAATAAATGGGAAAATATGAGTTGTACATAGAAAAAAACTGGCAATAGAAACCAACCCTAAATAACACAGATGTTCAGACAAGGATTTTTAGGAGCCATTATAAAAATATATTCAAGAATTTAGAGGAAAATATGATAATAATTTGATCAACTGATAAAACTGTTTAGCCCATAACAATCAAGACAAAAAGGAAAAAAACACAAATTACCATATCAATGATGAAAAAAGAAAATATGGACACAACAGACGTTAAAGTGATAGAATATCATAAATAAGTATATGCCAAAAAATTCTACAACTTAGATTGAGATTATTTGAAAAACACAATTTACCAAACTGACTCAACATGAAATTAGAAATATGAAGAACATGATATGTAGGAAATTGAATTCTTTATCAAAAACATTCCCTCAAAGGAACTACAAATCCAGATTCCTTTACTGGTGAATTCTATCAAACATTTAAGGAAAAAAACAATGTCAAATTCACCTAATTTTTCTTAGAAGACAAAAGAGGAAGAAGCACTTCATAACTCATTATATAAAGCCAGCAAAACCCTAATGCCAAAATCTGACAAAGATATTATAGAACAATATCCTTTATGACCACAGATGAAAAAAATTCTTCCCAATATATTAACAAACCCAATCCAAAAGAATATGTGTATATGTATGTATGCACGTGTGTATGTGTTTATACACATATAGTGGTAATGCATCATGACCAAGTGGATTTATTGCAAGAGAAACAATGGGTTAGCATTCAAACATCAATGTAGGTCATCATATTAGCAAAATAATGAAGAATAATCATTTGACCATCTCAATAGATGCTGAGAAAACATTTGACAAAATCCAGTACTCTTTCAAAATGAACACTCACAGCAAACTGGTAATAGAAAAGAACGTTTTCAATCTGGTAGAGATTATCAGCGAAAAATTTATGACTCACATCCTATTTAATGGTGAATATTGGACACTTTCCTCCTATAATAGGGAACAAGGCATGATGTTTCTCTCACTACTTTTCCTCAACATTATACCGGAGGTCTTAACCAGTATCATAGGGCCAAAAAAAATGAAATAAAAGTCCTAAATATTGTTAAGGAAGAGGTGAAATTATCAGATTACATGATTATTTATATAGGAATCAATGAACCACAACTAGAAATAATTAGTGAATTTAGAAAGATCACAAGATACAAGGTCAATATTAAAAAATCAAGTGTCTTTATACTAGTTGCAAACGACTGAAAAATAACCTTCAGGAAACAATTCCATATATGATAGTATCAATAACAAATACATTTAGCAAATGATGTTCAATGAAAAACTCCAAAATGTCACAAAGGGAAACTAAAGAAAATATTAAAAATGGAAAGATATCTGTTTATGGATTGAAAATTTCAATGCATTAAGGTAGCAATTTTCTCAACAAATAAAGTTGAAACAAATGGATGAGCACATGGAGGGAAATGAACTTTACTGATACCTCATATCATAAACAAAAATCAATTTGAGGTGGATGATAGGCCTAAGTGTAAAGGCTAAACTACAAATCTTCTGGAGGAAAACGCCTTTGTGAGTTGAAGGTAGGCAAACATTTCTCATGACACAGAAAGCAGTAACCAGTAGTAAAAAGTCGTTTCTCCTTTGGCTTCCTTTGTGCCCGAGGATGTTTGTTATACAGATCAGTAATTCACAAATAAGAGTGTTTTCAGCATCCCGAGGATCACATCCATGAATACACGGCACACAGTTGGCAAAGAGCTCGGCGTGTGGGTGAGAATGAGAGGTTGTGCTCTGAGAGGTCTGAAGATAAGTCAGAGGAAAAGTGGGTTTTAAGTAAGACTTGAGAGCCATACGAGCTACCCAGAGTAGGGGGAATATTGGTCCATGCCATCAAGGACCCTCTTGGTTGCCCAGAAATAAGGGTCTTTTTCAACTCCATTCCCATCCAATAGGTGTCTCTTCCATTCATTCCTCTGATAATAGTCTCTCACTCCTCCTCAGGCATAGATTCTGCTCCCAGATGATTTCTGCTTCTTCTCTCCTTGCCATGCATCTCCAAACTGCTCCTGTAGGACTCCACTGGACCCGAGTCCCCTGTTCTCTCAACGGTTGTGACCCCCCCAATACTAGGTTATATTCAGCTCCCAAATCTCTCTTCTGCTCAAATCACTGCTTACAGCCGGGGGCAGCAAAACAGTACGTTTAAGAATTGCAAATTAGTGCAATGATATTTTACCATTAAGGACAAACCCAAAACGATACTCTTTATTATAATTACCCTGTTTGTGTTCATTGAACCCCAGGATAAGCAATTTACTGGAATAAATTCACCGTTCTATTGGTATGATTAATGGAGACCTCTACCAGAAAGAGAGAGAAGGGAGAAAACACTGGACTGTATCCTATGGAATAATGCACTGGCTGAAAATGCGCTTGGGTGCTCCTAAATAGATCAGGAACTCTGCAAAATAACACAGGAGAGAGAGAAGCCAAGTGGGATAAACGAGAGAGGCCATGAATTGGTAATTACTGAAGCCAGGTAATGTGGGGACATGGAAGCTCATTATACGATTACATCTACTTGGAGTGTGTTAGAATTTTTCATAATCCAAAGGAAAAATATTTTTTAAAAGGCCTTCCCGGGCTTCCCTGGTGGTGCAGTGGTTGAGAGTCCGCCTGCCAATGCAGGGGACACGGGTTCGTGCCCCGGTCCGGGAAGATCCCACATGCCGCGGAGCGGCTGGGTCCGTGAGCCATGGCTGCTGAGCCTGCGCGTCTGGAGCCTGTGCTCCGCAACGGGAGAGGCCACAACAGTGAGAGGCCCGCGTACCGCAAAAAAAAAAAAAAAAAAAAAAAAAGGCTTTCCCAATGTGAGGCGCAGCAGGATTGATTGGTGTGAGATGCCATGGTGTATCCACAGATGGGGTGGAGTCAGGACAAGCACAAGTGGCAAACAATGTTTGCTTATTACATCACAAAGGGTTTCACGCCATTGTTGTTTAACTGTGTTATTATTTGTAATTTGTTGCCTTGAAATACCGAACACTTTCCTCCTAAAATCAGGAACAATTTATGTTATGCTAAAATGACCTGTCTTTAAGGAGCCACTTACAGTTAATTCAAGATATGAATGAAGGTGTTAATATTTCTTTGAAATCCATACACACATTCAATGAATATCTTCCTGCAGTGAGCCAATGGTTTCAGTAAAGATCTGCATCTTGAAAACATTGACCAAAAAGGCAGCAGCCATTAAAGAACAGTGTCAATCTGGAACAAAGTTATACTGTTGCCCGTCTTTTAAAAAAAAATCTCAAATCTTGCAGTGCATATGTTCAAATTGCATAGCTTATCTAGACCTGAGTTAGAAAAATAAATAAGTGCAGAAAAAATAGAAATGTGACAGTGTCACAACCTTCCAATGAGACTAGACTCCTTTTATTTGAGAGGATTCTGAATTTTCTCTGTGGCCTAGCCAATTGGGAGGATGATGCTTCCTTGAATGACTGAAATAGATAAGGCCTGAGAAGAGGGAGAGAGACTTCTCTCTGTTAGATGGCAGAGAAGCAGCAGGAAGAGAAGAGGAGGAAGTGAGGGTTTCAGCATCTGCGGATGGATATACACTAAGCTAAAGCACCACCCGCCTAAGGAGTAAGGGAGTGAAGAAGGTTAGACCCTTGGGGGATGTGGTGGGAAGGGGTGTGGCTGCATCTTTCTCCAAAACCCACTGAGTTGGGAGGGACAACGACATCACAGACTGAATCCTTGCAGTTTCCTATTTCCGTGTCCTGTTCCCCCAACACTCAAAGCTAAGACCATCTTCTTCCTGCCTCTCGTCACCATGGGCTCCATGATCCTCTGCTGTGTGGTCTTTTGTCTCCTGGGAACAGGTGCGTTCAGGAAACATGGGGGAATCCCTGCCTTCAATTTTCCAGGTCGTGGCCAAAGCTTCTCCCTGAAGACTGTGGCAAGGACCCTTCCTAGGTTCTGTCTCCAGTTTTTGTCGTGTTTCCTCACAGGCTCCATGGATGCTGGTATCACCCAGACTCCAAGGAATAGGATCGCAAACACAGGAAAGAGCACCGTACTGGAATGTTCTCAGGCTAAGGGTCATGAGTCTATGTACTGGTATCGACAAGACCCAGGACTGGGGCTCCGGCTAATCTACTACTCCCACAGTGTCAGTGATATTAACAAAGGAGATGTCTCCGATGGGTACAGGGTCTCTCGTAAGGAGCGGAAGTTCTCCCTCTTCCTAGAGCCCGCCACCCCCAACCAGACAGCCCTCTACTTCTGCGCCAGCAGTATTTGCACAGTGCTTCCTGGCCACCTGCTCTCTACACAGAAAGATGGGCACCTTTGCTCATAAGGGCACAGAGTCTTCCTGGATGTGGGATGTGGGATCCTTAGAGGTCGTTCTATGCTGTGTGAGCCTCAGTCTGAACTTAGGGCCACTGTGGGTCAGTGTCCCCAGGCCATGGGATGACTCCGAAACCACAAGCTAGACTGAACCTACCTCCCCTGCCTACTGACCCTCTTTATCTATTCTAGTGGGGCTAGCCCAATATTGTCCTCCCAGGAGAATGAACCTGAGCATTTGGGAACACCATCATGATTTGCAATAAAAGCATTTCTTATTAGCGCATCCACAGTGTGGCTTTTAATGGTCCTTTGGCCTCTGTCTCCACCCACCCTGCAACATCCCCATCCATTCTGTTCCTGCTGATGTCACCTTTATCCTGCCAGCCCCTTCCCATCCCAGTCCTTCCAAGTCCTACTGTTTAGCTCTGTAGTTGGTTGCCTTTATACCAAAAACAAACTACCTTGTTTTCTAAAACTTCATTCTAAGTAAATTTAATCACCATTAAATCTGACTCAGAAGGTGAAATTCAAGTACGAGAGACTGTGATCTCTAAAAGTTATCTTTCATCATCTACGGCCTGACACTTGGATCTCTACCGAGATCAATCTTAACCTGCAGGAACGGATAGACTTGCTTCATTTTCTGGATATACCGAATTCCAAAATATTTGCCTGCAGTCCAGCATAGAACCAAAGCTAGGAGCTTGGAGATTCCCTTTTCTCTCAAGGCATTGGGAAATAACCCTGACTGCCCTGCAGGGAGGACCCTCCTAGGAGCCAGTGAACTCTAGACACAAAAATACTTAATCAAGGGCTGCAAGCATGGTGTAAAAGTTTGCCTGGGAATCAGGTTGAAGCCTTCCTCGTGTGCTTTGTCTTCTTAACTCATAAACCTCAATTATTTCCACAGAAGAATCCACAGGACCTGGTGACAGTTCAGATACAAAGAACCCAATTTCTTTTATTTTCTATCTGTTCTAGTTGGGAAAAAGTCATACTTCTTTTTCTCTTGTCTCCTTTATGAGTTCTATCTCATCTGCTATCCCTTTAAAAAGTCCATTTTCTATGGAGTTTTGTTGTCAGGTTTTCTATGCACACTTTATCAGCAGTCTCATCTGTAACAATAATTCTTCCCTCATGAGCTTATAACTGTTCCATTTACTTGTCTACTAGACATTTTTAGTAGATTTCCCTAGACTTTTCTTCTGCCTTCTTTTTTTCCTCAGTATAAATATTCTTCCTTAACCTTCCCATCCAGGATTATGACAATTTCTTTCATTAGTTCTAACTGGTAAATTCAGGCTTCTACTGGACACTTCCAGCTGGATGCTCCACTATTCAAACTCAAGTGATTTATTGCTGAATTTATTGCCTCGCCACCCCTACCTGCATCCATTCTGGCCCATATACTGTGTTTCCATCTCAGTGACCTGAATGATGGTTGTAAGTTCCTCTTTTCCATTAGTCCTCACATTAAATCCATTTATAAATCTATTACTTCTATATTGCACATTGTCATAGATTTGCTTTTCTGGTAAATGGTCTTTGCAGGGGACATTAGTGTACAGAAAGGTTATTAGAAAGTGCCCTTATGATCCATATGGATACAAGGGAAAAGAAGGAAGTCAGAAGAAGCAGAGGGGAAGTGGGTCTGTCTTGCAGCCTCAACAAAGGCCTAAGCTGAGTCCACAGGGAGCTGGGAAGCAGGGGTGGCCCTTACAATCATCTGAAGTTGAGGTGAGGGGGCCAGGTCTTATGCCCACTTTACTGCAGCCGTGTCATTGGACATGGTGGCCCTGAGAAAGGGCATGCCCTTGGGGGAAGAGGTGCCTCTTTAGCCAAGACAATTGACAAGGAGGGCCGTCAGCCAGCAGCACTCCTAACAATGGGGGGAAACTTCCTTCATGCCTAAAGGGAGAGACGTAGTCTCTGATAGACAAATTTATCTGATTCAGCTCCTCCTTTCCTCCCTCGTTGCTTCTATTTCACGCAGGCCCTCATTACCTGTTACCTAGAAGAAAGGCAACACCCTTCTCACCACTCCACCAGCCTCTTACTGCATCTGCTTTCTTCTCTCCTGGACATTCCTACCAGCCTGATTGAGTCTAGCACACAAAGCCCTTCACAAACAGGTCTCTGTCTAGAAATATATCCAGGTCTTCCAAAGCCACTCTAGCACTTTAGGATCTAGCTCTACTGAATGTTTTGTATTTCCCTGAATGGACCAAGCCAAACTGCACAGCTGTACCTTTGCCAGCGCTCTCTCCTCTATCTGAAATGGGTGACCACTACTTGACTGCCTGGCTCACTCTTGAACATCCCTTCATTCTGAGCTCAGAGGTTAGCTTGTCCATAAAGGCTCTTCTGACTCCTACAGACAGAGAAGACTCAGCTCCTATCCATTCCAAAACTACTATGGTTAGTGTATTCTTTCATAATTCTTTCCTTCTCATTCTTCCCAAGATTCCATATTCTTTCATTTGAGAGTGATGTCCCTCCAATTATATAGCCCTAGACTGAGTACAATGTTTGACTTAGTGAAGAAAAGATAGAAGAAACAGAGGACGGGGGCTTCCCTGGTGGCGCAGTGGTGGAGAGTCCGCCTGCCGATGCAGGGGACACGGGTTCGTGCCCTGGTCCGGGAAGATCCCACATGCCGCGGAGCGGCTGGGCCCGTGAGCCGTGGCCTCTGAGCCTGCACGTCCAGAGCCTGTGCTCTGCAACGGGAGAGGCCACAGCGGTGAGAGGCCCGCGTACCGCAAAAAAAAAAAAAAAAAAGAGGGAGATGGCTGCTGGAAGTCCTTACATCAGCACTTGTCCATACCGAGTTCTAACTGGTGGAACCTCTGGTAAGATGAGTTATTACACCACATGAAAATCCTCTCTAAACACCTACTAGATTTTCCTAAATTTGTATACATTTGGTTGCTCCATTCCCTTCACCATACTTTTTCACTCCCTTAAGAATTAGCCTAAAGGAAAAGAGAGGACATAGGACTATATGGAAAGCATGTAGAGATTGTACAGCATTCATGTAAATGAGTAACATTAGGCTGGCTAAAGAGATTAGAGTGCTTCTAGAGTGGAATTCGAGGTTGGGCATAAGGGCAAAATGGAAGAGTTCTAAAAATGTTCAGAGAAAACACTCAGGGATCCATGGAAGACTGTTCAATTTACCATAATAGCCTAGTAAAAATTAAAAAGATGTAAACCCACCATGTCAAAAGAGATATATTGTGTAAGAAAAATTAGAAAATTCGTAAAGGGAAACAACTGCCATGCTAATTCTTCAGGAGAACAGCATAAACAATTATGTGACCCGGATAAATGAAATGATCACATTCCGTCAAGTCTAAGAGGCTTTTCATTCCTTTCTGAAGCAGTGGGGTAGGAGGGTGTGGTCTCTGGCCAGGAAGTAGATGAAACCTGTTGGTTTCAGAGATTAAATTCATCCCAGGAGCAGACAGCATTCTTCATCAGACGCTGCCATGAGCAACAGGCTTCTCTGCTGTTTTGTCCTTTTTCTCCTCAGAGTAGGTGAGTCCTGGGCACAGGTAAGGAACCCCTGTCACTGGCTTCCCAGGCTCCAACTACAAAATGTTTCCTCCTGTCTTTATGTGATCCCTGCTTTATCTCTCACAGAACTCAAGGATGCTGTAGTCACACAGTTCCCAAGACACAGGGTCTCGAAGACAGGAAAGGAATTAACTCTACAGTGTTCACAGAATATGAGTCATTATTCAATGTACTGGTATCGCCAAGACCCAGGATTTGGACTGCGGCTGATCTATTACTCAACTAATATCCTCACCACTGAAAAAGGAGATGTCCCTGAGGGGTATCGTGTTGGATGAGTTGGAATATTTCCCCCTGACCCTGGAGTCTGCCGGCACCAACCAGACATCTGTGTACCTCTGTGCCAGCAGTGAATCCACAGTGCTGCAAGGCTGCTTCCTCTCTGCACAAAAAGAGGGGCAAGCCAAGGAGTGAGGGGATGCTGTCCTCAAGATTCCTGACCCCAACTAAAAGTGTTTTTCAAAAGCCTGCACTGAAGCCCTGCCCTAACTTTACTATTCTTTACTTCCCTGTTCCCAGTCTTGTCCCTCTAACACCCTTCCTATTGTAATCAAAATCTTTGCTTCTGCTTGATATTCCACTCAACTAGAAGCTATTAACCCAATGTGAATATTTTCTAGGACAAACTTCAATTTTCAGATTCAGACGTAAGAAAATTTTGACGAAATTGAATTCTGTTCAATTCAGTAAAAAAAAAAAAAAAAAAAAAAAGAAGCCCTCAGATTTGCGAAGATCTTCAAAGATTCTTCAATGAATCTCTCAACGACTGGTCATGCTGTACAGGAAAATAGGTAGGGGATTGGGACTTCCTCAGACATGGGATGGCCTGAGCATGAGTAAGAAAGGATGTCAGACGTGTGGATTTAAGATCACCCAGAGGGAGGAAAGACAATGTGTGTGTGTAAGAGGGAGGGGTGGGAAATGAAAAAGAAGAAATGTGTTTGTCTCCAGGGATTATTAAGGAGCAGAACTTTTAAGTTCACTGTGTAGCTCCCCAAAGAAGGATGTTGGATAACAAAGCTTATTCGTTTTCTATTGCTGTGTTGTAACAAATCACTGCAAATTAGGCAGGTCAAACCAATGCCCATTTATTATTTTACAATTCTGTATGTCAGAAGTCCAGGAAGACAGGGGCGGAGGCGGGAGGACTGGGTTCTCTGCTCAAGGTCCCATGCACCTGAAATCAAGGTGTCATCTGGTGGCATTCTCTTCTGGAGCCCAGCTCCTCCTCCCAGCTCATCCCTATCATTGGCAGAATTCAGTTCCTTGTGGTTGTAGGACTAGAGACCCAGTTTCCTCATTGGTTGTCCCTGGGGGATTGCCCTCAGCTCCTGGCAGTCTCTCTTGGGTCTCCTCCATCTTCAAAAACAGAAATACACATCAAGTATTTCTTATGCTTCAAAAAGCTCTCTGGCCTTCCCTTCTGCTACCAGCTGGAGAAAACAACTTTTAAAAGACTTGTGTGATTAGACTAGGATAGACCCACCTGGATAATATCCCTTTTGCCAAGTAACGTAACAGTAATAGGAATGATATTTCATCATATTCACAGGTTCCACCTACAGTCAAAGGGGAGGGGATCAGGCAAGTATCATGGGGGAACAAATGCCAAGAAAATCAGGACAAGAAATTCACAGAGCAAATAGTTAATTGCATTAAGTTAGAATTCACAACTACTCGAGAGATGTTTCAGAGTCTTGGCCATACAGTAGATATAGTTCTCTTCCTACTGTTTTATCAGGGACACAATATAAAAGTAGAATGGAGTGGCTTTTGGTAAAGGGAGGAATGGGAAGGTCTAGAAGGGAAAGGTGATGAGGTAGAATAGATCTGGCTCCTACTGGAAGGACATCAAAAATTCTTCGGGAGAAGGAACAAAATTGTTTTAGTCCTTGAGTTGGGAAAAGGGATTAAAAAAAATGAGACAGAACAGCAGTCAAAGGGTGCAGTGAGGTTTGAGAGAACTTTTCCAAAGAGAATAAAATTAGTTGCAGAGGGAAAGCAATATATAATTAGCCTTGTCCTTATGAATTTTGAGTAACCTAACATGGAAATAGTTTATTACCAGTTGATAAATTACTGGGGGAGAAAGCACAATCTTTTGAAATTCAAATGAGTCAGAAAACCAACAACTTCAAGGTGGGGCCTCAGAAAAACAACACATATTAAGGTCCAGTTTATATGATGATATATAATGTGATATTGTTGTTATCAGCAAATTTGTGAAAATTTCCTGGAGAAGAAATTTGGGATAATCTGGGCACTGTTCTAATCTTGGGAAGCAAATTGTTTTTCTTGTGAATTGACCTACCCTTCCACAATGAGACAACAGAGATCGTGTCAGGGTAACAAATATTAATGAGTGAAGCAGAACTGGCTTGCCACCTGCTGCCGTAGATGGAGAAAGTGATTAAAAAATAAGAGGAGGAGAAAAAAGGTACTTTCTTAAAGAGAGAGAAGAATTCTTAAAATGGTATTAGTCTCTTCTCTTTCCCTCTCTGTTACCAAACCAAACTTGGGTCCACTTGCCCTCACGCAGTTAAAGTCAAGATACTGACATCAGGTTGTGTTGAAGGAAAGTGCGGCATTTATTGCAGGTGCCAAGCAAGGAGGCCAGGCAGCTAGTGCTTAAAGGCCTGAACTCCCGATGGCTTCCAGGGAAAGATTTTTAAAGATGGGGTGAGTGAGGGGGGTTGTGGACATCACATGAGCTCATGGACATCCTTCTGATTGGTTGGTGGTGAGGTAATTGGGAGCCAACACCAACAACCTTCTGGTTCCAACCAGTCTGGGGTCTACGTGCTTGTGGGCAGCAAACAGATCATTTCTTCCACCTGAAGGGAGTTTCAGTCTCTGTAAAGCAGCTCAAAGGACATGGCTCAGAATACTATCTATAGCGCTTTGGGAGGAACTAAAAGTCCTTGACATTGTTTAATGGCTAAACTATCAATATTATTATTTTGTCTTGTTTCACTCTTTTCCTTTGCTTCTGCATAGTCTTACTTCTCTGATCAAATTTATTCTGTGGAACTCGGAGAAGGCCTAGGAGGCTAAGTTTTTCTATAAACAAGAGGCAGGCAGAGGACATGGGCAGGGGTTAGGGGGTCTATCCTGGGAAGGCCCCATAGGGTCCTGCTTGTTTTCATCTCTGTAAGGTAGTTGCTATGCATTATTCCAAGATGGAGACGGGGGCACAAGAATCCCACCTGGTAATTAATGAATCCTAGATCTGTACTCTCCACGCTGATGCCTAATTTGAACTTAAATCCATTCAGGACACGAACTGAACACTTCACCCTGCAGGTTAAACACAACATGTCATCTTTTCCTCTCAAGCTACTCTTCTGGTTTCCTGATTTGGTGAAGAAGAAAGTATGAATTCATACACAAGATTGAAAACAGAATTATACTAAATTTCTCTTCCTCCTTTACCCTGGACATGATATAAATGTATATATATATGTATATACATATACATATATCCCCATATCCCCTCCCTCTTGCATCTCCCTCCCACCCTCCATACCCTACCCCTCTAGGTGGACACAAAGCACCGAGCTGATCTCCCTGTGCTATGCAGCTGCTTCCCACTAGCTATCTATTTTACGTTTGGTAGTGTATATATGTCCATGCCACTCTCTCACTTCGTCCCAGCCTACCCTTCCCCCTCCCCATGTCCTCAAGTCCATTCTCTACATCTGCGTCTTTATTCCTGTCCTGCCCCTAGGTTCTTCAGAACCATTTTTCTTTTTTTTTTTTTTTAGATTCCATATATATGTGTTAGCATATGGTATTCGTTTTTCTCTTTCTGACTGACTTCACTCTGTATGACAGACTCTAGGTCCATCCATGTCACTACAAATAACTCAATTTCGTTTCTTTTTATGGCTGAGTAATAGTCCATTGTATATTGAGCTATAAAATCTTTATGGTAAAAAGACTTGTCTTTCCTTCATTCCTTCCCCAGTAGCTTCCTCGGGGCATGACATACAAGTCCAATGAATAATCAAACATAATCAGTATGTCTTTTATGTTCATGTCTGTATTCCCGTAGTGTAAAACATCATCTGACACATAATCATTATTCATTATATGTCCATTAAAGAATGGATAAATAATTCAGCAATGTCTACAATGATTTGTTCGTGCACTTTCTTCCTCTCCTCTCCTGAAAAAATTATATTTCTTAAGTTTAACCAGTTTCTGGCCTTACCTTCCTTTATCTGGCTAAGGGTCCCTGATAGGCAGAATAATGACACCCCCCAAACCAATGTCCATGCCCTAGTCCTTGGAACCTGTGAATATGTTGCATGACAAAAGAGAATTAGGTTTGTAGATGCAACTAAATCTGCTAATCAGTTGACCTCAAGATAGGAAGAGTCACCTGGATTATCCAGGTGGACCCAATTAAACTCATGCGTCCTTAAAAGCGGCTGGCGTCAGCGTGATGTGAGAATTCCATTCACTGTTGCTGGATCTGAAGGTGGAGGAAGGGAGCCAAAGGGCATGAGTGGTCTCTAGAAGTTAAAAAAAACCAGAGAAGTTCTCCCCTAAAGCTCCCAGAATGGCACACAGCCCTGCACGCTTTGATTTCAACCTAATGAGACCCGTGTCAAACTTCTAACCTACGGTAAGATAGTTAATCTGTGTTTTTTGAAGCCCCTAAGTTTGGATAAGTTGTTACAGCAGGAATAGAAAACTAATACAGAGCCCTACTTCCAAGCAGCTGCAAGAAGGCGGCTGATGAAGAAAGCTACCTGCAAGTAGCCTAAGAGGCAAAGGGCTAAGGATGGGAGTTTGAATCAGATGATGCTTTTTTTTTTTTTTGCGGTACGCGGGCCTCTCACTGTTGCGGCCTCTCCCGCTGCGGAGCACAGGCTCCGGACGCGCAGGCGCTCAGCGGCCATGGCTCACGGGCCCAGCCGCTCCGCAGCATGTGGGATCTTCCCGGACCGGGGCACGAACCCGTGTCCCCTGCATCGGCAGGCGGACTCTCAACCACTGCGCCACCAGGGAAGCCCCAGGTGATGCATTTTTAAAGGCAGATGCTACCAGTTTCCGCTCTTGACATACCCCATTTCTGCAAATACCTCATCTCCACAGGGTTAGGGTCAGAATGCTCCAGCTGGGAGCCCCACAGTCATTGCTAGCCGCAGTGGGGGGACTGTTCTCCTGGGAAGAATTCCTTCCTTTGGTCTGACAGTCGGTGGCCGGCACATTGTGCATGGCCTCTGCTAAGGAGCGCAGAGCCACCAGGATGCTCTGCCGAGGAAGGCAAGGGGGTTGGAACACAGGGAGTCACCCTGCAAATAGCAGGAGGTTGGAGTTTTTCCTTGTTACTGAGAATATCAGAGAAGTTCATCCACTTTCCAGCTTCATTCCCCTGTAAGGCGACCACACAAACACACTCAGGAACCCAGAGGGAAAGAAAGACAGGGAGATGGAGACTGGGAGACAGTGAGAAAGGAAAGAAGAAAAGAATGATCTCCCCTTGATCCTTGAATCTTCCACGGACATCCGAGTCCCTGTGCACCAGCAGTTTATCAATGCAGCCACATCTCCTGCACAACAATAGCAGACCCAGGTGTGCAGTGACCTTGCCCTCGTGAGCGCCCCACACCCACACAAGACTGCCCAGAGCCCTGCCTCCTCGTTATTAGCCTTTCCTCTGCTTTTCTCATCTTTGTTTTTTAATTGAAGTATAGTTGATTTACAATGTTGTGTTAATTTCAGGTGTACAAAAAAGTCATTCAGTTATATATATTTTCAGATTCCCTTCCATTCTAGTTTATTACAAGATATTGACTATAGTTCCCTGTGCTATACAGTAGGACCTGGTAGTTTATTTTATATACAGTAGTGCGTATCTGTTAATCCCAAACTCTTAATTTATCCCTCCCCCTCCCTTTCCCCTTTGGTAACCAGAAGTTTGTTCTCTATGTCTGTGACTCTGTTTCTGTTTTGTAAATAAGTTCATCTGTATCATTTTTTTGGATTCCACATATAAGTGATATCATATGATATTTGTCTTTCTCTGTCTACGTATTTCACTTAGTATGATAATCTCTAGGTCCACTCATGTTGCTGCAAATGGCATTATTTCATTCTTTTTATGGCTGAGTAATAATATTCCACTGTATATATGTACCACATCTTCTTTATCCATTCCTCTGTCAATGGACATTTAGGTTGCTTCCATGCTTTGGCTATTGTAAATAGTGCTACAATGAACATTGGGGTGCATGTAGTTTTTCGAATTATGGTTTTCTCTGGATATATGCCCAGGAGTGGGATTGCTGGATCATATGGTAGCTCTATTTTTAGTTTTTTAAGGAACCACCATACTTTTCTCCATAGTGTCTGTACCAATTTACATTCCCACCAACAGTGCAAGAGGGTTCCCTTTTCTCCACACCCTCTCCAGCATTTATTATTTGTAGAGTTTTGATGATGGTCATTCTGACTGGTGTGAGGTGATATCTCATTGTAGTTCTGATTTGCATTTCTCTAATGATTAGTGATGCTGAGCATCCTTTCATGTGTTTGTTGGCAATCTGTATAACTTCTTTGAAGAAATGTCTATTTAGGTCTTCTGCCCATTTTTTGATTGAGGTTCTTTTTTTTGGATACTGAATTGTATGTGCTGTTTGTATATTTTGGAAACTAATCCCTTGTCAGTTGCATCATTTGCAAATATTTTCTCCCAGTCCATAAGTTGTCTTTTTGTTTTGTTTATGGTTTCCTTGCTTTTCCCATCTTAAATGCTTTTTTTTTATCACATTGTGCCACAAATTTTTAGTGTTGGTGATGGTTTTCTGTTGCTTCTGTAACAAGTTACCACACACTTAATGGCTTAAAGCAACACAAATTTATTACCTTATAATTCTGGAGGTCAGAAGTCCAATGCAGGTCTCACCTGGCTAAAATCAGTACATTGGCGAGTCTCCGTTCCTTTCTGAAGGCTCTCCCTACATTATGGCTCCCTTCCTCTAGTTTCAAAGTCAGTAGCATTCGGTCTCTCCGACTCTTCCATACTCAAGTCTCCCTATAAACATAGCTGGGAAATGTTCTCTGCTATTAAGGACCCATGTGATTCGACTGAGCCCACTTGGATAATCTAAGTTACTGCTCAAGGCCACCTGATTAGCAACCTTAATTGCATGCACAACCTTAACTCCCTTTTGCTATCTAAACATTCACAGAATGCAGGGATTAGACTTGAACATCTTTAAAGAGCCATTACTCTGCCTATTGCAGTATTATTCCACTAGAGGGCACTAACATACTCCTTAATATAAACGCATTTCAGACACTGATAAGAGGTTTGATAAAATTGAATACTGTATCACCAATTAAAAGAAAACTCAATATACAGCTATTTCTCTCAATGTTTTTGAAAAGTTAATCATAGGGTATAGAAAAATTACAGGGTAAAGTGACTTCCTCAGAACCAAAAATGGCCTGAGCAGAAGTAAAATAGGATTTGAAGGGTGGTGAAAATTCTGTAGTCTGTTATCTGTGCTCAGGATGACCCATAGAGAAAATATTGTTATATATTTAAAGGGACCAGTGTACTCTACTTGCAGGGATTTTAAAGAAATGTTTCCTTAATTGGGTAGAGGCAGGCATAATTATTATTGTCAAGAGACTGTCACCAGGAAGGATGATAAGAGATGCAGCAGATTCACTGAGAAATGCCTCAGAGGAGAGGCTGAGAGCCATTAGGCACAGGGAAAGACATAAAGGGATGGACAGTGTAGAGCGAAAGGCATTACATTAAAGTGCAAAAGATGGAGGGGACATTTCAGAGCTCCTGGACATCTAGAGGATTCTGTTTTCTTCCCAGTGCTTTTGTTAGGGACACAGGAGCCTGGTCCACATTGGGGAAGTGAAGTTCCCCAGACTCTTGCATGTGGTGGCCTTGGGAAGGAGAGATCAGAGGGAAGGTTCCAGGAAGGAAGGGTGGGGAGGGTACAGGAAGTGGCTCCTAGTGCAAGGATATCAAGGACTCAGGTCAACAGCATCACTTTAGCGTCTTGGTTGATGTTGAGAAAGAAAGAAGAGACCAGAGCAGCCTCACAGCCAACAGGACGGGGATGTGGGGAGAAGCATGGGTCTGAGGAGTGTGCATTAGCTCATGGGGGGTTCGGAATATAGAAGCAGCTGCCTCCTAAATCTTTGGTTAGTCTAATATGGAAAGTACTTGGGATAAACTATAAATCTTTGAGTTGTAATTATCCACCTCAATGACATTGGAAGTACCGTGGAACCTTGGAAAATCCAATGGGCAGGAGTATAAACAGTGAGTTTAGCTTTGTGGATGTGGGTAAACTGTGAAAGATTTCAAAAGATGCAATTGGGGATGACAGGTTAACTGAATAATACAAAGTTATTTACTTGAGGCAGGTTCTTGAGAATTAAAACTGCTTAGTTTTTTTCTTGAACACTTGTACCCATAGCTAGGATGTGGAGGACTTGCCTAGGACTGACGTAGAGCCAAGTTTGCCCCCACAGTCTTTTCCAAAAGGGAATGGCTCAGAAATATAAAAAGAAAGGACACTCCTCCTTAGAGCAGAGTTAATGTCATGATAGCAAACTGCATCTCCCTTATTTGTGTGGAACAGGGAGTGTTGGACCTGAACCTCCATCATGAAAGGGGTTGGGGACAGAAAGCCATCTCTGAGGTTTGAGGGCAGCCCAAGAACTGGGATGAGGACCCACTTCTTGCCTGGAGATGATAATGATTCGGCAAAATACAGCTTTGCAAAGCTCTCGCTGTGACTGAAGCAATTAGGAGGATGGGGCAGTGTCCTTCCCTCTCCTCCTCCCCACACCCCCAAGAATACTTTGGTTTCAACAAAGCTCAAGAAAAGTTCAAGGGAGGAAATACTCTCAGCAACCCCTGGAAAGTCACCTCAATGCAGGAAAGACATCATGAACCAGAAAAGAAGCAATATGTGAGTGGCTGGAGGAGCTAAGAAAATGCTGTGACACCCCAGCTATAGGCAGAGCTCCCTGTGGCTTAGACCCAGAGCAGAAAAGACAGCCCGGCTACAGTGAAATTATCCAGCGACAGAACCCTTCCGTGTGGAGCCCCATCTGGAGACCCCAAGACAGCAAAGCACACCCCACAATCGGCAAAGAAACTGAGTTGGCTGGTAAAAATAAGAGGTTATGGAAGAAGGCAGATCTCTCCTCTGCCTTTCACAGCCCCTTTAAGAAGAGAGAGAAGAGAAGGATGAAGGAGACATCCAACACCAGTCTTGAGGAAAGCAGCTACTCACACCCGCTACTAAATTTAATCTGCTAAGGAGAACAGCCCTGAGTCTAGGGTCATGAACTGGATACAGACTAATAAAATAACCCATGATGTGGATCTGGCTAAGTTTTTACACATGAGACTCTTTTAAAAGGTAGTGGCTAAAAAAATATATCCGTGGATAGACAAAGATATGAATATACTTGGATTTTTTTTTCTACAGAGTATAAATGAGGACTTCTAAAGTAAAAAAAGTGTTGTTTTGATGATAGCATGAGTTTCATGTTCGTGCATTTCTAAGTGATAATCAAATATACCAATTTTCTTCATAAAGATCCAAAATACAGAACTATTTTTCAACTTTGACAAGAGTGTGCTAATAAGAAGACATTGTCAAATGCATAGAAACCAGCAGCCTCAAAGGAGGACAAGGAAAATGACAGTGATCACAAGCCTTGCCAGCCCCCATTGGCCACGACTGATCACCTGTGTTACCCTTCAGCCCTCTAAGGAAAGGGGAGCGGCTTCTCCCCTGAAAATGAGGATCGAGTAGCTGCAGAGAGAGAGAGAGAGAGAGAGAGACATCACAGAAATCAGCTAGGGCCCCCAGGGCTGGCAGAGTGATGCTGCCATGGGCCCCCGGCTCCTGGGCTGTGTCCTGCTTTGTCTCCTGGGATCAGGTGAGTCCTAGAACTCATGGGCATGCCTTGGCCATAGCTTTCAGGTCTTCGCTCAAGCCCTTTCCTAGAAGCTGCAGCGCAAGGCGACTCCTCAGCTGTCTCTAGTTCTGTCTCCTTCCCCTACAGACCCCCTGGAAGCCGATGTGACCCAGAGCCCGAGACACCAGATCACAGAGACGAGAAAGAGGGTGACATTGACTTGCTCTCAGAATATGGGGCACGAAGCTATGTACTGGTATCGACAAGACCCAGGGCTGGGTCTAAAGCTGATCTACTTTTCAAGGAATGTTGAGTTGGTTGAAAAGGGAGATGTCCCTGATGGATACAATGTCTCTCGAAAAAAGAAGCCAGATTTCCCCCTGACCCTGGCATCGGCCAGCACCAACCAGACCTCTTTGTACCTCTGTGCCAGCAGTTTATCCACAGCGCGGCACAGTCAGCTGCTCTCCGCACAAAAAGTGCAGCCACAAGAGCAAGGAGGCTCCTCCCTCCGGAGGCCCCACCCAGCCAAGAGGACAAACATCCCCTGCCATCAGTGCCCACAGGAGTCCTTCCCTGACTCTCCAACTCTGTGGACTCTGAGCAAGGCAGCCCCTCTGCAATGTGTCCTCCTCTTACTTCTGGTAACAATGAGCTTTTCAAAGTGCAGGCAGGACAAGCTACCTGTGTTAAGTCTAGCACCATGGGTAAAGAATTCCTTTCCTAGAAAAGGAATTTTACACACACTGCAGTCCTTTCTCCTTACGGAGCGTCATCATTGCCCAAACTGAAGATTTCATTTTCAATCCAATCACGCAACAAAATTTCATCCCACCTTCCATGTCCTCTTCCTGGAGGTTTTGTCACCTGGAGGAGTAGCACATCTGACTTGTTTACTAAAGCTGATATCTCCCATTTTTCTCTTCTCTGCAAATGGTCTGCCATCCACCCAAATGCCCAAGCCAAAGATGTAGGAGTCGTCCTCACTGTTTCTCAGATTCTCTCCTTCCACACCCAATCCATCCATCCCCTGCAGACTTCTCAGTATTAAATTCCTTGCAAATTTTACTAATTGTTCTAACCTCACTGACAACACTGTGATCCAGAAAATGTTGTCTCTCGCCTGGATTCCTTAACCACCTTCCAGTTTGCTACCTGCCCCCACCCACCAACCACTCCGGAGCTTAAAACCCATCAGTGTTTCTCATTAACTTAGCTAAAGTCTTGAGTTTGTGGTACTTCACAAGCCTCTCAACACCCTCCAAGATGCAGTCTTTGCACCTGTCTACCTTCCTAACGGGAGTGTCCACTTTCCTTCAGTTACCACAACTGCTTTCCATTCTAGCAGACAGAGTCCACCTCCCTCAGGTCCCCAAATACATCCTACACTGACGCACTCCTGGGTCTTCACCAATGATGTTTACTCTCCCTAGAGCACTCTTCCTCTCCCTCTCTAGCCGGATCCCTAACTGATGATTTCTCCGCATACCAATTCAGAAGTCACTTCCTCCAGGAAGATTTCCTCGAACCCCTGACTGGGTTAGTTCTTCTGCTATGTGCTCTTAAGACAGCCTGAGCTTCTGTCCTCAGGGACACTTGATTGTTTGCTATTTAAAATTTATGTGAATAAATATTGAAGTTAGGGCTTCCCTGGTGGCGCAGTGGTTGACAGTCCGCCGGCCGATGCAGGGGACGCGGGTTCGTGCCCCGGTCCGGGAGGATCCCACATGCCACGGAGCGGCTGGGCCCGTGAGCCATGGCTGCTGAACCTGCGCGTCCAGAGCCTGTGCTCCACAACGGGAGAGGCCACAACGGTGAGAAGCCCGCGTACCGAAAACAAAAACAAAAACAAAAAAAAATATTGAAGTTAATGAGAGCAGGGACCATGCCTATACTGGTTACTTTTTTTAATCTCCATATTTACCAGAGTGCTTGAAGAGAGTCGTGTTAAGTGAATGAAGGAATCGGTCTTCTCTTAGATCAGCTTCCCAATACCCGTCCTACTAGTCCAGAGTCTAAGCTCTGTGCAAAGTCCTCTCCCACACATACTCTGGGGGGATGCCAGGGGTTTTCACGTGGGTATGCAAACAAGATAACTCATGTACTCTAGCAGAGTTTTATTCTTCCTCTATTCCAGCCCCTGTTTACTCTGTGCTGTATGTCATCCTGACAAGGATGTTGCCTGTCTCAGGTACCACTGTATCCATGGGATTCTTTTCTTTTTCTGTTGAGCCCTAAAATACCTGCCAGCCATGGAAGATGCTTCTGCTCTGTACCATTCCAGCTGTCATGCTATGCAATGCAGCAGACCCTATTATTCCTCCCAGTGAGTTCCATCTTCACTCCCAGGTATAGTTCCCTGCAGAGTGGCACCTCTATCGATAAAGTACAAGAGGAAGACTTTGGCTCAAACTTTTCCTTGCTGGTGTTAGAGGGGCAAGACTGCAGGTCTGTGTCTTGATCCGCAATGTCTTACTGAGATTTTAGTGTAAAGGTTCATTCAATTACATACATTACTTACCAACCACTAAAATAGTAATTATAACCTGGAACAAGGGAATGCAGAGGACCTCATCCAAGACACAAATTCTGGCAATAAAAACCCAGCTGAGCTTAGAATCTGCTCATCTTTCCAAGAACTACGGTTGTATTACTGGGTCATTCTACCCTGCCACGCCCCCCATCCCCACCCTTACTTCAAGGTGAGCTCTCTCCTGGGAGCATCGCATGCTGTCATACACAGAGACTTCCAGAGGACCATCCTCTCCTTTTTGAAATACTTACCCAGACATTTCTGAACTACAAAAGTTGCTGCTCCTTAGGTCCAAGCTGGGTTTCCATTATACCTTTTATCATATTCTCAATATAAATAGAATTATACTAATTAAATCAAATATGTCAGTGGAGGTTATAAGACCAAGACTGTTCCCTGTGAAATAGAGTCTACATCCAATAACTTATTCATAGTTCCTGGAAGTCATCACAGGTGACTCCCATCCCATGAGAGCCTCTGAGACAATGATGCCGACAGACTCCTTCATACATATGAAGAGTCCACAAACCTCGTTCCCTCCGTTATTTCAGAGCTTAGACCTGGGATACCCTTATTCTTGACTTAGACCTGTCCTTGGCACCAGGTTAGTCTGCTCTTTGTCTCCTAGGACCAGGAGAGTTCTGGTTTTAAATTGCTCTCTATAAGAGGAATCCAGTCTCGGTCTTCTTTATGGAATCTTTTTCCACTGCCTAACTTCTACCTCAGTCAATTTCACACATGCTAAAGAAATATCTACAAAATTTGGTGAATATTTAGAGTTAAAACATGCTATGGCCTGGATATTTATGCGGCCCCCACCACCGCCGCCAACAAATTTATGTTGAAATTCTAATTGCAGATGTGATGATATTAGGAGGTTGGGCCTTTGGGAGATGATTAGGTTATAAGGGTGGAGCTCTCATGAATGGAATTAGTGCCCTTATAAAAGAGACCCCAATGAGCTCCATAGCCCCTTCCACCAAGTGAGGTTACAACAAGAAGTCTATAACCAGGAAAGAGCCCCCACCAATAATGCAGGCACCCTGATCTCAGACTTCCAACCTCCAGAACTGTGGGAAATAGTCTGTTGTTTATAAGCTACCCAGTCTGTAGTATT
The DNA here is from genome assembly GCF_949752795.1 of Hyperoodon ampullatus. Lineage (NCBI taxonomy): Eukaryota > Metazoa > Chordata > Mammalia > Artiodactyla > Ziphiidae > Hyperoodon > Hyperoodon ampullatus. Next base: position 96,855,783 of record NC_136922.1, read on the forward strand.
TTGTTATAGCAGCCAAACAGACTAAGAACACTATTCATGATTTGTTTCAATCTTAATTTTTTGTTCACTCATTGTCAATGTCCATGGTAGACAATCATTTCTATATTCTTCCATTAAAAATGGTTTTCTCCAGTATTCCATCCTTTTCCCTCTTCTTATTACTATATACACTTTCCCTGAGCAACATCAGTCAAGTTCATCACTTTAATGAAACTCTCTATTCTAATAACATCAAATTCAATATTCTAGTCAGATATCTAATCTGAGCTTCAGCCCAATTTATGCAACTTTCTACATGGTAATGTCACTTGAAATCTCCACTGGTACCTCACACTCAATTCACCACATTCTACAGATTTAATCCCCCTGCCAGTGATGATGAAAACCAATTCATCCAGTTTTTCATGTGACTAACCAAGGAGTTTTGAAGAACAGTCAGGGAGCACAGTTTCACAGCAATCCTTAAAAACTTGTTCCTGCATATAACTGAGTTTTGATGTACTTCATATTTGAGAAAAAAACAAAATGATTAAAACTAAATACACCCAAATTTCATGCAAAAATAAAAAAATATTAAAAAGAGGAATATACACATACATAGAATGACACACAGTTACATGGACACACACACACACATATGAAATGTTAGGTTTTCCCTAGACATCCAGAATCCAGGTCTCTCTACTCTCAGATGGAAAAGCCACAGTTTTCTCCCAGTTTCTTTGTCTGGGATTACCAACAAGTTCCTCAAGTGCAGGAAATAGACATGAGATATGTTCTTAGGAACATATAGAAAAAGTGAAAGGAAATTTATAAGAATAAAAGATGAAAGTATTAAACAGAAAGCATATTATAGACCTGGGTTATGCTGGGGGAACAAAGGCATCTCAGTGTTTGGACTAAATAAAAGGATGGTAAAAAGAGAGCACAAATGGTGCACAGCAAAATGGATGGGCAGAATGTGGTGTGGATCTGAAGAAAGAAAGAGAAAAGGGGTGTGGACTTTACAGTCATTTCCCTTCTTCTACATCGTAGTCCTCAATAACAATTGACCTAATTATCGAACTGCAGAGGGACAGTTACCCCCAGTGTGTGCTCAGAGCGAGGGGAACATTGGCAAGCCCCTCACTAAGGGGAAATCATTGAAGATGGAAATCTTTGTAACAGGAGAGTCAGTGGGATGAAAGTAAACTTGCAGATTTGGGTAAATTGGTAAAAGCAATTTTGAGGAGGAGTTTAGGGAGACAGTCAGGATGATGAAGAATCATCCTAAGGATCCAGACTGTGGAAATAATTAGAAAATTCAACCACCATACGTTAATGAAAATTTGTGATGCTGAAATAATAATGTGTGTAGAGATTTAAGAAATTTAAGAAAAGACAAAAGATAAACCTGCGCAGACAGAGGCCACCAGCTGCTTTTCATTCCGAGTTGACCAGTTGTACGTGAAAATCCCATTCGGTGTGATGGAGAAAATGGGCATGCCTTCTGGTCTTCAGAAGGGGCAACTGGCAGACAAGATATCACAGACTGACTCCCTAGTACCCAGGTCTTTTTTCACTAATGCCAGAGCTAACACAGACACCCCACCACGAACTCACCTTCCATGAGCACTGGGCCTTCTCTGCAGTGTAGCTCTTTGTCTCCTTGGAATAGGTGGTTCATGGGCACAGGTAGAATGTCCTTGAGCTTGGTTTGCCAGACCCTTACATTAAGCCTGTCTCTGGTGGTTGTACATCAGCTCTCTCCTGAGCTCTCTCTCCAGGTACCATCTTTCTTTATCCACAATGTCCATGGGTGCTGAAGTCAGGAAAATCCCAGCTTATCAGGTTTCAGGGTCAGGAAAGAAGGTGATGGTGGTGTGACAAAAATATGTACTGTGACCTATATGTAATGATCCAGATGAGAGCCAGGAATGGGGCTACAACTAATCGATTGCTCACTTGGTGCAAGGAGCACCAACAATGGGAGTCTCTAAGAGATATGTGTCTTTTAAAATAAGGCTGAGCATTTCTCCCAACCTGAAGACGTCCAGCCCTTCTCAGACACTTCTGCCAGCGGTTAACCCACAACCCTGCACAGCCACTTCCTCTCTGCACAGAAAGGTTGTCACAGCAGGAAGGTGGCTTGGCTTTCCTGGGCCCTGCCCCTACCAGGGGAAGCTACCGCCTGCAGAAGCTCGCAGAAGCCTTTCTCCACCCCCACGGGGGAGACATTTAGAGCTCCAGGGCCCCAGTCAGTAGGAGTCCATCCGCAAGTCACACAAAGGACAGCACCTGTGGGTGAGCTGTCACCATCCTCTTTTCCTGTCTTCTCTTCTGCTGTTTCAGCAGGCTCTCTCCACCCAGGCCCTTTACAGAAGTCACCTGACATCAGTCCAGCTCCCCTCACACCACCTGCTGCAGAGCACATCTTTCTAGCTGACACACTTGGTCTTCAAGAACTCTCCCCAGGGCCCCCCGGGCTGTTCAGCCCATTGCATTTCCCTGTTCCCCTCCCCCCACCCTCTTCCAAAACAGCATTTGAGTGTCCTGTTCTACTCCATTTCCAAACAAACTGCCTTTCCAACTTCAGGTCTTGGCCCTTGGATTTCACTTCTTCAGGACTCAACACCTTATAGGGAGTTATTTGATAAGTGCATTTCATCACCTGTCTACCAAGATAACCTCCAATTGCCCATCACGTTTCCTCCACTAGGTCAACCTGCAAACTCATGCTCTTCTCTGGATCTCATGACCACTTCCCAGGTTCCCCAGGAGGTCTCTGGTCATTTCCTGAACACAACACGCCTTTTACGCATCGTAGTTTTGCAATAGTCTTAGTGAAGTAAGGTCTTGTTTGATGTAAATCTCCCCATTGTGTGTGATATAAGGGTTGATGAATTGAATGGAAGCTCTGTGAGGCGTGGACCTCTGTGCCTCTGTGGTCCATAGCTGTACTCCCAGCTCCTGGCATATAGCCAGAGTTCAATAAGTATCAATGCAAGGACTGTATGATGCCTTCCAGAATTCTAATCAGGATATGTCCTCCTTATCTCTCTTCCCAGCCAAGAGCCCTTTATATAAGCAGCTTAGATAACAAGGCCAACGAGTGAAGTCTCTAAGAGATGAGCTTTTCACTTGGATGATGCTATTATCAAGCATAGATGCTGCCCATTTCTTCTCTAGACTTACCAATTTCAGTAAAAGCCTCACCATCCCAGGTTCAGGCAGGCACAGAATTTTCTAGTCTTCCAATCCAGTCATCTCCAGCCCCAGAGAGGAGGCATGGTGACCAGGGGTAGGAGGGGAGTTTTCCTGGGGAGAGGCCCTTCACATGAGCTGCTGGGGTCACTGGGCTTAGCACAGGCACGTTGACCCTCTGCCACCAAACTTCTGCTGTGAAGACAGGAAAGAGCTTGTGACAAAGGGACGTTGTGAAGGTAATCTTTTCCTGAGTATCTTTCAGTTTGGAATTTCTCTCCTTCATAACAAGTAAGAAACAGGCCCAGATCCTTTCCCTCCTGCCATGGCGTTATCTAGTCTATTTGTCTGCCAGAGCAAATAATATTTTAGCATCACCCTCTCCCCTCCCCTATACGACAATGTTATTTTCATTAACAGTCATGTAATAATCACTAAAAATCAGCATATTCTTGATGTGTTCTTTAGATTTTAAAAAATCAACAATTACAAAATAAGAATGTATTAATGCATTTCAGTGTTAAAAATCTTACTCAGATTCAATGAAATAGCTCATGTGTGAACCCAAACTTGTATTTATCAAACAAAAATCTTACACTTCACAGTAAATATTGTCTCACTGTCTAAAGTTTTAAACATAAATAATCTTAAATTGCACATAGAGTATGACAGAAGTGACAAGTTTGTTTCTTCATCTTGACAAACATTAGGCATATTTTAATTTAATGTTTAAATAGAGAAATATGTAGTACTGAGGGGCTGGGGCAGAAACTGTGCCTGAAAGGAGCATGAATGATCCCAAACTTCAAGGAACTTAACTCTTGAAACAGCCAGGGTGTGACTGGGGAAGCTGCGTAACTAAGAATTCTCCAAATCAACTTCTGTGGAGAAACAGTGCTTGTTAAGAGAGAAATTATATGCGTGCGCACACACACGTATATGTGTGTGTTTATACAAAATATACATATATAAACATGGAAATCGTTTATCGCTTAGACCAATGAAAGATTTTTATGGAAGGAGTTTTTTTTCTTTTTTAATGAAGGAAAATTCTTATTTTACCTCTATGCACCAGGGAAGAATTTTAATCTTAGCCTAATGCCTTTCATTTAAACATGTTGATTACATTGCATATTTACAAATTCCACCGTCTTGTAAAAAAATAAAAAGGAAAACACATTCTAATAGAAATAAGAATGTATTGAGTTGAAACCCTTTGTATAAGTAAATAATGCAGTAAAACATGTTCAAAGGGTTTCCGTGTTGAGTAATTGGGTCAATATTCTTGTTTATAGCAAGGTTTTGGCTGTTGGATTAGATATTAGATCTTTACAGTAGTGTCAAATGTAAGGAATTTAATCTGAATCTTTATGATTTTATGATTTTATATAATTGCAAAAAAAAATGTAGAAGTTGGACTTCCCTGGTGGCTCAGTGGTTGAGAGTCTGCCTGCTGATGCAGGGGACATGGGTTTGTGCCCCGGTCCGGGAGGATCCCGCGTGCCGCGGAGTGGCTGGGCCCCTGAGCCATGGCCGCTGAGCCTGCGCGTCCAGAGCCTGTGCTCCGCGACGGGAGAGGCCACAACAGTGAGAGGCCCGCGTACCGCAAAAAAAAAAAAAAAAAAAATGTAGAAGCCATTGTATAATTATAGTTGATTTGTGTTGTACACAGGCAATTTTTCAACAACTTATATGCCATTAGAAAATTTTAATAGATGAGGGAAGAGGAGTAACTACAAATAAAACTTTGGGACATACAATCCTCATAGTGGCATCCACATCTGACCCTTTTGTCTTGATGAGTGTTCTGAACATGCACCAAAATCACCTGGTGAGTTGTTTTCTGTTGTTACTATTATTTGGGTTGGGTTTTTTTTTTTGTTTTTTTTTTTGGTTTTTTGGTGATGACACTTAACACGAGATCTCTTTTAACAAATTTTTATGTGTACAATTTGGTATTGTTGACTACAGACACAATGTTGTACAACAAATTTCTAGAACTTAATTATCTTGCACAACTGAAAATGTATACCTGTAGAACAGCAACCTCCCATTCCCTGCTCCCCGCAGCCCCTGTAAAGATTCTTCTCTCTGCTGTTCAGGGTCTGACATACTAAGTGAGATAAGCCAGTCACAGAAGGACAAAGCAGGTAAGGGGTCATTTATCACCAAAGTTGGTTAGAATTTCTGGCACATGGTGATATAAAAGCAGAACAACTTGTAATTGGGATTTATTGTTCTTTTACATCAGTATGTTTTACTTTATTTATATTTGGCAATTGTCCAAATAATGTCCTTTATAGCAAAAAGGGGGAAAGATTCTGGTCCATGGTCCAATCCAAAATTACGTCTTGTGCTTAGTTTTTATGTCCCTTTACTCTTTAATCTGGAATGCTCCCCGGTCTGTCCTGTCTTTTGTAATCTTGACATTTTGACATTAATATAAGTCAACGTTGTGGTAAAGCGTTGCATAAAAACAATTTGTACTTTCCATATTTCTCTTGGTATAATATTTTCAAGTTTTTTATTAGGAGAATTTCTATCACAAAAGCAGAGAGAATAATAAAATGAGTCCTATTACCCAGATTCAATAATTAACATTTTGCTACCTTTCCTTCTTCTATTCCCGGCATTTTTAGTTGATGTATTTTGGTGCAATTTCCAGACATCATAATATTTTACTGCAGATTTTAGTAAGCTCTAAAAACATGACATTTTCGGGCTTCCCTGGTGGTGCAGTGGTTGAGAGTCCGCCTGCCGATGCAGGGGAATGTGGGTTCGTGCCCCGGTCCGGGAAGATCCCACATGCTGCGGAGCAGCTGGGCCCGTGAGCCATGGCCGCTGAGCCTGCACGTCCGGAGCCTGTGCCCCGCAAGGGGAGAGGCCACAACAGTGAGAGGCCCGCATACCGCAAAAACAACAACAACAACAAAATCTTACCATAATATTACCTTACCTAAAAAAATTATTTCTAATTCCTTAATACTACCAAAATTATATACACATTTCTCCTATTGTTACTGAGTCCAAGCTCACACTGCTCACCACACAACAGGCCAATAAATCAAGAGAAAAAGTGTTGGGGCAAAGAATAGTGACTTTATTTGGAAAGTCAGCAGACCAAGAAGATGGGAAGAACCGTCTTACCCAAGTTAAAACTCAGGCTTCTTTTATACTAAACAGGGAGGGGGTATTGCTCGTTGTTGCAGACTTCTTGGTGCTGGCCAGGCCCAAGGGGGGATGTGATAATCCTTTGCTCTTGCTGTTGTCCAACTCGCGGGGTCACAGTGTTCCTGTAAACCTCCAACAAGATACATGTTATTCTCTGTTCTTCAACTTTGTATCTCTATGTGAATGAAAACTGTTATACCTTTAAAGGTCAAGCCTGGGAGGCAGAGCCTTGAGAATGGGCTATCATGTATATTTCAGGTTCTAGGCAACGTTCTCTACAAAGGTGCAGAGTCAGCGTGACTAAGCACAGGCAACAGAGCACAAAGATTAGTGGTAAAGGAATAGAGCCAATATGGAGTCAGGTTTGTTCTTCTCTGTTACAATACTCTGCAATGCAAGATGCCAACCTGGATGCATAGATGTCCTCGGGGTAGCTGGGAGCTATTAGCAGTCTGATAAAAATCTCCTAAATGCTAAAACCAATCATTTCAAAAGCAAAGAGCAGCATAACAGGAAGATAGAACTTGAATCAGAACACAAAGTCAGACATACTTCTTCTGACCACTTCTGGTTAAGAGATTTCATCAGGAATTCAGGGGAAAGAAATTGATGGTTAGTGTTAGAATTTCCCTGGAGTTTGTAGCTTTTCCTTCCTAGCAGGTAAGCAGAGCCTGATGCATTTGTGGAAGGTGCCTGTTACAACAGTATCATGCAGCTTAGAGAAAAAATCAATAGAGATGATGTAGGATATTTGGTAATGAATGAAAGTTTAATATCCATGGAGGCTAAAGAAGGCATATTAAGTGTCGTTTTAGTTTTATAGATTAGATTTCATTGAAAATAATTCCTGCAGAAATATTTTGGAAGGTCAATCTAAACAGACAAGGACTTACATAAGGCTGTTGAGTAAAAGAAATCCTTTATCAGTGAAGAATTTTAATGTAGTGTCTGAGACAAAATTAGTTTTCAGTAGAGGATGGTAGTAGGAACAGTCAATGCTTTTAATGGCTACATTTATTGAGACATGCATGGTTATAACCAATTTCTTTGTATCAACTTGTTGCTTTCTTACCATAACCCTGGGAGGTTGGTACTTTTATTAGTCCCATTTTACATATAAGGATGCTGAGGCCCAGAATTTGCCTGCAGCTACAAATAAGTCAAAGAACCAGGTTTGAAACCCAGGCAGTCTAGGTCCAAACTCTGAAACCAATACACTCCTTATAATAATTACTGTTATTAAATAATATTGTATGAAAAACTAAACGTGCTGTGAAGGAAATATATGTTGAGAGAGAGAAACAGTAAAGTATTCCTAATCAGGAAAAAAAAAATCCCCACTTTGGAGATTCACCTTCAGAGACTCACAAGAGGACACATGGGACTCAGTATATGGTTGTGCTTATGGCTAAGATTATTGCACAGACCTTGTAAGGATACTCAGCTAGAGCATGAGAGGAAGAAGACACAGGCGGAACTTCCCTGGTGGCGCAGTGGTTAAGAATCAGCCTGGCAATGCAGGGGACATGGGTTCGAGCCCTGGTCTCGGAAGATTCCATGCCACAGAGCGACTAAGCCCGTGCACCACAACTACTGAGCCCACGCGCCTAGAGCCCGTGCTCCACGACAAGAGAAGCCACCGCAATGAGAAGGCTGTGCACCACAAAGAAGAGTAGCCCCCGCTCTCCGCAACTAGAGAAAGCCCACGCACAGCAATGAAGACCCAAGGCAGCCAAAAATTAATTAATTAATTTAAAGAAAAAAGAAAAAGAAGACACAGGCAGAGTTCGGAGGAATCCATGTGAGACATCCATATGCTCTCTGCATCCCAGGAAGCTTCACACTTTCATCCCAGCAATGAAAATACAGCAACTCGTGTGCAATGTTTCTGCCCAGAGAAGCCTGTTAGAGACTCAGCATCCCAGATGTTTTGGGAGGCTGGTATTATAGACTGAACTGTGTCTCCGGAAAATTCCTATGATGAAGTCCTAGCCCTCATTACCTCAGAAAGTGACTATATTTGGAGATATAATTCATGTTAAATGAGCTCATTGGGATGGGCCCTTTCCCATATGACTGGTGTCCTTTTACGAAGAGAAAATTAGGACACAGACGCACGCACAGAGGGAAGACAATGTGAGAACAGGGGGAGAAGACAGTCACCTCTCTCATCCAAAGAGAGAGGCCTCATTAGAAACTAACCCTGCCGACACCTTGATCTTGAACTTCGAGCTTCTAGAATAATGAGAAAATAAATTTCTGTTGTTTAAGTCACCCATTCTATGGGACATTATTACGGCAGCCCTAGCAAACTAATAACAGCTCATCACATAGGCACTGCCTGCCTGGCACATACCAAATTCCAGACTCAAAGAAACAAAGCAGTGTTCAGCATAAAGTACATTGTTTGTGCAAGTGCTCTAGGTGAAGTGAACCACACTCACCAGTTACCAAACGGTGCAACACTCCCGAAAGCCAAGTTCCCAGATTAAGACAAGAGCCTACCTTGTACGCAGGTCCTTCTACAGATCAGACAGACTATGTTAACTTTTTTCTGCACACACACACACACACACACACACACACACACACACACACTCCCATGAAGAAAAGGGCTGGCTTTCACTTTAGCACCTCCAAACTCTCTAGAATCTAGAGGGTGGCTGAGGGATCATGAGGGTGGGCGGGACAGTGACATCATAGCCAATCTGCCTATAGCCTGGGCCTGAGAGAGGACCCATTCTTGCCTCGAACCTGCCATGGGAATCAGGCTCCTCCGTGCCTTTTGCTTCCTGGGAGAAGGTGAGTCCAGAGAGTTGGTGGCAAACCCCTGTCCTATTATTTCTAGACCCTGGACATAAGATTTCCCCCTCATCAGGCTTCCTGGTGGCCTCTTTTTTCACCTCCTCCATCCCTCTTTCACAGGCCTCATGCATGCAAAAGTAACCCAAACTCCAAGCTAGCTGGTCAAAAGAATGGGAGAGAAAGTGGTGATAGAATGTATACAGAATATGGATCACGAGAGAACGTTCTGGTATCGACAAGACCCAGTTCCGGGGCTGCAGCTGCTCCATTTCTCATTTAGTGCTGACGGTGTTGAGAAAGGAGATGTGCCCGATGGGTAGAGTGTCTCCAGGAAAAAGAAGGAGGGTTTCCCTCTGACCCTGGAGTCGGCCAGCACCAGTCAGATGTCTGTGCACCTCTGCGCTAGCAGTGAATCCACGGCATGGCACGGCCACATCCTCTCTGCACCAAAAGGGCAGATGCAAGAGGGGTTGACCCTCAGTCAGGGCTGAGTTATGCTGCTCTTACAGCTCACGTGTGCCCATTAGAAGAAAGGTAGACAGTTAGGAAGAACTGAGCCCACAGCCACACGTCTTGGCCAGGACAGCACGGGGTATATTTTAAGCCCCACCCACCACTCCTTTCCAAGTCAGGGGCCATTCTGAAGTGAACCTGCCCAATCTTACATGTTGTTTCCAACCTAAATTCATGAGACTCCAGCCAGGAGGAGGAGTCCTCTCTCAGAATCACGCTGAGGAAGCCCTGTCCTATTTTTTTTTTTTTTTTTTTTTTTGGCGGGACACGGGCCTCTCACTGTTGTGGCCTCTCCCGTTGCGGAGCCCAGGCTCCGGATGCGCAGGCTCAGCGGCCATGGCTCACGGGCCCAGCCTCTCCACGGCATGTGGGATATTCCCGGACCGGGGCACGAACCCGTGTCCCCTGCATCGGCAGGCGGACTCTCAACCACTGCGCCACCAGGGAAGCCCTCTCTGAAGTTTCTTATTTCTCGCAGCAAACATTGTCCAGACTCAGAAAATCAACTGCAAGAGAACCGAACAGGTATGAGCCTGTGAGTCTGTTTCCAGTGCTACCTGGGTCCTTCCCCATTACAGGTGCCATCACCTCAACTGAGCCTCTGGTCGAGAGAGCGCTATTCCCAGACCCAGTTCCTCTCCACATCTGTGCTGATCCGCAGTGTGCCTGCTTCTTCCAACATCTCTCCCCTCGCTTAGTTCTGGTTATGAAGCTAAACATACACCTACCTGCAGGTCCACAGCCAGCACCCTGCAGTCTTTGAAGGGGGCTCTATTCAAGGACTCAGACCCCTGGGCTGGTCATTTTTTCATAACATTTGCGTTCCTAGCCCTGAAACTGCATTCCTAGGTCTCTTTATCTGAGGCCTTGGGCTTTCGGTAGAGGGCTTTCTCAGGCCCCTTTGCCACGGCCTCCTCGTGGGAGGAGGTGGGGGAACCCTGGGACACTTCCCCATTCTGACTCAGTGCCCAGTACTTCTCCATTCCTCACGCCCCCTTCACACCCTTCTCCCACACCCCAGGGTCCAAAAACCTGCTGGAGGCTTCTGTTCAGGGCTCTCTCCACAGTGAGAAGACCGCCCACGTCTGTGCTGATCCCCGACCCTGAGCAGAATGCCATTACGTCAGGGAAAGGGCACAGGGAGTCTGTGCTTTCTTCCGTTTTAGACTCTTGGCTTATGCCATCACAGTAAGTAATTAGACAATTTTCAGAAGAATTTAGGATTGCTAAAATAGAAAAAGATTTGGGGTTATTTTGGAAGAAAGTTTGGTGTATTTGACCAAGAGATTTTAACGTACTTAATGTTTCATGTCAAGAAAAATTTGATTGTTCTATACTTTTTACCAGGATACTACTTTGTAAGGTTTATTTTGTTTTTTGGGGTTTTTTTTTTAACATCTTTATTGGAGTATAATTGCTTTACAATGGTGTGTTACTTTCTGCTTTATAACAAAGTGAATCAGCTATACGTATACATATATTCCCCATATCTCCTCCCTCTTGCGTCTCCCTCCCACCCCTCCAGGGGGACACAAAGCACAGAGCTGATCTCCCTGTGCTATGCAGCAGCTTTCCACTAGCTATCTATTTTACATTTGGTAGCGTATAGATGTCCATGCCACTCTCTCACTTTGTCCCAGCTTACCCTTCCCCCTCCCCATGTCCTCAAGTCCATTCTCTAGTAGGTCTGTGTCTTTATTCCTGTGTAGGGTTTGTTTTGAACCACTGTCTCTAGCATCTCCCATAGATGTAGAGGCTATACACACACACCATAGAAAAGGGTTACTGGAATATTGTTATCCCTAATATACCACATTTCCTCTATTATATGGTAAATTGTTTTTCACAATTTTATTTTTCTAAAATATTGGCAAATCCTATATTCAGTGTTCATTGCTAATGCAATAGAATTAACAACCACTTAAAAATAACAATTATGTTTTTAACAGTACATCTTTTAATAGATGGCATCTCAGAATCAAAGAAATAATTTAGTTTTGCAAAAATTTCTTTCTAGAGGTTCCTCGCTTCCTTTAGGATATTAGGCCTACAGTTCTCAGTCATCCACCGGCTTCTGCTCTGCTAAGGCACAAGCAATGACAAATGTGAGGCAATCCCTGATAGAACCCATGTTAGCTTTTGAGCTTTGGTGTCACATAGACATGGATTTGAGTCCTGCCTCTGTCACTTAATCTCACATTATGTGAACTTGTTTAGGTTTTATAAAATCTTCGTGTCTAATCTGTAAAATTTCTTAATCTGTAAGAATGCCTAAGTCGCCTAATTCACAGACTGAAATAACTCATATAAAGCACAGAATAAGTGCTCAAAAACATTAGCTCAGTTTTTATGCAAGTGTTAAACTGTTTCAGGAAGTTACATGACAGAGGAAATCAATTGGATGATGAAAAAGGACCATAGCACTGTTGTCAGATTTTACAGAGGGATGATCTGTCTCATAGTCCATAAAGAGCTGAATTAGAATAGAAGAAATCGTATTACAAATAGCCATTGATGACCAAAATGAGGAGGAGATATGACAGACAAATAGAGATACAATGCATTTGAGTTGTGAATTAATTGTGAGAGACCTGAGAAGAAAAGAGGCAATAAAGATGAATTTCTGGGGACTTCCCTGGTGGCACAGTGGTGAAGAATCCGCCTGCCAGTGCAGGGGACACGGGTTCGAGCCCTGGTCTGGGAAGATCCCACATACCATGGAGCAACTAAGCCCATGTGCCACAACTACTGAGCCTACGCTCTAGAGCCCGTGAACCACAACTACTGAGCCCGCATGCCACAACTACTGAAGCCCGTGTGTCTAGAGCCCGTGCTCCGCAACAAGAGAAGCCACTGCAATGAGAAGACCGCGCACCACAACAAAGAGTAGCCCCCGCTCGCCACAACTAGAGAAAGTCTGCGTGCCCTGCAACGAAGATCCAATGCAGCCAAAAATAAATTTATAATTTAAAAAAAGATGAATTTCTGAGCCTAGACAACAAGACGAGTGGGGATACCATTTATTTTTATTTTTAAACTAATTTTTATTGGAGTATAGTTGCTTTACAATGTTATGTTAGTTTCTGCTGTGCAGCAAAGCAAATCCGTTATATGTATAAATATATCCCCACTTTTTTGGACTTCCTTCCCATTTAGGTCACCACAGAACATTGAGTAGAGTTCTCTGTGCTATACAGTAGGTTCTCAGTAGTTATCTATTTTATACATAGTAGTGTGAGTATGTCAGTCCCAGTCTCCCATCATCCCACCCCGCCTCCCCCCTCCTTGGTGTCCATATGTTTGTTCTCTACATCTGTGTCTCTATTTCTGCTTTGCAAGTAAGTTCATCTGTATCATTTTTCTAGATTCCACATATAAGCGATATTATACGATATTTGTTTTTCTCTTTCTGACTTACTTCACTCTGTATGACAGTCTCTAGGTCCATCCATGTCTCTGCAAATGGCACTATTTCGTTCCTTTTTATGACTAATATTCCATGTATATACATGTACCACTTATTAAGAGGGATGTATTCAGCAGTACAAGCCAGTTTACTGGAGTAGGTATCAGGGAAGGAAGAATGAGCTCAACTTGGGACAACCAAAATAAAGACTCAGCAGACAGTCGATATTCTGAATTATGTTTCCCTAATATTCTAAAATTTTACCTTTAGTTATCTAAGGTCAATATCGCATACTTAGTCTTGCTTTACACTCAAGGAGTAGCACATACGTCATGCTCAGTAATGATGGATGGGGAGGTGGTGGATGCGTGGTGGATAGACTGCAATTGCAGGCTGAGAGACTTGTGAATGAAGATCCAAACTAAGTGAAGAGCCACACAGCTCCACTAGGGGGCAGACAAGTCTCCATATTCTGCAGAAACTCGACTGCCTATGACGGGAAGGGAAGAGAGAGCCAGTAGGGATGAGCTACACAGTGGTGACAGAAGATGAACTTGAATTTGATGTCTTAGTGCCTTCTCTCTGGGAAGAGGCGAGGCCATCACCTAAAGATGTTGACTCTTCTGCCACTTCTCCTGGGATTAGGTATGGCCTCATACAGGGGGGAAGTTTGGGGTAAATGTGGATGTTGGGGAGAGGAGTAGGGTGTCTGAGGCCACCAGTCAGAGGATGGGGGAGATGTTGGATTAGAGGATCCTGACACAATAACAGTTGGCAGAGCAAAACCAAAGTGCAGGCAGTGCTACAGGGTTCTTTGGGGGCCAAGGTGGTATTGGAGCAAATAGTAAAAGACCTTCCTGCCTGGGGACAAGCTTGTCAGCCCTCATGGGTTTTTCTATCTCTCTGGAACTAGGCTCTGTGTTCGGTGCTCTCCTATCTCAAAAGCCAAGCAGGGATATCTGTGAATGCGGGACCTCCGTGATGATCCAGTGTTAGGTCGATGGCCAGCTCACCTTCATGTACGGGTACCATCAGTTTCCAGGACAGAGCTTGGTGCTGATGGCAGCTGTGAATCAGGGCTCTGAGGTCACTTATGAGAGTGGGCTTACCAAGGACAAGTTTCCCATTCGCCGCCCAAACCTGCCATTCTCAACTCTGCCTGTGAGCAGTGTGAGCCCCGAGGATAGCAGCTCTTATTTCTGCAGCTCTGGAGCCACGTGCTGGGCACAGATCAAAGGTCCCAGCAAGAACCCCTGCAACCTCCTACCCGGCTCCATCCAGGTGAGCCTGAGAACCCTGGGAAGCAAGCTGGAGGGGGGAAAACCACAGATCTTGGGCAGATGCAGCTGCCTGTGTACTGGTGGGTGGGGATGGGTGTGAATGGGTAGGCTGGGATGGGGAGAGAATTGGTAGGATCCGCTGGAGGGCGCCATCCACAGACAGGAAGAGTAGCTACTGGAGGTTGAGGATAAAATTTCTTCCCGAGGAATGTTTAGAAATACTCAGTAAAGACAATCAGATACAATTTGCCTTCAAGTGGCACACTCAGAAATACCCTTTAAGTATTTTATCTCAAGCCTGTATTTAGCCTGTTCTCTATCGATATAGTTTAGAAGGCCCTTAGTCATCTTGATATCACATTGGTCCATTACACTGATGACATTATGCTGATTGTTCTTGGTGAATGGAAATTATAAAGCACTCTAGATGCCTTGGTATGACATATGCATGCCAGACCAATGTAAATCTGCAAAAATTCAGGGACCTGCCGATTTGGTGAGCTTCTGAGTAGTCCAGAGGTGTGAGATATGTTGGAATGTCCTCCCAAGTGGGGGGCAAGCTGCTGCATCTTACATCATCTGCCGTGGAGAAAGAGGTGCAATGCTTCATGGGACTTTCTGGATTTCGGAGTTAACATATACTACAGTTGGGTGTGCTACTCTGGTCCATTCACTGTGTAGTCTGTAAGGCTGGGCCAGTGCCAGACAGAGCTCTGTAGCAGAATGAGGCGATGCTGTAAGCTTCCCAGCCACCTGGGCCATAGATCAAGTAGCTCAGTTATTCTTGAAGTGCCCATGGCAGATACGGCTGCTCTGTAGAGCTCGTGGCATTCCCCAGTAAGAGAATCACAAGGCAGATGCAAAGAGTTTTGGTGTAAAGCCATACTGTCTTCTACCTGGCAACAACTATTGAAAAGCTGCTCCTGGCTGTTTACTAAATACCTTATCATGGCATTCAGAACTGGGTGTTAGTTGATTTGCAAAACTGTAAAGTTGAACACGCACAGAGTATTCTGTTACTCAGTGGGAAATGTATAATTAAGACAAGATTCAAGCATAGCTGGAAGGAGGCACAATTTGATTTCAAGAGCAAGTCCCACACTCCTATTCCACACCCACCTTACCCTCAATCCGTACTCAAGGTTTTGTGGGAATTCCCTATTTGCAGCTGAAAAACTATGGGGCTGTTTTCTGGGTAGGGTTGCATTTTATTCTGGAATGACCATTACAGTTTAACATAAGTATGGTTCTGAAAGGTAGCGGTAAAGGAAAATCTTCGCAAGGGCCAGAACTTCAGTCCTGAAGAATAGATCTAGCCTGTGTTCAACTTTCCCAGTATCATCTAGATTCCAGCCATTCATTCACATTTTCCCTCTTTTTGCTTCCCTGTGCTGTGTTAGGGGTAATTCCTTTAGACTCTCTGTCCTATTTACTAATTCACACCTCAACTCCATTAAGCCATTTCACCTTTCAACTGACTTTTTTTTTCAATTGACTTTTTAATTTAAAATATATTGTCATTTCTAGGAAATCTACTTGGGTCTTTCTACAAATATGAGCAGTCATTTTTGAAAAATCTTGCTCATCATGTATTTTTCAGTTATTTTATTTCTTTAAGGATATCAAACTTATACTTGGAATTTTTATCTGTTCGTGCCAACATCTGATGACTTTATGCATCTGGTTCTCTTGTGGTTTCTGCTGCCTCTCACTCAGGGTGGCTTATTTCCTTGTGCATTGTGTAGTTTGATATTATAAAATTTATCTTTGGGAATTCCCTAAATCCTGGAGTAAAGGTGGGCTTTCCAGGAAATATTTATTTTTGCCTCTGTCAAGCAATTGGGATGCAACAGACCTGATGTTTTCTTTTATAATTCTCAGTGTCCATGTTCTTGGCTGCACAGTGTCTATGCCAAACCCCAAAGGGCTGACTACTCAGTGGCCATGAATATTCAGAGGAAGCTGTTTTTAATCCTCCACCCAAAGCCAAGACCAAGAAAAATAATAGTCCTTGTCAGTTGCCTGTGGGGTTATTTTCTTTAGTTCGCCCTTTCACTAAGTGTGTAGCTTTTCCTGTAGCCTGGCTTTATGAAGAAGCGATTCCCATCACGGTCCTAGTCCTGTACAAGTTCCAGTGGGTCTTACCCAGTTTCTACACATGCTCATTCTCTTGGTCACAGGGATCCATATGTGCACCCATTTGATCAGATGGATCAAAAGTGCTAATTTACCTTCCTGTCCCCTGCTCCCTAGGAAATGGGCAAATTCACCTACAAATAAGCCTTGGGGTGTGAGCATCTTCCTATATAATGGCAAAATTTTCTCCTAAGGAGCAGTAAAACACAGTGGTTAGGGGCTTGATTTCTGTTCCCAGGCAGACCTGAGCTTAAAACTTGACTCCACTGCCTTATCACCAGGTGTAACCTTGACAAGTTACACAATTTCATTTGCATATATATAATATTTTTATATATAAAATAAGGATAATAATGATGCCAAAAAAGAAAGGCGTGAGGATTTTTATAAGAATGAGATGAAGTCTTCCATGTAAACCACATCACACTGTGCCTGGTAGAGACAAAACACACAATTTAGTTACTAGTTAAATTTATTTCTCACTGTAATACATGAAATTTTACCATTAACAATTCCATCCTCAAGGTAAGGTATTACCCTCTCTGGGAAAATTTTATTTATTATTATAATTGTTTCTCTTTATTTTAGCTATTTTAATAACAAAATAAATGCATTTTTTTGGTGAAATACACAGTTTATTAAACTGAGGAAAATTAAAATCACCCATTTAAATAAAATTAGATCATATGTATTTTATCATTTATTCTCTTAAGCCAACAATATTTCATGTCAAAAAATATACTTGACAGGGCCTCCCTGGTTGCGCAGTGGTTGAGAATCGGCCCGCCGATGCAGGGGACACGGGTTCGTGCCCCGGTCCAGGAAGGTCCCACATGCCTCGGAGCAGCTAGGCCCGTGAGCCATGGCCGCTGAGCCTGTGCGTCCAGAGCCTGTGCTCCGCAGTGGGAGAGGCCACAACAGTGAGAGTCCCGCATAACGCAAAAAAAAAAAAAAAATATATATATATATATATATATATATATATATATATATATATATATATACTTGACATTAACTTATAAGAATATTTCGGTGTATTGATGACCATCCTTTAAATATCAATTTTTACAATTAAAATTAACAGCAAGGTAAATATCCATATGCTAGATGATAGGGTAATTTAATTTAAAAAACAGTGGTTGTATGTGTCAATTTATTCCTGTTATAGACTCAGCAGGGAATGATGAAAGCCCTGCTTACCCCACCTTCACAGGGCTGGCATCTTCCTATTCAGGTTCTCAACTCAAATACTCTCTCCCCAAAGACAGCTTTCCTGACCTTCTCACCTAATATAGCACTTGTGGACCCAGCCACCAGTTACTCACATTTATTATCACTTTATCCTATTTTGATAACATCTAATCACCATAGTCTGATATAAATATACAGTTGATCCTTGAACAAGGTGTGGATTAAGGGCACTAACCCCCTGCACCGTTGAAAATCCATGTATAACTTTATAGGTGCCCTCTGTATCCGAAGTTCCACATCTGTGCATTCAACCAACCTCAGATCATGTAATATTATAGTATTTATTGGAAAAAAAAATCCATGTATAAGCAGACCAGTGCCTTTCAAACCCCATGTTGTTCAAAGGTCAACTGTATGCATTATATACACATTTTATATGTATATATACATTTTTAATTTACTGTCTGCCTCTCATAGCTATACCTCCTTACATATGTGTGGACAAGAACACACATAAATACACATAGATGCCATGAAAGCAAGGACCTTTTGTGTCTTCTTCATTGCTGTTTCCATAAAGCTTAGAGAAATTACAGGAACATCACAGGAATTCAGTAAATATTTACTTAGTGTTATGGACTGAACTGTGTTCCTCCAAAATTCATATGCTGCCGTCCTAAACCTCAGTCCCTCAGAATGTAACTGTATTTGGAGATAGGATCTTTAAAGAAATAATTTAAATGAGGCCGTTGGAGTGGACCTTAATCCAATCTGGCTGGTGTCCTTATCAGAAAAGATTAGGTCATAAAAGGAGAGACACCAGGGATGTGCCCACAGAGGAAAGGCTACATGAGAACACAGTTAGGCAAAGGTCATCTGCAAGCCAAGGAGAGAGAGGCCTCAGTAGAAAACAACCCTGTTGACACTGTCGACGAAAATAATCCATAAACAATCTGTAATAGGAATAGAAACAAGTTTTATTTGAGCCAAACTGAGGACTATAGCCCAGAAGACAGCCTCTCAGAAAACTATGAGGAACTGCTCCAGAGAAGCATGGTTTTCAACTCAGTTTTATATCTTGTCAGAACAAAGAACATTAAACAAGTCAGGGATACATTCCTTCAAGGTTTAAAAAAAACAGATCAACACATACAGTGAGTCAGGACGTCCTTGGTCCCTGAGAAGCAGTCTTATCATCGAAGGAGTATCAGCATTGGTGTCCCAGGAAAAGAGGCATTTTATTTTTTAACATAGACGTTTTTACTTCCAGTCAATGTGCCCTTTTCTTTAATAATTAAAGCAGACATACAGTATATGTCTGATAGGCCACAAACAGGCTGTTTTAGTTAGCGTAAAATTCAAATTAACTCATGTATAAGCCAGAATGACTTCTCCATACCTCAATATGTGAAAGTTTCTTTTATGAACACCTTGATCGTGGACTTCTAGCTCCCAGAACTGTGAGAAAATAGATTTCTGTGGTATTTTGTTATGGCAGCCCTAGCAAACTAATACATTGAGTAAATAAATATGATTCAGCAGAAAAGAGAAAATTTTGCCAAAGCCATGTGGACTTCCCTGGAGAAAAACTATACAAAACTCATTTGAGTTCAGGCAATGTAAGGCCGTTAAAAATGAACTAGATTGTCCTAACAGGGAGCAGACAGAGGCTTTTCACCTTTCTGCTTGAGGAGAATGGTGGCCCCAAAACGTGTGCCAGCTCCCCCTGCTCCGCCCCCACCCCAGGCTGGGAAAGGGAACAGATATGGTGGGTTCTAGAGAGGCAAGCCCAGAACCTGCTCAAACACAGTGGCCCTGAACTTGGACGGTCCTCAGTTTGGAGCTGTGTTGGGTCCTGTGTGGACTGAGCACTCAGTTCTGAGACTTGGCAGCCTTTTGAAGATCCTGCTGGACAGGTCGGCCTACAGGAAGTGGGCTGACCAGTTGGCTGCCTTCCAAATGGACAACAGAGTCGAGAGTTTTTAAAAGCTAAATGAGTGGAGGGAGCTCAGTTGACTGGACTTACTACTGAACTTGACTTGTGGGGCTCAATCTGGATCTAATATGATTTAGAGAAGTAAATACACCTGTCATTTATTAAACTCTGAGTATCATGGTACAAGTCATGGCTGCTACAATAACAGCCATGTGGGTATTCCTCCCAGACTCCTTACTGGCTCTCCTCTGAGTACTCTTCAGCAGACTCTGGAGTCACTTAAGCAGCATTAATAAGCCCAGGGATGAGACAAGGAATGACTGCAATGTGAACAAAAAGACCATTATAGTATAGGAAGCAATCTATCTTTAGGTAAAAAGCCTCCATTGCTAGACACGCCCCCATTCACCCCTCTATATCAGCCTGAAGACTAGATAAAATATGCAAGTAGACGTACCCATCTTCCTTGCTTCAAGGTGGGGCGCAGGAGAGGGCTGGGGAGGAAGAGCAGACTCCTGCATTCAGCCCACCAGCCTGTGCCCAGTCTGTGCCCCTAGCCTCTGTCTCACCCTTCGGTGTGTTTGGATCACACAGACCACCCCTTCACTACCCAGATTCAGTGATACCCAGGCTGCGCCATTCAAGAAAATAGTTCTTAGTGGATAAAGAGAAATTGCACAATGGGCAAAATACGTAGTTTAGAAAAAATAGTGGAGGCGGGAAGGCGTTGGGAGTTTGGAGGAAAGACAGCAGAGAATTTGACAATCTGATTGGAGCTGGTAAAGGACCCTGGGGGCCAAGGAGGAGCTGACTAAGAGCTGAGGAGAAATACCTGAGCTGGGGGGGCCGGGGGAGGGAGGTATTTTTTAAAGAGAAACTAACGATTTGGAATCTGACAAAAATCTCTACTTTTCAGACCAATAGGAGATCTGAAAGACTCCACTATGTAGCAACACGATGGGAATGAACTTAGCTTCCATAGGGAAAGGTTCTGGTGTCATTTACGGATTCCTTAGCTGGGTGACCCTGGAGAAGTCACCTAACCTCTTAGCTTTTTTTTTTTTTTTTTTTTTTTTGCAGTACGCGGGCCTTTCACTGTTGTGGCCTCTCCCACTGCAGAGCACAGGCTCCGGACACGCAGGCTCAGCGGCCATCGCTCACGGGCCCAGCCGCTCCGCGGCATGTGGGATCTTCCCGGACCAGGGCACGAACCCGTGTCCCCTGCATCGGCAGGCGGACTCTCAACCACTGCGCCACCAGGGAAGCCCCACCTCTTAGCTTTAGATTTTTCATTGGTAAAAAGGAGAAAATGGTATCTGTTGCCCAACTCATGAGGCTGTGTGAGGATCAAATAAAGGGAAGGGAAGCCAAACGTTCTGTGGTAGAATTTACAGGCTCTGGAGTTGGCCTGCCATGCTTAAATCCCGTCTCTACAGCTTACTGGTTGTGTGACCTTGAGAAAGTTACTTCACCTCTGTAAAGCTCATCTTGTCATCTATAAAATGGCAACCCCATAGGTGGTTGTGCTAATAAAGTGAAAAAGGTCCATGAAAGACTCACACACATTTGGTATAGTAAAGCGCACAGAAACGATCCACCATTATCATAATGAAAAGCCAGTGGCTTGATGTGCCAAGAGCTAAAAATCAACCAAGAGAATGTCTTTTTTTTTAATTAATTAATTTATTTATTTTTGGCTGTGTTGGGTCTTCGTTGCTGCGCCCGGGCTTTCTCTAGTTGCGGCGAGCAAGAGCTACTCTTCATTGCATGGGCGGGCTTCTCATTGCGGTGGCTTCTCTTGTTGTGGAGCATGGGCTCTAGGTGCGTGGGCTTCAGTAGTTGTGGCTCACGGGCTCTAGAGTGCAGGCTCAGTAGTTGTGGCGCACGGGCTTAGTTGCCCTGAGGCATGTAGGATCTTCCCAGACCAGGGCTCGGACCCGTGTCCCTGCATTGGCAGGAGGATTCTTAACCACTGTGCCACCAGGGAACTCCTAGGAGAATGTCTTAGAGAAATAGACAAAGGAATCCAAAATTCAGAATGAAGAGTGCCAAGTGCTGCAGAGACTTATTCAAATTGAATTTGGGCAAATGTGGACCGGAATCTAACCTACACATCTGAGCCTAGAGTATGAGGTAATGGTTTCCACCTATATCTATTTTCTCTGCCTGTAAGGTGACTCCTGATACTTTGACCAAAACTCACCTCATACTGTATTGCGGGTGTGATAGTTGATTCTAAGGGGGAGTGCAAAACATCAAGAGAAGGCTAGCCTTAAGGCTTTAGACACAGAAAAACCCAAGCAGTTGGGGGTTCCCTTTCAGACAGAGTCAGAGCCACAAAGCACCAGTTCAAAAACTTTCTCCCTTTTCCCAGGATAATTTCCTATCTTCTACCAAAGATCACCTCCCTGTACCTGTCCAGGGCATACTGGTATCTACAGCAAGAGTCTCTCCTTATCCTCTAAGGCAAGGCTTCCTATGAAGACCCCACAACAAGGGGACAAAACAAAATAGCATACTTCATGATATTTATGAAAAAGCCTCTATTATGGAGGCTCCACAACCTGAGTGAGCTACCTGTGCCTTCAACGTGGCCCAGAGGGGCCCAAGGCCATGGCAAGATAGGGCTGTGAGGCCAGGTGCCAGGTGGAAGATTAATTCAAGCTTCTCTTTCTGCCAGGGAGGCAAGCATCAGGAGGGATCCGGAGGTAGTTTGTCCCTTGACTTGACCCCTTAGCTGCCATCTGCAGTGATTCCCATGCTTCACAGTACTTTCCCCGTCTTCCAGTAGCCTCAAGGCCAGCTCTGCCAGTTTTATATCTGTATTCTCGGACAAGACAAAACCTTTCTGATTCTCAGTCTCATCCTCTGTACATGGAAATAATCTTGTTCTGCACACCTCGTGATTAAAACATGTATGAAAACTGAAACTTGAAACGCAACACAAATGAAAATCAGCATACCACGGCTACTTGTGTGTGTGAAAGCTCTTTCGTTTAAAAGCTGTCAGGCACTGTACAAATACAGCAGTATTCCTGCCTAGATATGAGCCCATCAGGTATTCGAGGGCGTGCAGTGAGGATGAGGAGAGCTCTGAGCAGGGGGTGTCCTGTCCTGGAGAAGCTGGCTTCCAGCCGTGCCAGGCACTGAATCAGAAGACACCCTGTGGGTCCCTCTCCACCCACAAGCCCCACCTGCATCTCCCCCAATTAATTCTGTTTCCATTTACTCTATCCCTCCAGCCTACTTCCTGGCTCACCACTAGACTTCTGAGCTTTTCTGGCTTTGTTCACCATTTCCAGAACATTCACTCAGATTTACCTTTCTGAGAATTCACATGAGAACTCTGCCCACGCCTGCCTGTCAGGAACCCTGAGCTCAGAAGAGCTGAGAAGGAGAAGCCTCGTCATGGGAAGGCTCCTCGACCTGGTTCACGTCATTAGACTCAAGCACAGACACCAGTTACATCTCTACCCCTCCGGCCAGGTTGTGCCTCAATAAATTACAGAGCTGTGTCTTGATGGCTCTGGCAGGTTGCAAATTGAGATCATTTCTGGCAAGATTCACTCTGCACTGAGCCCCGCAAAATAGTCCCACTGCATCAAAAATAGAAAATTCCAGGGCTTCCCTGGTGGCACAGTGGTTGAGAGTCCGCCTGGCGATGCAGGGGACACGGGTTCGAGCCCCGGTCCGGGAAGATCCCACATGCCGCGGAGCGGCTAGGCCCGTGAGCTCATGGTCGCTGAGCCTGCGCGTCTGGAGCCTGTGCTCCACAACGGGAGAGGCCACAACAGTGAGAGGCCCGTGAACCGCCAAAAAAAAAAAAACAAAGAAAATTCCAGAATTCTCCCACCTTCAGTGTTGTTTTCAATCACCCAATACTCAACCTTTATCATGTGCCAATTTCTCCACCTACTGCTGGTTCCCTGATCAGGGCCCAAATTTACCATTGTTCAAAGTTTTTCTAATATCTGATCTGGAGCATATAATTCTAGCTCAGGCTAGCAAGCTCCTAGCGGGTGGTGGCGATCTTCATCACCGTCAGGGCAGATTCCCATGGTGACCAGGAGGCTGCTTAAAGAGAACCCATGACAGCATGGGTGATGAGAAAGACCAGTGTCTTGATAGTGAGGAAGAGGAGCAATGTGGTAGTGGACTTCCATGCCCCCCGATGCACCAGGTAAATACCTACTTACCCCTCGGACCCTCCTCCTTCCAAAAGTGCCCCTTTCCACAAGCCTTGGTAGGAAGGAAGCCAGCTTGAAAGCCCAGACTCACAAGAAACCCTGCCTCTCCCGTCTCATCACCTCTTGATGTTGGGATCCTGGTTCCCCAAGGCTTTGGATCTGACCTTCCTACCCAGTGGTTTAGACTTGAGAAGGGTCTTCATGTTTACAAGTATGACTTAGTCAAGACTTCTTTCCTCCCGTGGGACCAGGATACTGAACAGCCAAGTTTGCTACAAATATCAGCCCTTCCTTCAAGTAAGTCAAGTAAAGCTCCACGAGGTCAGAGGATTCTCAGGGGCCCAGGTCACTCTCCCTCCCTCCTCCTAAGCCTCATCTCCTCAGCTTAAGAAGGCCCAGCTGTGATATGTGGGGTGGGGTCTTAGCTTTCCCTGTTTCCCTCATCCCAGAGTCCTCCTTGGAATCAGCTTGTCTTCCTCCCTGTCCTCAGAAGCTGTTTCCTTATCACCCATAAGTCATGAATCCACAGAGTGGCCAAACATAGTAGAACTGATACAAGACTCCAGGAAAAGGAAAGCTGCAGGTGTGTTTGTACGGGATTGGGGGGTGGTGACCCTCCACCCTCACCTACACACCCCCTCCCTCTCCTCGGGAGGTATAAAGGCTCTCCATCAGCCACTCAACTACACTTCTCCACCATGAATCTACTGCTGATTGTTGCCTTTGTGGGAGCTGCTGGTGAGTCCCATGCGTTGCTTTGGGCCCCATGTGCCCCTGTCCTGGCAGAGATACATGCTCCACCATTCCTGTTACCTTTCCTGTTCTACCTGTGCTCTGAGACCCTACCTTCCCTGTCCAGCACCCCTCCTTCCCACTCTGGGGGTCTCTTTAAGCCACATTCTCTCACCTTCTGCCGGACTCCACTCCCATCCCCCTCATCCATCAATTTCGGGGCTTTGTTGGGAGAGGCGAGAAAGGGAGACCAAGTGGAGACGGTTTGTGAAATGAGCCAGGACTTGAGGCTCTAGGATAGCTCCATGGTAGCTGTTCCTAACCTCGGATGCACCTGGGGAGGTGGAAAGATGACTCATTCCAGTCCTATTAATTGGCCTGGGGTGTGGCCCATGCATTGACCTTTTAAGCTTCCCAGGTAGTTTTCAGATGCCCGGATGTAAAGCCACAGCCGCAAATCACTGTTCTATTGGCCAATAACCATAACTACCTTTGTCCTGCGCAGTGGGTCCCCGGCCTCACTGCGCAGATGTGAGCTATGGGAGGAGCTGGGTACAGCCAGAGTTTCGCAGTCAGATCTTCCTACTTAGGCCATCCCATCATGACAAGCCGGGGCTGAAATTGCAGTGGGGAGTAGACTGGTCATGAGTAAGAGAGAGAAAGAAGCGTTCAGTGGGTGAGAGGACCCCATTCAGACCCTATCGCACTGAATGCACTATGAGGGGGGTTTCTTGTCCTTGGCCCCAGGGGAGGTCTGGGCCCGAGCCCCTGCAGGGTCCCTAGCTCTGTGCCCTGCAGGCACACAGAGCAACTCGGGAGAACTACCTCCTGTGAGACAAGCCGGGGATGCTCCCTCGTGGCGCCCCTCTCATCACTGTGCTCCTTCAGGAATCCTAATTAGCAAGGTCCAGCCACGGGGCTCTGGGCTCCACCCCCAACCCTCCTGTTGAACTGGCTTCTCCCTTCCTGTCTCAAGTTGCTTTTCCCATGGACGATGATGACAAGATCATAGGGGGCTACACCTGTGCGGAGAATTCCGTCCCCTACCAGGTGTCCCTGAACTCTGGCTACCACTTCTGCGGGGGCTCCCTCATCAGTGACCAGTGGGTGGTGTCCGCGGCTCACTGCTACAAGTCGTAAGTGCTGGGCCCCTGACTACAAAGCCCACCACCCAGGGCCCTCTGGAGGAGCTGGGGTCTGTGTAGGGGTTGCTGAACTCGGGAACGATGATGGGGAAGAGAAGAAGTTGACGAAGGCAGCTGACTCGCAGGAGCTGCGGGTAAAGAGGGGCACCTGATAGGAAGCCGCTGACACCCCAAATCAATAGATCAAACAGCAAGGGCTGCGGGTCATAAAAGCAGGGACGGACCATTTTGCGGTAGGAATGGCCAGCTTGAAAAGCAGGCAAGGACCTCACACCAAGTCACCTTTGCCAGTTAGCTACAGGTTAAAACCACCTGAGATATGTTAAAAAAACAAAAACGAAAACAGTTGCCTAGTTCCTATTTGACTCAGAATTTTTAAGAAGAGAGTCTGAGTATTGGTGAGTTTTTAACTGCCTCTGGCAGTTCTACTCTCTGGGCAGAGCTGAGAATCACTGCCAAGACCAAGGGTTTTCAAACCTGAGTGCGCATAAGAATCACCGGGAGAGCCTGTTAAAACACAGATTGCTGGGTCCCACCCCCAGGGTTTCTGATGCAGTAGGTCTGGGGTGGGAACTGAGAATGAGTTCCCAGCTGAGGCTGATGCTGCAGGTCCCGGGGCTGCACTTTGGGAAGCGCTGCATTAGATCATACGGGATGATAGCCCTTAGCAGAGCGAGAACGGAGGGAGGAGAAGTCACCGCGTGTAGCTCGCAAGGTTGCTGAGGATGAAGGATGCCCGGGAGATTCGAAGTGGCTCGGTTGCACCCACGGCACTGAATGCATGAGAGGCATGGGAAAGGCGGCTGGAAAAGCAAATGGAGGAGCATCCCCACCGGGACCCCTTCACGGCCTCCCCGACCCACTGCCCCTCTACTGCCCTGTGACATTCCCACACCACCACCTGCGAGCGGGGAAAACCCTGGGGGACGCAGGGATGTGAGCAAAAGGCCTTTACTGTGCTTTGCCCGCAATAGCCGCATCCAGGTGAGGCTGGGAGAGCACAACATCGACGTCCTGGAGGGCCGTGAGCAGTTCATCGACGCGGCCAAGATCATCCACCACCCCAACTCCAGCAGCTGGACTCTGGACAATGACATCTTGCTGATCAAACTCGCCTCGCCTGCGGTCATTGATGCCCGGGTGTCCACCTTAGCTCTGCCCAGCGCCTGTGCCCCCGCGGGCACCCAGTGCCTCATCTCTGGCTGGGGCAACACCCTGAGCTCTGGAGGTGAGTGGGACCCTCACGACTTCACCCTCCAACCTACCCACATTGCCCAGAACTGAGCATCCCCTGAGCTGGGACCCCTTTGCTTCCAGTCTGCAAATTCACATCAAGTGCCTACTACATGAAGGGCTCTCTGCTGGGTACCAGAGAGACGCAAAGTGTCAAGGAGTTGAGCCCGAGAATCAAAAGACAGGACAGATGTAGCCTGTGCTATTAGCACCTCTAGGGAGGGGTCTGCAGTGACCTTTCTGGGAGTTGAAACCCATCATTTCTTGGAGGCCTCTCCTGGCCGCCCTCAGGGCTCAGCACTGGGTTGCCATCCCGTCGTGGCCTGACCCACATTTTCCTTTCCTTGATCTCTTCCTTCCCCTCAAAGTCAACTACCCCGAGCTGCTGCAGTGCCTGGACACCCCACTGCTGAGTCAGGCCGACTGTGAAGCCTCGTACCCTGGACAGATCACTGACAACATGGTCTGCGCCGGCTTCCTCGAGGGAGGCAGTGATTCCTGCCAGGTGACTTGACCCTACCACTCTGAGACCCCTGCCCAGACACACAGGCCCCCTGGGAACAGGATTTGAATGCCCGGGGCTGTGGGGCTGGTAGAGGAGGTCCCTGGGTGGTGGTCCTGTGGAGAAACAAGGGAGGCTAGTGTGTGTGGCATCTCGTCACATTGTGGAGAGATGTGGAGCCACAGAGCCGACAGGAACGGGGTCTTGTAAGGTTCAGACTGTGTGTGGCTCTGGGTCCCCTTTCTTCTCTTTTTATAAACCTTGTCCCACCGCTTCCTCCCCAGGGGGACTCTGGCGGCCCTGTGGCCTGCAACGGAGAGCTCCAGGGCATTGTTTCCTGGGGCTCTGGCTGTGCCCAGAAGGGCAAGCCTGGGGTCTACACCAAGGTCTGCAACTATGTGGACTGGATTCAGCAGACCATCGCTGCCAACAGCTAAAGCCCCCGCCCCTCTGCCATCATTATGCTAATAAAGTGACTCCGCTCTAACTGCCCGGGTCTGTACCTGCTCCCTCCGGCCCCTTCACTCTGGGAAACATCTCGTCCCATCTGAGGTCAGACAGGGCTCCACCCCTTACAGATGAGCAGAGTGCCCCACTTCCCAAAATGTCTTCCATGGCCCACTGGTATAGCAGCATGTAAAGAGAAGGAATCCAGAAAATAATAATCAGGGGGAGGTTTTCTAGAGGAAACCTCATTTCAGAAAGGCTGCATTGGCCTTGGTACTTCTCTGGGTCTTGAGTGCAGTGCTGATGTGTGCACACGTAGGCATGGTCTGCAAGATCCCATACTTCCTCTCACTGGTACCCACACCTAGGGAAGCACCTGTGCCAATCACCTTGGCCTCTTCTGAGTCCCCTCCAAGCCCCAGCTTGTGTTCTCTCCTGGCAGCAGGAGACCCCATTGACCCCTATTTCCCAACGACCATCTCATGTGTCTGAGAAAGACAAGGGCTCCCTGGGTCTCCATCCCTCATGCTCCTGAGAAATCTGCCTTCTGTTCTTCCCATGTGATGGTACTGCCATGAATATGCCATACTGAGTACTTGATAGGCACTTTCAGATTTAGTTCCCTCTCCCCTCTGGGGTGGTTATTATTGCAGCAGTACAGACAAGGAAACAGAGGTTCAGAGAAGGTTATTAGTTTACCCACATCCCTCATCCAGCAAATGGCGGATCTGGAGTTTTGAGTCCCTATTTGCCTGGTCCCAAAGCCCAGCCCCTGCTTCCCCTAGCCCATCTCATGGGCTCTCCAGCTGCAACTATGGTCCATCAGCTCTGCCGTTCACCATCTCTCCAGCTCATCCCCTGCCTCACAGCACTTCCTGAGGGGTGCTGGTCTCCTGCCCGTCTTCTAACCCTGCGCTTAGAGAGATCCGGCCCGTTATTTGATTCCTGGTTAATACCTTTCCTGATCGCTCACGTTTTCAAAGCAGAAGCCAAGTTCCTCATCGTGGAGATGTAGGGCTCTTCCTGCTCCGCACCTGCCTATGTTTCCAGCCTCGGTCTCCTCATCCCTCCCCTCCCCGGCTGTGCTCCAACGCTCAGAAGTCCTGGGGGTTTCCTCCAACAAGCATGGACCTCTGACCTCTAGCTCTGGACACGACTGGTCCATCTGGTTTGACGCTCTTCCCACCCACCCCTTCACCCTCTTCAGAAAAGTCTTTGACCCTTCGTGGACCCTCTGGTCTGAGCAAGGAGTCCTCCTTCTCTTCCATGCTTTCTTCTATCACAGTTCTGCTCATGCTGCTGAGTGTATATGGATGTATCTACCTTGGCCTTCAACCGTGAGCTTCTCCCGGAAGAAATCTTGCCTTACTCATCCTGGTAATCCTACTGATTAAACAACAGCTGGACTAGGGTAGGCACCCCGTGATTGGATGAATGAATGAACGATGAGCTAGGAGTGGAGGCAAATGTACTGAAGAAAGGAAGAGCCTTCCAGAAGAATGGTCCTCAGAGTGTGGTCCCTGGACCAGCAGCACCAGAGTCATGTGGGAATTTAGGAGAAATGCAAATTGTTAGGCCCTACCCCTGACCTACTGAGTCAGAAATTCTAAGGTGGAGCCCAGCAGCTTGCTTTTAACAAGACTGCCAAGTCATCCTGAGGGATGCCAGAGCTTGGGAACCAGTGTGGTAGAGAGACCCCTAGACCAGTACTCTCTGTGAAAACAACAGTCACGGACGTCTTTACTAACTATATGCAGGCACCGTGATAAAGCTTTACGTGTATTATTTATGTCTCACAAGAGCCCCATAAGGGGGATGTTATTTTATTTATCATCATCATCATTCCCACTTGACAGATAAGGAGACTGGAGTTTCAAAAGGTTCAGTAACTTGCCCAAGGTCTACAGATGTAAGTAGAGGGTGTGGTGGGAGCCCCGCAGTCTGGTTATGGGAGATGAGCTTGCCTGAGGAGCGGGGCCTCAGCGGCTCAGGTACAGTGCCCAGCAGAGCCCCCCGGAACTTAAGTGAGGAAGCCTGGGTGCTGGTTCCAGCCCTGTCTCCTCATCACGCACCCTTTGGCCTCTTCAGATTTCAGTTTCATCTGGGGAAATTAGGAGACAAAGTTTGGGTTCAAATGGGTCAATTAACGTACTTGAAAGTTTTCAAAAATGACACGTAGGTGTTATTTGCGTATCTCCTCCCTACATCCCAACACACACCTTGAGAAAGGCACACAGGTAACTAACCAGCTTCCCCTCGGGTCCCCTGATCGCTATCCACATTCTTCTCGCCCCCTCAGGTGGCCACACTGAGAGTGCAGCCGCTTAGGTCTAACAAAAAATAGGGAAAGGCTTCCCCCTGCTGCCCAAAATGATGAATGACCTCACTTGGCTCCTGCCTGACTGGTCTAAACTCCTTTCCCGCCACCGCCCCCCCCCCCCGCCAAAAGCTTCGCGGGCACTTGGGCTACTAACAGTGTGTGACACAGTGGCAAAGATCTGGGACAAACCCCATCAGGATAAAAAGTAGTTGTGAAACCAAGACAGGGTGGTATTCTTTGTTAAGTCCAAGTCGGGATGAGAGTCCCCAGCTAGATGGTCAAAAGGAAGCTCTTACTTAGGGAGTAAATTAGGGACAGGCAAAAAGGGTTAATAAGGAACAAACTATATGGAACTAGATCAAAGTCAATCAGTTCATGGATGGAAGTTCCTCGATGTGGAAAGGGAACAAGGAAGAGGCCTTGCCACCTTCCAATTGATAAAAGCAATTGATGACCTTTTATTGGGCTACTGTGAGATCTGTCACTATTCCTGAGTTAAATAAACAGACTGTCCCCCCTTTTTCCTTTTTCCCTAAATTCTAAGGGCCGTGCCAGGTGCGGCCAGCTCTCGCACCCCCAGACACACTCTGCTGTGCTTCCAGCTGACAGCTGCTCTTCTCAAGGACACGCAGTGGGTCCCAGGACTGGTGCAGAGGTGGAAACACCCAGGGTCATTTTGTGCTTAATTGTTTATTTAAATGCAAATGAATAAACCTAGAGATTTTGAGCTCAAAGTATCCTGGGGACTACTCAGAAATATGTATTTTTCACGAGCCTCCTAGGTGATTGGAGACACACTGAGCAAATTCAAGACAGTACAACAGCTTCTTGTATAAACTGGTCTTCTTTGGAAAAAACGAGTTTGTAAATAAAACAAGTATCTTTTTTTTCTAGTGGCAGATTTTAAAATATCGCTTAAAGCAGTATTTTGCTGTTGTTTTTCTTTTAAAATTTTATTAAGTTTTACTTTAAAATAAAATAGATAATAGCTATGTTATCTATTTAAAATACAATAGCTATCTATGGCTCAAAAATCAACGCAATAAGGTTGACACTGAGAAATGTTCATTTTCCTTATACTCTGTCTCCTCCACTTATTCTTTTTTTTTTTTTCTTAACGTCGTCATTGGAGTATAATTGCTTTACAATGGTGTGTTAGTTTCTGCTTTATAACAAAGTGAATCCGCTATCCACTCATTCTTAACAGGTAATCATTTTATCCATCGCTTTTGTATCCTTCCATTGTTTCTTCATACGGCATCAAACAAACAGAAGTATAATTCTTATTTTAATAATAAGTATTATTCTTATTTTGTTAGACAAAGGTAGCATACAGGAACCTTATACTACAGCTTGTTTTTATCCAGTTAACATTATATCTTAGAAAGCTTTCCAGAGCAGTATGAAACATTTTCATTCTTTTTTAGCATTGAATCATATTCTATGTGAATGTTTCACAATTTATTTACCCAACCCCTTACTAATGGGCACTTGAGTTTTTCTCAAGCTTTTTGCTCTTCCAAATAATGCAAATACTTTACACACTTTTTTTTTGTATACAAGAGTAATTACAGGATAAACTCTCAAAGGTGGGATTTCTAGGTGAAAAGGTAAACACGCTTGTAATTTTTATAGCTATTTCCAAATTGCTCCCATTAAGAGTTGTATTATTTCGCACCCACCAGCAATCAATGTGTAAAAGGGCATATTTCACCAGAAACTAGCCAATAGAATGGTCTTCCATAATTCAATTTGTCAATCATATTGGTGAAAGGTGACATTTCAATGCAGTTTTAGTTTGTATTTATCATTGCAAGTTTTCTTTTTCCTATGGTTAAGCACCATTTGTATCTTTTTTTGGGAACCTCTGTTCTTTGCCATTTTTATTGGGCTCTGGATTATCTTCTAATTGATTTCTAGGAGTTCATCATCATGGAAGATCAGCCCTCATGATGAGAATCACTAATGCTTTTCCCATACTGTCATTTATCTTTTGATTCTGCATCTCTTTCCCCCTGTAAGTGTGTTATCATTATGTGATCCAGTGTCTTTTTTTCTTCTAGATGTTGTCATAGTTTAAAAGGCAACGAAAGGAAGCGCCATCTAGTGAAATGAGATGCAGACCATTCAGCTGGAGGTTCAATTTCAAGGTCATCTTGTGCAGGGAGAATAAAAACTTAAATGTTTTTATTTAAATAAATGTTTTTATTTAAAAACTTAAATGTTTTATTTAAATGTACCAAAAGCTTAAAATATTTCTGCCCTTCAGGGAAAAGAGGGAGAAGACCTTGACCGTGATCACTTGGCCGTGTGATTGTTTTTGAACGTTCCTGAGGCTGTATTCACTCAGTTCTCCACATCTGGTTCCCCCAGTGCCCTCCACTGAAACCTAATGTCTAAAGTCCACAGTGAGAAGTGCAGCAGCTGATGACACACGTGGTCCCCCCTGACCTCACACTGGTTAGAAATACAGCTCTCAGCCATCACTTTATCTACCCCTGGGAAAGCCCTCCCTCTAGGTAGCTTGTGGCCAGTTCTCCTTCAGACCACCCTGGAGGTTCAGAATTGGGCCAACGGGGCAGAGTCTGGGTACTGAGTGCTGAAAGTTGTGACCTCTGGGTGGCCAGCATCGGGGCGGTCCCGAGATAGAAAGGGGCTGCTACTATGACGCCAGCTTGCAGAGGGGCGGATACCAGGGAAAGCAGCCCCTGATGCAAAGACACACAGCTCTGAGGGGCTAAGAAGGTCCTGAAGAAAGGGCATGAGCACGAGGAGGGAGCCCCCTGGCCTGGTCCGTCCTCCCCACCACTTGCACCTGGGGTGGTGATGTCACCGCCTCACCCTCCAGTGCCCTCACAGGGGCAGCTGCTCTGGTGGTTTCTCCCAGACTCCAACTTGGAGGGGCAGACGCATGGGAGGAGCCGTTTTTGTATAAAGCTGTAACATTGTGTGGACAGCGGGGCCACGGTGATTCAACCCTACGGGAATCCTTTACAAAAACCTTTCTGCCTGTCCCAGTTCCCACCGTCCTTCCATTCTTCTCCCCGGCCACAGGCCCAAGGGTGGTTTGGGTCAGAAGGTCTCCACCTTCCCCCCATCCACCTGTCAAGCCCAGGCCATGGAGGACAGGCCTGGATCAGAGCTGAAGCTTGCAGGCAGAAAGGCCAGACATAAGAAGATCCCTCTGTGGCCTCATGGGTGAAGGCCTCAGAGAGACCCCTTTATCCCACCCTCCCCCTCCCCCCACCCAAGGACAAGGTCAATGGGAAGGTACGTGGGAGGTGACCGTTCTATGAAGGAAGAAGCCAGCACTAGCCCAGCCCTCCAGGGACAGTCACGGGTCTCTGGGACCCTGCCCTCCTCGCCAGGCCCACATCCTTCTGATGGACCCTCAGGAAGAATCAAAAAACAGGGCACAGGGCTCTCTGGATGGACTCTGCCCATGCTCCGTGGCCCCAAGAATCAAAAGTCAAAAACATTCTTCTGTACAATATCTGTAAAGCACAGGAGGGGATTCCTAGTCCCCGAGTCCACCAGGCACCAACCAAAACCCAGTCCTCTCTGCACTCCTGGCATTTGTTTTCCTCTTTACTCCGCGTCACTGTGCAAACACTGAAGTCTTCTTCGGAGAAGGCACCAGGCTCACGGTTGTAGGTAAGACATAGTCCAGGCCTTTCCTGGCCCCTCGTAGGGGAAGGCGGGTCCCAAGTGTGCCTTGTAAGGCGGCTGTATTCTGATGTGCTATGACTATACCTTCGGCCCAGGGACCAAGCTGACTGTTGTAGGTAAGGCCAGGGTCTCCAGGTGGGTACCACGAGGGAGGACTCTCTCGGGAAATGTGGGAGGGAAGGGATGAACCAGCTCCTGGGTCCTGGGGCCCTGGAAAGTTCTGGAACGGTATGCAGAGTGTTTGAAGGGGGCTGGTGGCTCTGGGAGGGAAGGGAGCCATGAACACCCTAACCTCTCCCAGAATCCCAGCAGACAAGGAGAGGTTTTGAAGTGAATCTAGGAGGCTGTGCTTTGGAGACACCTACTATTTTGGGGAAGGAAGCCGGCTCACTGTCATAGGTAAGCCAGTCAGGGCTGGAGGGCTGGGAACCTACAGAGAGGGGCAGGGTCCAGATGGAGCCTCCGATAGGGGTGCCTAGGTTAAAGCGTGTTTTTATCAGAAACATCTGAATTCTCGTCTTGATGAATTCTTATCTTGATGAGACGGACAGCCTCCATCTCCAATAGTTTCATAGGCTTGCTGTGCCAAGCCTGGGTTTCCCTACCGAGAGGCAAGTAGTCTTAGCTGGAAAGGGGTCTCCGTGTCCATCTTCCTCTCCTTGGAGGGTGCCCATCACGGCCACGGTAGATGGGAGAGCGTCTGGCCTTGGATCTGTCAGTCCTGCCTTTTCTCTCCCTAGCATAGAAAGGAGATGGACACAGGAGATGGGGGTGAGAAATCTCACGGGGTCAAACTGGTCCTCTGACCGCAGCTTTTCGGGTTGTACAGTTGTCACCCGCTCCACCTCCGGGAGTTAAAATTCCGCCAAGGAAGGGGACAGGAGATCTGCAGGTGGACCGGTGGAGGGGTGGGGAAAGAATGGGAGGCGCAGGCACAGTGTCCCTACCGGGCTTTCGTGTCGTGTGACTAATGAAAGCCTGTATTTCGGCAGCGGAACGAAGCTTTCTGGGCTGGGTAAGTAAAGGTCTTCCCTGGGGATGATGTATTGTAAGGCTGGAGTTCTAGAAGTTCCCTTTAGAGAAGGCAGGGACTGAGAACGCAGCAGAGAAAAGGCGGAGAGTGTGGGTGAGTGGAGAAGGTGCTAGGACCCCCAGAAGTTCTGGGGAGAAGCTCGTTTCTAGAAAGAAGGGCCCCATACCGGCCGCTCTGGGGTTTGCCACGCCCGTGTTATACTGTGGAGCAACCGGGTGCAGTACTTTGGAGGTGGGACTCGACTCTCTGTCCTGGGTAAGGCGTAAGAGCCGGGAGACGGGGCCACTGTCCCTTGGACCCGGAGTGTCTACCTCTCCGTCCAGCCCCGGTGGGAGAGGGTTGAGTAAACTCTGGTCCCTGTGGGGCCTCCGGGAAGCTGGGTCTGCCACCGCTTTAGATGAGGCTTGGTGGATTCCTCTGTTTGTCCTCTAAGTCTTCAGCCCATAAACTGCTTCTTTACTCTTCTGTCGGTGGTCCATCCCTCCTTCTTCTGTGCGTGGATCGGCCCCTTAAGCCTCCTCCTCTTTCCCCTCTTTCCCCAGAGTGTGCTTAGGTCTTTCTCCTAGTGGGATCCCTTTGGTCTTGAGCCATGAATCCAGGCAGGGAAAGGTAGCCATCTCTGCTCTCAAGGAGCTAAGACTAGCGCTCCGGCCGGAGACGTCTGGGGGGTTTGCCTACAGCCTCCTGCAGCTGTGTTCCTATAATTCGCCCCTCCACTTTGGGATCGGCACCAGGCTCACCGTGACAGGTATCAGACAGGGAGGGAGGTGTAAGGAGGGGGTCAGAACTGCCCTTTCCTTCCGGAGCATCTCGGGCTTGCTCCACCGTGTTTGATGCGGCTCTTTGGCCGAGGGCTCAGAGGAGCTGTGCTTCTGTGCTTGTCTCCCGGCTTTGTGTTTTCTCGTTCTTCTTCTCATTGTTCTCCAAGACTCCCCTCCTCTCTCCTGATTTAGCGGGTGTGCTGCTTTACTTTCCCTTTCTTTTCTAATCTTCTCCATTTCCCCCCCTCCTTCTAACTCTGATCCTGCACCGTTGACCCCGTTTTGGTGAACAGCTCCGTCTTCTATGTTAAAATCCACCCCCAACGCCTCCCTCCAGCTCAGAGCGCTGTCCTCGCCTTCCTTGTGTCCTTCTCTGTCTCCAAGATCCATGTGTGTCTTCCTGAGGTGGTTTAAGGACTCAGGAGGCCATAGGGGAGCAGCTTGGTGAGGCTGAGGGGGCTTGAGGGGGACTCCTGAGCCCTGAAGGCCGAGGTCCGTGTCACGGCATCACGTGAGCTTGCAGGGGTGGCCCTGGGGAACATTGCGCTTGCTGGGGGTCAGAGGAGGTAGGTCTGAATAAGCTGTTACAACTGGAAACTTACACCATCTTAGCAACAGCCAAGGCAGAAAGAAGAGAAGCAGGTTGAGGCCCCATGTTCTCAAACCTCAGGATCTGTGCTGAGATCAGCGAGTCACAGGCCCATCGTGAAACACTAACACACCATTACCACCCTCTGGAGGAAGCAGGCAGGTGGGAGAAGCAGCGCAAGGGTGAGATGGGCCTGGGCTGGAGTTAAAGACATGGCCAGAGCAGCAGGCCACAGAGGTCCTACCAGATTGGCTGGCTGGGGCAGGCTTTGTCCTGCAGATCGGAGCACGTGCCAGGGAGTGTCATGGAAATTGGAAAGTACAGATCACTGGGATTCCAAATGCCTGGGTTCTGGGGAGGGAGGGGCTCATGCAATTTGCAAAGTGACCTAAACTGTCTCAGGCCCTCTGAGATGTATAAAACAGAGATGACAATGGTAGTCTCTGGGGGTCCTGAAACTGTAAGGGACTAAATCATGTGAAAATCCTCTTTAAGGATGGACCCTCTTGTAGCCATCCTTTTCGTTCTTGTTGTTTATCCTCACTGTGTCACAGAGTTTGCCTTTTTCCAAACCTGTGTCTCAATTTTCCCACTAGAAACATTTCCCAAACTTGGATAAAGTGGAGACATCTGGGTTTGCCATACTTCTGCTCCACAAACTCATTCCTAGAACAGAGCCAAACAGAGGGCACAGTACATTCTGGCTACAAGGAGGGTGCTTGAAAGGTTGACGCGGTTTTTTTTCCCATTCCTCCATGTCTTCACATGAGGGCCTGCCTTCCAACAATTCCAGAAATTCTCTCCTTTCTGTCAGGCATGTCAAAGGGCCTGGGACTTTATAATATGAACCCTCTGATGAACTGGCCCTCGGACTTTGGGATTTGTTCGTTTCCAAGCTTTTGCTGCTTTTATGAATATAAAGCGTGGCTGGAGCTAGGATTCAAAAGCGGGGAGAGAGGTTTGCTGGGCACTGGAAATAAGAAAGGGTTCAACCCATGAGCAGTTCCTTTCATGGGATTCCAGCCATCCTCGGCAAGCTACCACACCCCCGGAGCGCCCTGGTGTAGCAGTCAGTGTGGAACATCAGATAGGATAACAGCCAGAGGCACGGGGGCTCCACAAAGCTGGTTACATGTAAAATCAAAACAAAAGGTGAGTTGGGTAGAGTATAGAGAAAAGAATATGTCAGATGCAATGGGAAAAGTATCTCTTCTGGGGAAGAATGTCTAATTCTAATTAATACGTGCTGTCACTCAAACAGATAAGCACACACACCCTGCAAAAACAGGAAAATGATCATTGGAAAAACTCAGTTTAGTTCTCAGGATCATGCTGCTAGTAGGAATCCTCTGCCTCAAAATCCAGGCTTATTTCAACTCTACTGTAATTGCTTCTAAGTCTGAAAAGTTAGATAGTCATGCACCAAAGAGGGATTTGAACTAGGAAGAAAATAGACAGATATACTCATTCGATGGCTAATCCTACAGGGCCCCAAGTACAGGGCTTTTCAAACACAGCCAAGAGAATCAGGATAAAATGCCACCTTAGGGACTTGGGGGAGGCAGTCAGTAGTGAGTGCCCATTGTGGGGAGAAAGAAGGGGCAAAGATGAGGGAGACTAACAGCAGGGAATGCGGATGGTGACGCCCAAACAAATCACCACCCCCCCCTCCCTGCTCCACACTAAGCTTCCCAGGAACATGAAGCATCAAAACGTTAAAGTGGGATGATCATAAAACTTTTCACAAAACTTGCCCATTGACAAAGCACTTGCAGGTGTGTAATTTGTTAAGCACTCACAACAACGCTGTGGGGAAGATATTACCCCATTTTTCAGTTGCAGAAATGAGGCCAGGGAGGTTGCAGGTCACAGAAGTAGTAAGAGGCAGGGCCTAGCCTGGAACACTTCCCAATCCAGCAAAATCTCCATCATGAATACCCCTTCCAATTTCACAACTACTGTAAGTCCCCAAGCCAAGCTGATTCTCTGCAAATTGGGCTGACCTCAGGCAGGGCCCAGATTTCTGTGTACAACTAGTTCTGAAGAGAGGTGGGAAGAGAGAAGCCAGGGAGAAGGAGGGTGGCTCCAGTCTGTGCCAGGGGAGGAGAGGAAGGAGGAGGAATTCTTGGTAGCCCCTTCCCACTGTGCTCCTACAGTGAGCTGCACTTTGGGCCAGGGACCAGGCTCACTGTGCTAGGTAAGGAGGCTGCTCCGGGGGGAGGGAGGATGGGCTGCCCAGCCTGGATGACCGCCTGAACCCTGGCTTTTGGGGAGTGGACGCTGGACCCTCCTGGGCTGCTCTCAGGGAAGGCTAAGTTTGTGCCTGAGTCCCCAGAGCTGTGTGAACACCGGGAAGCTGTATTTTGGCAATGGTTCCAAGCTGACTGTGCTGGCTAAGGGGGGCAGCTGGGGTCCCTGAGCGCTCGCCCGGGCGGGCTGGAGAGACGTGGGCAGCTGCCCATCTCCACTGGGGCTGTGCCCGGGGTCGGTGGGGACCTGGGCTGAGTCCGGGACATCAGGAGAGGGCAGCGCCGGTTTTTGTCCTGGGCCTCAGGGCTGTGAGCCAAAGCACTCAGTACTTCGGCGCGGGCACCCGGCTGACTGTGCTAGGTGAGCGGGGTGCCCTGGGGCGTTAGGAGCGGAGCGGGGCGTTCAGGACGCCAGCAGGGCCGCGGGACCCCTTTTTGTGCTGAGCCCTGAAGCTGTGAGCACTGGCACTCAGTACTTCGGCGCGGGGACCCGGCTGTCGGTGCTAGGTGAGCGGGGACGCTGCCGCCGGAGACGCGGCGGGACGCGCGGCGGGTGTTTGCGCGGCGCTGGGGGGTCCGTGACTGAGCCCCAGTACTTCGGGCCGGGCACGCGGCTCCTGGTGCTGGGTGAGCGCGGGCGGCGCGCCTCGGTTTGGGTGGGGAGCCCCGGGGCTGTGCCTTCCAGGCGCCGGCAGCCTGCCGACCGTGGTGGGTGAGTGTCCGCGGGCCCGGCAGCGGCGGCGGGGCGGGATGGAAGGTCGGACCCGGGCACCTGGTCCCCTCTCTGCTCTGGAGCCGGGCGCCGGGACCCGGAGGGCGAGTGGCTGGGCGCTGAGGGGTTTGCGTGCTGGACTGGGACTCTGTGCTCCAATGAGCGGTATTTCGGCCCAGGCACCAGGCTCACGGTCACAGGTGAGATTTGGCTGTCTCCCTGCCTTCCATTCGCAGCCCATCGTGTCCCCGGAGATGGGTGGGGAGGGCTGCAGCTGGGCTGTGTTGCCAGTTGTCCATCTGTGGGGTCAGCTCTGCAAGGGATGAGGGGCCTGGGATGGGGTACTCCTGGTCCGGGAACAGAGACAGAGGGCAAGGAGCGGGGGTGGGGGGCTTTGGTCTCTTTGTTTCTGAGATATTTAGGGACAGGGTGAGCATTGGAGAAAGAAAGGATTTATTAGGACTCTGAGCGTTGCTTGATTGGAGAAAAAGACCGAGGAGGGCAGTCTGGGCTGGGGGAAGGGCAGGGGGGTGGTGTAGCTGATGCAAAGGGGAGGATGAGCCCCAGGGGCAGGAACAAGCAGAGATGGGCACAGGATGTGGCCCCCTGCAGAGCCGGCTCCTGGGAGGTGCAGATGGAGGCTTCCACTGAACAGAGGAGAAAAAGGAGGACAAACAAGAGTGTGGAACAGAGAGGTGGGAGAGAGAAACAGGAGGCAGTGAGGGAGAGAATCAAAATCAGCGCGGTTTGTTGATTTCCTGTTTAGAAGTTTGGATTTGAAATTAGGTTTAAAACCTCTTCCTCTCTTCCTAAGCCCCAGACCCCTGAGGGCGGCTGTGTGTACAGCACACGGGGGCTAGGTGGGAACCTGGGCCGCTGGGTGGATTTGCTCACCAAATGTACCCCCCTCATACCCTAGCCGGAAATCTCCCTCCTCATGCCATGTCTTCTAGGTTAAACAGCCAGGTGGTGCAGGACATACATTAAAATGCAGATATTTTGCTTCTGAGGTGAGGAACATTCCCTGGAGGATCTTAGTCTCTTTGTACTGGAAAAGGACATTAAAGGTCACCTGGTGGTGGGAGCATTGAGGCTTCAGGGGGAAGAACCCCTCAAAAGTGGTATATTTACTGGCTTATTTGACAACAGCAAGCGTGTTTGTAGTTAAGCTCATTGAGATGGAGCCAATGAGGCTCAGCTGAAGTGTTTGTTCCCGGAGGGGAAGCTGGGTTCCTGTGATCAGCCAGGGTGGAGAAAAGCAGGAGAGCTTACAACCAGGTAAATCTGGGTCCCAAGCCCTGGCCCTTTAATGATCTGGTGACCTTGGTCGAGTGAATCTGTGGGAACCTTCCCTCTTCTATACAATGTCATCAACAATACTTACTGCTAAATCTGCTGTGAGACTTACCAGAGTAGCTACATGGAGAGTATCCAGGAAACCTCTTGTAATCCAGTGGTCCCCTCCCTACCCTTCCGCTAGGTGGCGGCTGGCAAGGGAGGGAAGCCCAGTGCCCAAGGAGGGGCAGGTTTGGCATGTGGCTGATGGGCAGGAGGGCTGGGAACAGGACCAGATGAACTTCAGAATTCGGCCTGAGGCTAGTTCAGCCCACATCCAAGCACACACAACAGAAGCTCACCAGGACACACACGTGCACCCACGTGGGCAAGCTGACCCACACCCCACAGGGACTCGCAAACATGGAGGGAGAACAGGCTTTGCCCTCATCATGGAGCCATGTAGTCAGTGCTTCAGGGTGTAAGGAAGGTCTGGCTTCTGATGGTTCTGCCCATTACATCACCACCATGGGGAGCATTGCACGTGGCTCCAAAGGCATCTTTACTTTTTCAAATAGGGGCTGAAAGTTTGCTGGGTGAGGAGGTCAGAGGAGTAGATTCCGTAGTGCCCTTGGAGGGCTGGTTGAACCCCAGGGGCAGGGGCTTTGAGGCGAGAGTGAATAACCAGGCTGGGGGCAGAGAGCCTGATGGAGCCAGCACAGCAGAGAGAAGTTAGGAGATTACCTGGTCAGCCAGTAAAGACCTAGGGACAGAGGAGTAATCAGCAGGGTGGGAAATGCAGGGCGGGGCCGCAGACCTGATGGGGAGCACAGCCACCACAAAGGGAACACCCAGGGCTTTTGTTAAGAATTACTTAGAATTTCAAAGTGGTGACAGCAGCACATTAAATCAACAAGGGGCCCTTCTAAGTGTGGGGTCCTGTGTGACTGCACAGGTCACACACCCAGGAAGCCAGCCCTGAAGTCAGGTCACATCCAGGGAAATGGGAAGAGTCATTTAGAAGAACATTTTCTCCATCTTCCAGCCTAAACTAGATCTCTTTAGAATGAGTCGTCTTCCTTTTAACAGTATTGCTCAGAAACACACAAAACCATCGATAAAAAGCAAAGAGCAGGATAACATGAATGTACGAGGGCCCAGAAGCAATGAGCCAGCCAAATGAAAAGGCCGCAGGGGCGGTCACTGGAATGCCTTCACCTGGAGCCTTCGAGGACGCCACAGACCAGGGGCTTAGTTGTAGCGAGACAGCTGAGAGCAGAAGCTGCTCTGATGACCTCAGAGGCCTATTTAGGAAGCTTGCTGGTAGGGAAAAGTAGAATACATGGAATCAAAGGGGGCAAAGAAGGTTGAAGATGCCTGCATTTGAAACACAGGGAGATGGCTACCTGTCTGAGCTGAGGAAACTCAGAGGTACCTGGAGGCAGAGGAATGGCTAGGATGACCCCCTGAAGCAGCAGAAAGAAAGAAAAGCTCCCATTCTCATGAGCACACCCTAATACAGGTGTCCTCACGTGGTGCCCCCAAATATGCCACCTGTACATTGTCATCTGAAGAAAAACCCCACCCACAAAATGACCCCCTTAGCCCCAAATCCCCTTTTCTCCTCGGCCCCTGAGACTCACATACAAGTAATCCAGCTGAGGGCAGGGGCTTTCTGAATCCTTGTATCCTTTCATCTCCACCCCCGCTCTGGACAGTCGGTGTTGGGATTCTCCCTTCACACGCAGGAAAAGTGATGCAGAGACAGTGAGAGACTGTCTAACGTCATGTTGGTGGGCAAAGTCAGTTCCAAGCTTTGAATTCCGTTATTCTGCTTCCAATCCACTGCTCTGTTTAAATAACTACCACATATTATGGGGAGAAAAAGACGGGTAAGCTTTTCTTGATGGATAAGAAATCATATAAGGGGAAAGAAGAGACAGCACTCAGAATGTTGGGTAGGGCCATTTGTAAGGCCACCTTAGGGGCTGGGGACACAGGAGACAGGCCTGTCGTAGGGTCAATACAAAGGCCAGGCAGGCCGAGGGAGAACAATCACAGAGGAGCTGGTGTTGACCCCCAAACAAACCACCAGGACCTACTACCCTGTAATTTCCTTTTACGATGACCCCGTGGCCCCCTTCCCTGTGCCCCCAACTCACACACCCAGCCGGCCCTCCGGACACCCGTGCTCCCAACCCCTCTCCCTTCCAGACGACCTGAGCAAGGTGACCCCACCCAAGGTGGCTGTGTTCGAGCCGGCAGCAGCAGAGATCTCCCGGACCCAGAAGGCCACGCTCGTGTGCCTGGCCACGGGCTTCTACCCCGACCACGTGGAGCTGAGCTGGTGGGTGAACGGGAAGCAGGTCAAGACAGGGGTCAGCACGGACCCTGAGCCCCACAAGGAGGACCCCAGCCGCAATGACTCCAGCTACTGTCTGAGCAGCCGGCTGAGGGTCTCCGCCACCTTCTGGTACAACCCTCGCAACCTCTTCCGCTGCCAAGCCTGGTTCCACGGGGTCGCGGACGAGGACGAATGGAAGCAGGACGGGCCCAAACCCGTCACCCAGAACGTCAGCGCCGAGGTCTGGGGCCGAGCAGGTGAGCCGCTGCGGAGGGCTCAGCAAGGAGGGAGGCAGATCAGACAGAGCGGGAGGTCCAGCGGGGAGAGCAGAGAGACCAGATGCCGAATAAAGGGAGGGTGTGGGCAGCCCTCCGTGAGGGAGGACAGGGCACCTCGGGCTGCTTCCTCCTCCAGATCCCAGACCGTGCGCCCAACTCAGCTGTGCTGAAAGGTCCCCCTCCCTACCCGCCTGCACAGCTCAGGGTCTGAGCAGTGGGTCCTCATCCCCTTCAGTGCTGCCATGTTCCGTGACCTTCAAGGGTGCTGTGGCCACATCGCCAAAACAGAAGGAAGGCGGTGCTAGGACTCTGACCAGAGGCTGCCCTGAGCATGGGAGTCTGTGCTGACTACAAGTCTGGCTTAGTTCTTTGTTTTTCTTTGTTGTTTTTAAAGCAGCTCAAAATACCACACATTTGTTATTGTATAGTTTTGATGGGTCAGGAATTTGGGCATAACTTAGCTGGCTCGTCTTCCTCAGGAGGCTGCAATCAGGTGTCACCCAAAGCTGGAGTCTTATCTGAAGGCTCAACTGGGGAAGGATCCACTGCCAAGCTCACATGGTTGTTGGCAAGAGTTAGCACCTTGCCAGCTATTGGGCTGAGGAAGGCTGGCTTAGTTTTGAATCTGCTTTTGAAGATGCACTCTCTCATCCATTTCCCTCCTCCTTTTTTCTTTCAGACTGTGGCTTTACCTCGGGTAAGTGGCCCGCTGCTCCTTTGTCTCCATCTCCCATGTCTTTGCTCTGGAACCAGAGAATGCAAAACCCATGAACCCTGGTGGGGCATGGTCGGGGGGGGGTGGTGGTGCATGGGCAAGGAGACCAGAGATCCCTGCTCACAGGTACCTACCTGCTCTCCCTTCCTGCCAACAGTGTCCTATCAGCAAGGGGTCCTGTCTGCCACCATCCTCTATGAGATCCTGTTGGGGAAGGCCACCCTCTATGCTGTGCTGGTCAGCGCCCTGGTGCTGATGGCCATGGTAAGGACGAGGGCAGGATGGGGCCGGCTGGTTGGAGGTGACACTTGAAACACAGCAACTGACACCCAGGAACAGAGACCCTGCCAGGACCAGAGTGGGCAGAGAGGAAGAGGGGGAGTCACCCACATGCCTCAGAAGACACCTTAT
Organism: Hyperoodon ampullatus; assembly: GCF_949752795.1. NCBI lineage: Eukaryota > Metazoa > Chordata > Mammalia > Artiodactyla > Ziphiidae > Hyperoodon > Hyperoodon ampullatus. The sequence continues at coordinate 96,900,006 of NC_136922.1, forward strand.
ACCTCTGGGATCCCAATGCAAGCGCCATGCTGTGAAGGAGAAACTGGGGTCACCTGAAAACCCAAGGGATGGAAGTTGTGGGAACCCTGCTATTTGTCTTGTCAGTGGGAAACCCTACTTCCTCTCAGTCCCCAGCACTCCTGGCTCCTGGTAACCCCCAAACTTTCTCTTCTTCAGGTCAAGAGAAAGGATTCCTGAAGCCAGCTTAGAGGTGAAGCCAGCTTAGAGGTCGAGCCAGGAGCTTCCAGCCTGTTATTGCCCTGATGTGAATTCTGCTTTTTCCATTCCTACCCAGTGCTTCAGAAGAGCTGCTCTAATCTCTTTACGCATCCCAGTATCTACCCCTGTGTGCATGCACCCCAAACACTCACGACCCAAATCTCCCTAGCCCAAGGGGGATCCTGGCGGGCCTGAACTGATTCAACCAATAAAAATGCCCTGATCTGGCTTGAGTCTGCCTTGTGTCTAGATATCTCTTCCGTCCATCTCTGAAGTCCCATGTGACTCCAGCCAGGGTAGAAACAAGAGGTATTCAAGAAAGTGCAGTCCCCTCAGGTAGGAGGGTCAAGGGACCCAGCCTGTGGCTGGTTCTACTCCTCACTGCTGGCAAAACTTCAGTACATGTGAAAGGGTGTGACTGGTGAAGAGAGAGGCTTACTCTGGAACAACCTAGAAAAAGCTGTGATGCTGCCTATAGGAAGTTTCTGTCCTACCTGGACAAAGGTGCTCTGAGGAAGAGCTGTGTCCACTTGCTGAGTGGTCATGTCCCCGTGGCCAACAAAGCTGGGTGTCATGTACATCACCCACGCTTGTCTCCACTGTCTCCCTGAGGGCTTCTCAGCTTCCTTCATCACCAAGGAGTGATTCCAGGTGAGAAGAGAAATTACTATCTATTCTCACTATCAGATGTCTCTTCCAGTTTAAGTTACAAAGGTGGTTATAAATTTCACTCTAGTGAATTAAAGGTGTGTGAATATGTCCCTGATCAGTCCTGAGAGGATAGAAAATAAGTTTCCCTAAAACCAAGGATCAGCCCTGTTGGTATTTCTAGAAATCCTTCCAAAGCTCTTTACTGTCTCATTGTCACCATGGTGATGTAACCCAAAGTCCTCAGGATGGCATAAAAGACCCACCTTTGTCCTCCACCACTTTATCCACACTCACCCTCACTTCCGTCACCCTGAGCCCCCGAGTCACTGGCTCTCAGGCCATCTTGCACTCTTCTACCTGGAATGACACATATGTGCACTCCCACTCACCCTTGCAGATTCCACGATGACATCTTCCCTAGCAAGTAGCCTTCTCTGGAGCATCTTTGCCCCTTACTCCATGCAACTGGATGAAATTCTCCCTGTATCTTGCTATCACAGTACCCTGTGTGCATCTCCTTCCTGCCACTGGCCACAGTTGATGGAAACTACCTCTTTCCTTGTCTGACACCCCCACTAGAAGGTCAGCTGCTTGAGGACCAGGTTGTGTTGTATTACAGTATCCTTGTGATGTGGCGTAGTACCTTGGTTCAGTGTATTAACCCAATAAATTCTCTTTAAAGAAATGAATGAATCAATGAGTTTGCCCAAAGTGACCCAATTCAGGAGCAGATATCACCCTAAGGCCTGCCTGAAACACCCATCTATCCCCCCTCCACAGGCCTGCAGCACACAGCCTCCTCCCACTACTACAACACTGCGTGCATTCTAACATGGGTGTCTGCACATATACCAACACACATGCATAAACACGTATGTCTACACGTATGCATGAGCAGAGGCGCCTACTCGTTAAGCACATATCATTGCAACATTTGCTAGTAACCTTTAAGAAAACAAAGATATCCAGGTCACAGTGCCCAAGAAGCTTCCCTGCTCATAAGGGGGATAATTCATGAATAGAAACAGTTAACATACAAGGTGATGCTTGCAACAGCAACGTGAGCTGTCTCCGAAAATGCAGGCAGAGGCTAGCACTAGGTTTCTGACGGGGACCATCAGGGGAGAGTCTGAGAAGGTGGCAATTCTTCAAAGAAAGAATTGGTCTCAATTAGCCATGTGGGGGAGAGGTCATGATAGTCGGATGTATGAACAGGATATGAAACTACAGGGTCAGGTACTTCTGGGTACTTCTGCTCAGAGGGCTGCAAGGTCCAAGATGGAAGTCATAAGGCTGAAAAGGCAGGTTGAGGCTTCCCGCTTTGAGAGTGGACTCTATCCTTGCAAACAGCATGAGGCCTGGCATACAGTAGATGTTCATTAAGTGTCCGTGGACTAATGAAGGGGAAGGAGCTTGGACCCTATTCAGGAAGCAATGGGGAATCGCAGAGCTTTCCAGGCTGTGTGTCCTCCTGCCCTAAGTTGTCATCACCTGTTCTAGGGATGCTCCTCCCACCCGCCTCACTATAAATGCCAGTCTGTGCAGGTGGGCACAGTGAGTCCCAGAGGGGAGCCCTGATGACACAGGAGATCTCCTCAGGGTGATGAAGGTTCCAGGAGGGGCCTCTCTGTCCCCTTCCCCCTCCACTAGCACCCTAACTTTCCCCAAGCCCCTCCCCACTTTCGATGACTCTGAGTTTTTTTCGCACCCCACTCAATCAGACCAACCTCTGCCACCTGCACTTCCTGCCTCTGCGCAGTCGTTAGGGGAGGGGGACAATAGGAGAGGACATTTTTGTATCATAGTGTAACATTGTGGGGACTTGGGGGGGCACGATGATTCAGTTAGAGGAAGGGCTTTTACAAAAAGCCCTGCCTCAGAAAATAGCTCCACCTGCCCAGGGGGGGCTCCTGCACGGGGAGAGTAGCTGGGAGAGATCTCCTGAGCGGGTCCCTGATGTGATCTCGCAGGGATCTGGGCTCAGTGATCACCTCTGCCCCTCCCTGCTCCACACTCAGCTTCCAGGAAAGTGAAGAATCAAGCCACAAAATGGAATCATGATTGAGCGCTTTTCACAAAACTTGCCCTTTGACAAAGTACTTCGTGATGTGTAATTTGTTAAGCACTCACAACAACGCTGTGGGGAAGATATTACCCCATTTTTCAGTTGCAGAAATGAGGCCAGGGAGGTTGCAGGTCACAGAAGTAGTAAGAGGCAGGGTCTAGCCTGGAACACTTCCCAATCCAGCAAAATCTCCATCATGAATACCCCTTCCAATTTCACAACTACTGTAAGTCCCCAAGCCAAGCTGATTCTCTGCAAATTGGGCTGACCTCAGGCAGGGCCCAGATTTCTGTGTACAACTAGTTCTGAAGAGAGGTGGGAAGAGAGAAGCCAGGGAGAAGGAGGGTGGCTCCAGTCTGTGCCAGGGGAGGAGAGGAAGGAGGAGGAATTCTTGGTAGCCCCTTCCCACTGTGCTCCTACAGTGAGCTGCACTTTGGGCCAGGGACCAGGCTCACTGTGCTAGGTAAGGAGGCTGCTCCGGGGGGAGGGAGGATGGGCTGCCCAGCCTGGATGACCGCCTGAACCCTGGCTTTTGGGGAGTGGACGCTGGACCCTCCTGGGCTGCTCTCAGGGAAGGCTAAGTTTGTGCCTGAGTCCCCAGAGCTGTGTGAACACCGGGAAGCTGTATTTTGGCAATGGTTCCAAGCTGACTGTGCTGGCTAAGGGGGGCAGCTGGGGTCCCTGAGCGCTCGCCCGGGCGGGCTGGAGAGACGTGGGCAGCTGCCCATCTCCACTGGGGCTGTGCCCGGGGTCGGTGGGGACCTGCGCTGAGTCCGGGACGTCAGGAGAGGGCAGCGCCGGTTTTTGTCCTGGGCCTCTGGGCTGTGAGCAATGACCCTCTGGTTTTCGGCGCGGGCACCCGGCTGACTGTGCTAGGTGAGCGGGGTGCCCTGGGGCGTTAGGAGCGGAGCGGGGCGTTCAGGACGCCAGCAGGGCCGCGGGACCCCTTTTTGTGCTGAGCCCTGAAGCTGTGAGCACTGACACTCAGTACTTCGGCGCGGGCACCCGGCTGTCGGTGCTAGGTGAGCGGGGACGCTGCCGCCGGGGACGCGGCGGGTTTTTGCGCGGCGCTGGGCGGCCGTGACTGAGCCCCAGTACTTCGGGCCGGGCACGCGGCTCCTGGTGCTGGGTGAGCGCGGGCGGCGCGCCTCGGTTTGGGTGGGGAGCCCCGGGGCTATGCTTTGCAGGCGCCGGCAGCCGGCTGACCGTGGTGGGTGGGTGTCCGCGGGCCCGGCAGCGGCGGCGGGGCGGGTTGGAAGGCGGCGAGCGCGGGGCGGGGCGGACGCGGGCACCTGGTCCCCTCGCAGCACTGAAGCTGGGCGCTGGGACCCGGGAGCGGCTTGGAGCTGCGGGGGTTTGAGTGCGGGGCTTCTCGCTGTGCTCCTATGAGCAGCATTTTGGCCCAGGCACCAGGCTCACGGTCATAGGTAAGATTTGGATGCCTCCGCTCCTTCCAGCCCGGCTCCTGGGGGTCCCCAGAGATGGGCGGTGTGGGCTGGAGCTGGGGCGCGTGTTCAGTTGTCCATCTGGGGGTCAACTCTGCAAGGGAGGTGGGGAATATTGGGTGGGGAGGGTATTGGGTAGGGATACTCCCGGGACGGGAATTTGGACAGAGGGAAGGGGGGGGCTTTGGTCCCTTTGTATCTGAGATTTTTAGGGACAGGGTGAGCACTGGAGGAAGAGAGGATTTATTAGGACTCTGAGCGCTGCTTGATTGGAGAAAAAGACCGAGGACGGCAGTCTGGGCTGGGGGAAGGGCAGGAGGGGGTGTAGCTGATGCAAAGGGGAGGATGAGCCCCAAGGGCAGGAACAAGCAGGGATGGGCACAGGATGTGGCCCCCTGCAGAGCCGGCTCCTGGGAGGTGCAGATGGAGGCTTCCACTGAACAGAGGAGAAAAAGGAGGACAAACAAGAGTGTGGAACAGAGAGGTGGGAGAGAGAAACAGGAGGCAGTGAGGGAGAGAATCAAAATCAGCGCGGTTTGTTGATTTCCTGTTTAGAAGTTTGGATTTGAAATTAGGTTTAAAACTTCTTCCTCTCTTCCTAAGCCCCAGACCCCTGAGGGCGGCTGTGTGTACAGCACACGGGGGCTAGGTGGGAACCTGGGCCGCTGGGTGGATTTGCTCACCAAATGTACCCCCCTCATACCCTAGCCGGAAATCTCCCTCCTCACGCCATGTCTTCTAGGTTAAACAGCTAGGTGGTACAGGACATACATTAAAATGCAGATATGTTGCTTGTGAGGTGAGGAACATTCCCTGGAGGATCTTAGGTTCTTTGTGCTGGAAAAGGACCTTAAAGGTCACCTGCTGTGGGGAGTATTGAGCTTCCAGAGGGGAAGAAACCCTCAATACTAGTATATTTACCTGGATGATTTGACAACAGGCATGTTTGTAGTTAGGCTAATTAAGATGGAGCCAATGGGGATCAGCTGAAGTGTTTGTTCCCAGAGGAAAGCTGGGTTTCTGTGATCAGCCAGGGTGGAGAAAAGCAGGAGACCTCAGAACCAGGTAAATCTGGGTCCCAAGCCCTGGCCCTTTAATGATCCAGTACCTCGGAAAAGTGAATCTGTGGGCACAGGTCACACACCCAGGAAGCCAGCCCTGAAGTCAGGTCACATCCAGGGAAATGGGAAGAGTCATTTAGAAGAACATTTTCTCCATCTTCCAGCCTAAACTAGATCTCTTTAGAATGAGTCGTCTTCCTTTTAACAGTATTGCTCAGAAACACACAAAACCATCGATAAAAAGCAAAGAGCAGGATAACATGAATGTACGAGGGCCCAGAAGCAATGAGCCAGCCAAATGAAAAGGCCGCAGGGGCGGTCACTGGAATGCCTTCACCTGGAGCCTTCGAGGACGCCACAGACCAGGGGCTTAGTTGTAGCGAGACAGCTGAGAGCAGAAGCTGCTCTGATGACCTCAGAGGCCTATTTAGGAAGCTTGCTGGTAGGGAAAAGTAGAATACATGGAATCAAAGGGGGCAAAGAAGGTTGAAGATGCCTGCATTTGAAACACAGGGAGATGGCTACCTGTCTGAGCTGAGGAAACTCAGAGGTACCTGGAGGCAGAGGAATGGCTAGGATGACCCCCTGAAGCAGCAGAAAGAAAGAAAAGCTCCCATTCTCATGAGCACACCCTAATACAGGTGTCCTCACGTGGTGCCCCCAAATATGCCACCTGTACATTGTCATCTGAAGAAAAACCCCACCCACAAAATGACCCCCTTAGCCCCAAATCCCCTTTTCTCCTCGGCCCCTGAGACTCACATACAAGTAATCCAGCTGAGGGCAGGGGCTTTCTGAATCCTTGTATCCTTTCATCTCCACCCCCGCTCTGGACAGTCGGTGTTGGGATTCTCCCTTCACACGCAGGAAAAGTGATGCAGAGACAGTGAGAGACTGTCTAACGTCATGTTGGTGGGCAAAGTCAGTTCCAAGCTTTGAATTCCGTTATTCTGCTTCCAATCCACTGCTCTGTTTAAATAACTACCACATATTATGGGGAGAAAAAGACGGGTAAGCTTTTCTTGATGGATAAGAAATCATATAAGGGGAAAGAAGAGACAGCACTCAGAATGTTGGGTAGGGCCATTTGTAAGGCCACCTTAGGGGCTGGGGACACAGGAGACAGGCCTGTCGTAGGGTCAATACAAAGGCCAGGCAGGCCGAGGGAGAACAATCACAGAGGAGCTGGTGTTGACCCCCAAACAAACCACCAGGACCTACTACCCTGTAATTTCCTTTTACGATGACCCCGTGGCCCCCTTCCCTGTGCCCCCAACTCACACACCCAGCCGGCCCTCCGGACACCCGTGCTCCCAACCCCTCTCCCTTCCAGACGACCTGAGCAAGGTGACCCCACCCAAGGTGGCTGTGTTCGAGCCGGCAGCAGCAGAGATCTCCCGGACCCAGAAGGCCACGCTCGTGTGCCTGGCCACGGGCTTCTACCCCGACCACGTGGAGCTGAGCTGGTGGGTGAACGGGAAGCAGGTCAAGACAGGGGTCAGCACGGACCCTGAGCCCCACAAGGAGGACCCCAGCCGCAATGACTCCAGCTACTGTCTGAGCAGCCGGCTGAGGGTCTCCGCCACCTTCTGGTACAACCCTCGCAACCTCTTCCGCTGCCAAGCCTGGTTCCACGGGGTCGCGGACGAGGACGAATGGAAGCAGGACGGGCCCAAACCCGTCACCCAGAACGTCAGCGCCGAGGTCTGGGGCCGAGCAGGTGAGCCGCTGCGGAGGGCTCAGCAAGGAGGGAGGCAGATCAGACAGAGCGGGAGGTCCAGCGGGGAGAGCAGAGAGACCAGATGCCGAATAAAGGGAGGGTGTGGGCAGCCCTCCGTGAGGGAGGACAGGGCACCTCGGGCTGCTTCCTCCTCCAGATCCCAGACCGTGCGCCCAACTCAGCTGTGCTGAAAGGTCCCCCTCCCTACCCGCCTGCACAGCTCAGGGTCTGAGCAGTGGGTCCTCATCCCCTTCAGTGCTGCCATGTTCCGTGACCTTCAAGGGTGCTGTGGCCACATCGCCAAAACAGAAGGAAGGCGGTGCTAGGACTCTGACCAGAGGCTGCCCTGAGCATGGGAGTCTGTGCTGACTACAAGTCTGGCTTAGTTCTTTGTTTTTCTTTGTTGTTTTTAAAGCAGCTCAAAATACCACACATTTGTTATTGTATAGTTTTGATGGGTCAGGAATTTGGGCATAACTTAGCTGGCTCGTCTTCCTCAGGAGGCTGCAATCAGGTGTCACCCAAAGCTGGAGTCTTATCTGAAGGCTCAACTGGGGAAGGATCCACTGCCAAGCTCACATGGTTATTGGCAAGAGTTAGCACCTTGCCAGCTATTGGGCTGAGGAAGGCTGGCTTAGTTTTGAATCTGCTTTTGAAGATGCACTCTCTCATCCATTTCCCTCCTCCTTTTTTCTTTCAGACTGTGGCTTTACCTCGGGTAAGTGGCCCCCTGCTCCTTTGTCTCCATCTCCCATGGCCTTTGTTCTGGAACCAGAGAATGCAAAACCCATGAACCGTGGTGGGGCATGGTTGGGGGCGGTGGTGCGTGGGCAAGGAGACCAGAGATCCCTGCTCACAGATACCTACCTGCTCTCCCTTCCTGCCAACAGTGTCCTATCAGCAAGGGGTCCTGTCTGCCACCATCCTCTATGAGATCCTGCTGGGGAAGGCCACCCTCTATGCTGTGCTGGTCAGCGCCCTGGTGCTGATGGCCATGGTAAGGACGAGGGCAGGATGGGAGAAGTGATTGAAGGGAGGGGGTGGAATATCATGAAGGGTAACTGAGGGGGTCTCAGAGTCATGTCCTGGCACCTCAGTGGAGTTATAGTGGGGCTGCCAGACTGGTAAGAACATCCGAGGTCATCTCAGAATGTAGCCTTAGAGGATGGGGAGCATCAACTAGCTCTACCCAAAATCAGGCCCTAAAGTCAGCTTCCTCTGACCCACTTGTACTGTTCGGTGGCCCCTGGCACCCTGACAATATCCTCTTTTCCTCAGGTTAAGAAAAAGGATTCCTGAGACCAGCTCCAAAAGTGCATCCGGAGTCCTTCTTTATCCTCTCCTTGGATGCTACTTAACATGTTTCCAGTCTGTGTTCCTCAGGAGTTCCTCTCTCTCCCCCTTTTATCTCCTTCCTACATGGATATCTGTCCCTTCTCTCAGCTTCCCTGCCGACTGAGCGCCTCCCCACTGAATCTGAAATTGACTGAAGCAATAAAAGTGTCATGGTGGCCTTGACTGTGTCCCAGGAGTGTCTATGGAGTTCTACCCTTCCCTGTTCTACGTCTGATTTAGGGAAGTCACCACCCCTCAGGCATACAGAGTGCTGGACCCTCCTCTCTGACCAATGTCGATTCCTCCATTTCATCCTGATGGAGGATGGACCCCATGGTCCACATCTGGGTATTCTGGGCCCCAGTGGGTAGGGTTAGTTTGAAGGGCAAGGAGCTGGACTCTGGAAACCCTGCATATTGATGGCATAAGGATGAATGGAGGTGAACCGTAACCCCCAGCTCAGCGCTAGACGGAGGACAGGGCGACCTGTAGGTTAGAATGTCTGATCATTTCTCAATTCGAGATTCAAGTTTCACTTCTTACGCATTTAGAGTTTATCTGTGTGGGTTCTTCCATCTTGTCTGCTTTCAGAATTTGGGCATAAGAGTTAGTTCTACTTTGCCTAAGTTAGAATCCTAAAGAAGGCATAGAGTTGACAACACTGAAGTGTGAAACCTGGAGATTTCACGGAGGTGGGACACATAGGGTCAGGCCCTGGGGAGGAATGCAGAAGGGGAGCAGGGTCCCTTGGGGGCTGGGGGGCTGCACCTGAGTGTCTCTTCCAACAGGCTCCATCACTTGATGGAATGGAGACCAGGTCACCCCCAGATGTAGTGTGTTGAGTGCACCCATTTGGGTGGAGACCGTTCTCTCACTGGGGTAAATGCTACTGCAGGTTACCATCACTGTGGTAGAACACTGCACCCAGGGAGGAGAGGAATGCCAGCAGGGGACAGAAGACAGACCATTGAGAGAGGCTCTGGGTAAGTTAGTTGAGGCTGAACGTTGGGGGTGAGAAAGCAGTTCTGAAAGCTGGGAGAGGGTTGGAAAAGTGGAGTCCTTATAGCCTGCTTTGTTCCAGGATTCGGGCTGGGCACTGGCACATGTGTTGTCCCAGCCAGTCCCCACAATGACCCCAGAAGCAGGTGTTTTTCTCCCAACTTCATAGGTGAAGAAACCACAGTCCATAGATCAAATGACTGGTAAGCTGTGAAACTGTGGCACATTCTTCTGAAGACAGCAATTCAGGAAGTTTTTCCCAAGTCGTGACTAAGAAGTTGTGATTGCTCACAAAATCGCTGGGTGACCTTAGAGCAGCTGCTCCCAAAGTCTGGGCCAAGACCTGTAGCAACAGACTGAGGACACCTCGATTCCTGAGTATATTTGTTTCCCAGGGGTGCTGTAACAAAGACCTGATGGTTTAAAGCAATAGAAATGTATTCTCTCACAGTTCTGGGGGGCACAAGTCAAAATCAAGGTGTTGGCAGGGCCACGGCCACTTCCAAAGTTCTAAGGAAGAATCCTTCCTTGCTTCTTCCCATTTCTGATGGCTCCTGGCCTCCTTGGCTCATGGCGACATCACCCCAACCTCCTATTTCTGTCTTCATGTCTCCTTCTTCCCCGTATCTCTGTGTGTAAGCTTCCTTCTCCTTTCTCTTACCAAGACCCAAGTCATTGGATTTAGGGCACACCCTAAATTCAGAAGGATCTCATCCCAAGATTCTTAAATAATATCTGCAAAGATCTTATTTCAAATTAGGTCACAGTCTGAGGTTCTGGGTAGGCGTGAATTTGGGGTGACATTATTCATCCCACTACACTGCGTATCAGGAGTGGGAGACGAGGGGTTCTCTGGACCCAGCTCACACAGGCCAGGAAAGGATATGGCCCAGGGGAGGGATGGCCTGGGAAACTTAACACATGCTCATAATTTCCCATCAGTCATGAGTATCTCAAGCTTTCTCAAACTGCAGACAGTTTTTTTTACTTGTTGCTGTTGTTGTGTATTTGTTTTGGTAATGACTAAAGAATCCCCAAACAAAGGAGACTGAGTTTAGACTCTAGACCAGCACCCACAAAAGCAGCAACCCCTCCCATTCTTTAGACATGTGTGGTGGCTCCTCACAAGGGCGGGACAGCGAGATAAGCAGCTAAAGAGACAAGCAAATGCCTCAGAGGGAATAAGGCATGGACCGGAAGGAACGGACCAAGCAGGGAGTGCTGGAGCCAAGGGTTTGTGCAAGCAGAGCTGTGAGGAGGGTCGGGGTGGAGGCAGGGAGAGGAGGGTCTGCGGGCTTGGTGGCTGCCATCTTTGGGGTGCTAAAAGCAGAGGCATTAGCAGGTGGGAGGATGTGGCGGGGAGTTGCTGGTGGGCACCTGGGGTTTGTCAAAGTGAGGAATGAAGGAACGAATGTCCCCTGGAGGATGGATGACTTTGTGTATGTCACCTTCTCACTCCTGGAAACATAATAGAGATGAAGAAACTCCATTTGGTCCCCACCCTACCTTGACCCGGGGAGGCCCCTCTTCCCAAATCTTTGCAGCCCTTTCCTTGTCTCTCTCAGACAGCACTGCCCCCAGCATTCAATTCACAGGCACTGGGAAGTTAATTTCTGATGCCTCTACCTTTTTCTCTATAATCTAAATAGATCCTTCTGGACCAATTCTAGCCAACCCGTCCATTCTTCCTCAGGTGAAACTGAGCAAAGATGGATTAGATATAGGGCAATTATATCATTTATTATGAGAATGAGGATGCTATTGAGGGTGAAAGATCAGTTGCTGGGACAGGAAGGGTAAGCCAGGATTGTCCTGGCAAACCAGGACACATAGTCGCTCCAATTAAAGGGGCTCAGAGGGAGTTTCTGAGACCAGAGTCACTCCTGGAATGGGAAGCACTAAAGCAATTCCTCATTGACCTGTGCCCGTCGACCTATTCCAGTCTCAAGGCTAATCCAAACTTCATCCCATTAAGGAAATCTGTGGGCAGAATGTAGTACAGGGGCAAAGCGTGCTTGCTGATTGAAGAGACTCAGAAGCCAGGCATCTCTAGAAGAACGCCTGTGGTCCCCCAAGTTCTCACCATTCCAAGGGGCACAGCTCGACCCCCCTATGGGTAGCTCTCCAGGAGAGGAACCTCAACCCTGTGACCTTTAGAGATTTACTCAGAAATTAGGAGGGGAAAGGAAGCATCCAGCTGGTCATGTTGGGTGACATCCTGGTGGAGGGAATGGGACTCCTGTGGGGAAGGGCTGTTTGAGTCACTGTCACTTGGCCGGAAGAAGAATGCTCCTATCAGCACCAGGATCTAGTAAAGACCTGCAGCCTTTCCTACCGCCCTGGGGTTGGGGGGATGGGGCAGGTGGAGGACATTGAGACCATCCAAGAGACAAAGACTTTTTCTCTCTTAAATAAATGACTAGGGACGAGTAAGGAAGAGAAAAAAGAAAAAAAGGATTTTAGAACAAGAGAGGTCGGGATAAGAACAACGGATCTTGACAGATACTAATACTCGCGTTTCCTGCCCTGAGCCATTTCCCTGTTTGGCTTCCTCCCTAGTGACCCAGAGAAGGGGAGCCTGACCGACTTCAGCCCCTCACAGTGTGTGACACACAGCCCCAACTGTCCTATACAGGAAGAGCCTCCTGAGGTTGACCTGCTTAGGGATGGGTGTGGGAATGGAAGATTGGTACTTGAGACCTCTCTGGAAGCTATATGTGTACAAGGAAAACACACTCAAACCTCAGTGTATTACATTTAGGGATTAGGAGATGCTGATGTAAATCAAGAAATGGCTAAAGACCCCAGGTCAGTTCTTAGCATTGCACTAACCTATGGATGAATCTGTCATCCGCAACCCCACGGACCTCTTCTTAAACTTTCATTACCAAGTTCCCTTTTTCCATGTCCATGGAAATTGCCCTGTAGCTATATAAGAAGACTCACAGTATAGAAGGCCACCAAGCCTGGGCAACAATTGTAACTACAGTTCATTCTCATTACTTGTGGCGGACTCCCATAGTTTCCAGAAAGGTGATCTCTGGGCCTTGAGACCCCATTATGTGAGATGTCATACACCCCCTCCTGGCCGCCAACATAAAGCATTTCCTGCCTCAGTCTAAGGTTGGATATCCTCCCCTCGCATCCTGAGTACTTTCTCCTCTTTTGCTGCTTGTGGATCTGAAATCCCTGGACTCTTAGCACACCACACTCTCTGGCTCTCCTGGGGATTTATTGTGACAGTACTTGGTTGTGTCCTGAATCGCCACCCTGCAACAAATGACATAGTCTCTGCTCACCACACCACCCCACCCACAAGGTCCCAGCTGCATGTCTTTTCTCCTCCATCTCCATCTATTGTTGCACTTGGACTCCTCGGAGGGCTTCTTGAGGAAATGGATGAGTGGATGGATCTGTACATCAGCAAACAGAGCTGAAAGTGAGCCAACAACTGTGACTATTTTCACAGAAGTTTTGTCTAACTTAGCTCTAACTTATCTCAGCTGTCCTCTGTGAGTGTAAGGGTGGTCTTGACAGAAAGACTGCATGCCAGGGTTTCCCGTGGTTCCATCCCCTGCCACATTCTGACCAGATTCGCTGACATAAGGAAGTGGGTTTTATAATAGTGACTTGATTGTGGTCCTGGGCATGACCCCAGCTGCCCACATTCTAGGCCACTCCAGTGGTTACAGCTCAGCCCTTTTACCCTCACTCCCACCATGGGTCTTGACTTTGACTGCATCTTGGACCCATAGACACTCTGGGTGGTAAAGAAGCATAAATTTCAAAGTCTTGAATCCCTCCAGTTATCCTTGATCTGTCCTGGGACAGAGAACTCTCAACTTGTCTAGGTAGGCCAGTTCGTCAGTGGACAGTGCTATGAAGAAATTTGTCCTCTTTAGGTTTCCATAAATCTCACTGCAGTGCTGAGCATTAGTCATAATCGTACGCCTGTGAGAGTCCTTCTTAAGACAGCTAGCATGCCCACCTCTAGTTGAGTCCACAAATCTATGAGAGACAGAACAAGCAGAACCTTTAAAAGCTTGAGTTTGAAGAATGGAAAAAGTATGCAGTAGATAGATGAGAACATTATGCCAACAAAGAATATGGATTTTAAAGCCAAAGAGACATAGTTTCAAGCCTTAGATCTGCCCTTAGCTGTGTGATCTTCGGTAAGTGACCACCTCTGAGACTCGGCTTTCCTGCCTACAAAATGGGCTCAATCACAACCCCAACTTTGTAAGGTGGTTTTGTCTTACTTAGTCTACACAACTTATAAAGCTGTGATCACAGTGTCAGTAAATATGAGCTGCTATTATGATAATTGTTACTAGTCTAAAGATTTATTTTTCAAGCTAAACATTTACAGTTCTCTCAATTTTTGTCTCATATGGCACAGTTTTGAGTACTCCTACTCTCCAAAGCCCAGCCACTCTCTTCTGAAATGTTTACATTGTTTTTTGTTTTTTGTTTTTAATAAATTTATTTATTTATTTTTGGCCACGTTGGGTCTTCGTTGCTCCGCAAGGCCTTTCTCTAGTTGCGGCAAGCGGGGGTTACTCTTCGTTGTGGTGCGTAGGCTTCTCATTGTGGTGGCTTCTCTTGTTGCAGAGCACGGGCTCTAGGCGCGCGGGCTCAGTAGTTGTGGCTCGCGGGCTCAGTAGTTGTGGCTCGCGGGCTCTAGAGTGCAGGCTCAGTAGCTGTGGCACACAGGCTTAGCTGCTCTGCAGCATGTGGGATCTTCCCGGACCAGGGTTCAAACCCGTGTCCCTGCATTGGCAGGCGGATTCTTAACTACTGCACCACCAGGGAAGCCTCTACATTTGTTTTTAATTCTCCTACTTTTCTAAAAATGTGCTATTCTGACCTACAGAGGGGAAGAGAGAGATTCGCTTCCTGTTCTCGATACCTTCTGCTTTGGTCCCATGAGGGCAACTCTTCAGTGTCTGGACCCACATCATCCTATTGACTCACAGAGCTCACTTTCGACTCAAACCCTGGGTCTTCTCCACATGCACTGCTTGTGAGTACATAGTCCCCTTCCTGTGTTCAGCCAGTTGGTTTCCTCTCTTTGGCGGGGGTGGTAGGGTGGCAGGGAGTACTTGTTTAATATTATCATGTTTCTTCAGCTCATCTCTCCAACTCTCTAGTTTCTGCAGAATTCTAACTCTGTGGTTCATCATAGTTACCTCCCCATCCTCAGGCCATCTCGGATCTGATCATTGTGCCTTATTTATTTTTATATAAGTGGTTCATAAAATTCATAGCAAGATCACCACTCAACATACAGCCCACGTTCCCCTAAGCTTTGCCTGAGATCCAGGAGCTGCTAAAACACAGGGCACTGTCTTCTGGTCCTCCTCTGTCCACAGCTGCATAGCTCGGAACAATTTTTCTTCTCTGGGCTGCTATCTCCTCCTCTGCGAAGTGAGGAGACTGGGTAAAGTGATCTCTAAGGAATCCTCAAGCTCTGCTCTTCAGATTCAGTGATTCAAAGTCTGCAGGCCCCAGATCACCATGTGGAAGGTAGCTCGGGGAATCTAAGCTCTTCCCAGACACAAACCATTCCCACCCGCGACATAGTCTCAGAGGCTGTCTGTAGTGTAGGGGGTCAGTGCTGACCCCGGAATTCCACAGTTCACAAGAGGCACCTGGAGCCCTGACACCTGGAAAGAGGGCCAGGGCCTTGAATGAGGAGGGGAAAATAGTGTTGAAAGGAGAATGGCCTTGAATCAAAGGCCAGGAAGTAAAGAGCAGCGGGTTGGGGTCTTTTAGAAGACAGCTGGGGAAGAGATGGGGTGCCTGAGCCCAGTGCTGGCTGTCAAGCTGTTTATCTCTGAGTAACATCAGCACAAGTAGCAACAGCAACACACCTGCCCCTGCACCATCTCGGGGACTCACAATAGGATGTGGTTTGACATTTACCAGGTCCTGCCTCTGGGGCGCCTGTGAAAGTCCCTCCTGGCCCCCCACCTTCTGAGCTCGGTGAACACCAGGCTCACCACATCCTGTCCCAAATTCTTTGCATGCTGTCCTTTCTACCTGGACCTCCAGTGAGCACCCTGGCAGTGGAAATAGAACTACAGAGGGAGAGGCAAAGGTCTCTGCTAAACGTGCAGACCACCCACCCCCCAACACAACTCCCACACCTGCTGGAGGTTATGCCCAAGCTCAGAGGCTGCAGGGAGTACCTTGGGGACGGTGAAGAATGCAGAACAGCTGCAGTAACTGCTGTGCCCCCATTGGGGTCCCTTCTGGCCCCACGTCATTCAGGCAACTCCCTCCCCCCATCTGCCTCTAACCACCCTTCCCCCAACCTCGACACATACATAGCCTCCCACTTCCTTCCACTCATCTAATGAGTGGGTACTAATGAGTCACAGGAAAGGGAGCCCTAGATCATCAGAAGACTGAGAAACGGACAGTCGCTGGATATCTGAGCTGGTGTCTGTGCTGTAGTGACTGGGTTTCTCTAAGCATCATCCCTACCACTAAGGCCTGTGAAGGCTGTGTGATGGGCAAGGTCTATCTCATCTGGGCGAGAAGTGGAGGGAGAACACAGTGCAGAGAGAATAGAAAAGCACACAGCCAGAATAAACACCTCAAAGGAGGGAACAGGAAACAACAGGATAAGTAACAGGGCAAATCTGCTTTTCAGCAGCTCAAAGGGCCGTAGTATCCTCAGCTCAAAGTGTATCATCCTGGACACAACTATGAAGTCACCCAATTTTAATATTGCCAGCTTCCCAACCTGGGCATTCCCCATCTTCCTCAAGCTGCCTAGAGGCCCCAGGGTCTCTCCCTATAAATCCCGTGAGTAGCTAAGATCCAGACGTGAAGCCCCAGATCTTCCAGTGGCCAGGGAATGACATGTATGGGAAGTATTGTCCGGGCACACCTACAAAGTCAGAGCCAAGAACAGGGTCTTAGAAGGTCTCCTTAGAAGGTCTCCTGGAAAAGAGACAGCCTCTTCTCTCCAAAGGAGTGAGTGAGGCTGATGGATTCCTGGCAAGAGATATCATTTCTGAGCAGTATCTGCCATCCTGAGCTGGTTTCCTTTGTCTCCTGAGATGATGATGATTGTAGATTTCTGATTCCCAGATGCTATAGAAGCAGTTAGGGGAATAGGATTCTTATTCATGAATAGGGTAGATATCATGGTGGATAGTAACTTGTTTTGATGAATTTAGGTGGCTTTCAAGCCTCGCTTTAACTAGCCTCCCCTTACCTATTAATGCCCTCCTGTCTCTATTGCCTTGTGCAATGATCAGGACTGTTTCCTCACTGCTTTTCTGGAACTTTCAATGTTGATGGAGATCTCCACATTTCTATTCAAACTGACTCTCCTGCTGGGAATGTCATTTTTCTTATCTAAATACTAGCCTCCCCCAAACTCAACATCGTTAAAATTCTATCTCCTTCTGAAGTTTTCTAGAACTTTTCTGAATTTCTTACAGGAATGAAAACTGTTTTAACTCTCCTACCAACTTCTCTTGAATAGTCGTGAGTCCCTGGAAAACACCTCTGTTAAGAAGGATTCTGGGGGACTTCCGCGGTGGCGCAGTGGTTGAGAGTCCGCCTGCCGATGCAGGGGACGCGGGTTCGTGCCCCGGTCCGGGGGAATCCCGCGTTCCGCGGAGCGGCTGGGTCCGTGAGCCGTGGCCGCTGGGCCTGCGCGTCCGGAGCTTGTGCTCCGCAGCGGGAGAGGCCACAGCAGTGAGAAGCCCGCGTACCGTAAAAAAAAAAAAAAAAAAAAAAAAGGATTCTGGGACTGCATAAATCCCCAACAGAAAAGATTAATATCTGAACAAGCAGAATGTAGGGTACAAGTTTCATGGGTTTGTCATCGAAGTACACTTAGCATTTTAAAATAATTACTACAGGGCTTCCCTGGTGGCGCAGTGGTTGAGAGCCCGCCTGCCGATGCAGGGGACACGGGTTCGTGCCCCGGTCCGGGAAGATCCCACATGCCGTGGAGCGGCTGGGCTAAAATCTATTAACTAAAAATAACCTGTTTCAGGGAGAGATCTGTTTCCACTTATATTCAATAACCAGCTAACATCCAAACATTAGCTTAAGATGCTGTTTACTACTAAATGTGAACAAAAGTTGAGTTGTAAATGCATCTTTATTTCCATGGTTTTAGCATTGCTGATCGACTTAGTAAATTTAAATCTTCACACACGGAAAAATAAAAAAACAAACCAAGTGCCTTGGTTTTTTTTCTGCAATTTCTATTTTTTATTCTTTTTATTGAAGTATAGTTGATTTACAGTGTTGTGTTAGTTTCTGGTATACAGCAAAGTGATTCAGGTATACATATATATGCATATCCTTTTTCATATTTACAGAATACTGAATATAGTTCTCTGAGCTATACAGTAGGACCTTGTTGTTTATCGTTTTTTGTTTTTTGTTTTTTTTTTGCGGTACGCGGGCCTCTCACTGTCGTGGCCTCTCCCGTTGCGGAGCACAGGCTCAGCGGCCATGGCTCACGGGGCCCAGCCGCTCTGCGGCATGTGGGATCCTCCCAGACCGGGGCACGAACCCGCGTCCCCTGCATCGGCAGGCGGACTCTCAACCACTGCGCCACCAGGGAAGCCCTGTTTATCCTTTTTATATGTAGTAGTGTGTATCTGTGAATCTCAAACTCCAAGTGCCTTGATTAAACTATGTTGTGACCATGCCCAGCACCGTCTTGAGTGTATTTCACTTTTCTTTTTAATCCCTGTGATGGCTCAGAGTGTCCAGCACGTATAGCTGCTTAATACAAGGTAGACCTTAAAGTGCAACAAGGACCCTTGGGCATTATTCAATACTGTCTTGATCGCTTTGTGTCTCTGTCTCAGATTTTGTGCTGCAGATTAAATGATTCTGAAAGTAAACAAATGTCCTAAATGAAATGATGCCAGGAACAGAGTATTTTAAGACTTCTTGTGCCCCCTCGTGGAACAGAAGGGACATTAGACAAGAAAATCTTTTTAGGAATGAGGAGGAGGAGGGAGGGATGAAGGGCTGAGGGATGAGGAGGATGCTCAGTTGCCAAGGTAACCATGGTATCTCTTTCCAGCCATCCTCATAAGCTTTGCCTCTCCTTCATTTCCATCCAAGTAATTTCTCTTTTTTAGGGTTTTGCCATTACATATCCTGTCTCTTGTATCTCTTTCATCACCATCTGCTTCTCTGCTCCCTTCTTTGCCATAAGGCGAGGGATGAGACACAGTAGAACAGGACTAAATAAAAATCTGAAACCCGGAAGAATAATCAACATTCCTAAGTGCACATTTCTCATACTAACAAAGCCACACTTGTAGCCTCTATGAATTAACACCTTGCCCCTTCCCTGGCTCAAAGCCTCATCCGAGCCTCCAAATAGACATCTAGTCTCTTCAGAAAGAGCAAGGACAGGAGACTTTCCAGGTGATGAAAATTAACTAATTAAATAACCCTAGTTGGCATCCTCGTATTTGCTCACCAGTCCTCCGTCACATCACATATCACTGCGGGTGCATCCTGCCCCTCATCAGCATAGGCACAACCTCAGTCCCCAGTGTAGACCCACGGGAACGTGAGAGAATAGGGTGTTGGGCAAGGTATAGCACACTTTGAGGACTGGAGTATGATAGCCTGGGACTAGACATCCACACATCGGGAACTTGACTCTGCATACGCGATTCACAGGCTCTACACACATAAATGTTTTTGTTCTCGCTAAGAATGTAGTGAAGGTCTTTTGGAGTATCTGGCTTGATTCAGTTGCCCTCACATCGGCTGACAGTCAGAAACCCAGTGACAAACATCCTCTGCCCAGTCCCTGAATGAGGGCTCCTAGAGCAGGTGGTGAGGACTTGGGAGAGGGTGAGGTTTTTGCACAGATGTCTGCCCTACCCAGCTCAGTGTGAGATTCCAGGCACAGAGGTAGAAGCCAGAGTTATTGAGCAGGAGTTTCTTAGAACTCAGGATGAACAGGCCGTCCTGGGGCCTGGAGGCTCCAAAGTTCTGGCGTTCCTCAGCGTCTATCTGGTCACGACTGAAGGAGGAGAAAAGCAGCTGGAGGGCCCCTCCTGCCGCCTGCCGGTACCAGTACAGACTGGGGTTTGATGTCCCCTTCACAGTACACTCCAAGGAGAGCGGGCTGCCTGCAGGCTGCACCCTGATAAGTGGCCATTGATGGATGGTCTGAGCTCTGACACCTGCGGGAAGCATAAAAGGCCATTTAGAGGGAAGAACCCCAGCCCAGCTCACCTTCCATCCTGAGAGAGGGATGGTTCAAGCTCTTCCATGACTCAGGCATATGGGAGCCCTTGAGGGGAGTAGACTGGGAAGGCCAAGGGTGCAGAGGGTCAATGGGCAACAGGAGACCAAACTCCTTCCTGGGGATTGACGAAACCAAGATGCAGCGCACCAGCCACTAAGAGTAAACTCCCATATTCATTGCAGACCATTGAAGGAATGTACCAAAGAGAGTCAAACCAATAGCCGAGACTCCAGATTCAGAGAGTTGTGGTGAGGTTTTGAGTGGAGGACCCACCTAAGAAAGT
Source organism: Hyperoodon ampullatus (assembly GCF_949752795.1). Classification (NCBI taxonomy): domain Eukaryota; kingdom Metazoa; phylum Chordata; class Mammalia; order Artiodactyla; family Ziphiidae; genus Hyperoodon; species Hyperoodon ampullatus. Next base: position 96,920,042 of record NC_136922.1, read on the forward strand.
GCCCAGGAGAAGGGCAAGGAGACAGCAGGGCATAGCTCCAGCCCGCCTTAAGTTCAGCTAGTGTGGCCGACGCCTTCTCCTCCGGGCCCGGAGATGGCCAGGCCCCTCCCACTCAGAGATCACAAAGTAGAGCATGTATCTCCTCAAACTGGGGAGGAAATGAGGCTTGTTTTTTCTTAAGTGTGTGATGAATCATCCCATCCTCCCTGGGAACCAGCTTTACCCTGCACTAGTTATCTGTATTGAAATCCCTCTGAAGTCCTGGTATGTAAATCTATTTCATGTCTCATTATTTACCTGTAAGCAAGAGGTGACTCTCTGGCTCCCCCAGGAGACCATCTCTGTAACCGTCAGAGAAACTGATACTGGCAGGATGATGAAAAGGGATTTTAGTCTGTCTGAAGCTGGAAACCAGCTATAGGACATGTCACCTGGGTAGCTGAAAAAGGAGATAAAGGCAGATCAAGGTCCAGAGATTTAGGTCTTCAGTGTATTCAAAGCAAAAACGCTCAGCTCTGAGGGAAAGAAGCTGCTCTGACAGCCAGTCAAGGGCTCTGATGCATCCTCTTCATCCCCGGCAAACAGGATTTGAGACCTAGACAGGCAGAATCAACTACTAAACTGATCAAAGTTGGCCTCTGTGCTCCATGAACCTCTAACGGCCTCACTGGATCTAATTTATCCTTTAAGTGCCACATGGGGTAGAGGAAAATTGAGGCCTTGGAATCAAATAGATATGGGTTCTAATCACAGCTCTGCTTCTTAGGAACCCTCAGTGAACTGTCATCCTCAACGTTCTCATCTGTAAAATGAAACGAAGGATTGTAATACAGCAAGTCCCCTACATACGAACCTTCAAATTGTGAACTTTCAAAGATTCGAACATGCGTTCCATCAATGTCAGGCGTGAGTGAAATTGCAGCTGGCCCTCCGTCTCCTGTTGCTGACGATCCTTCAGCTCTACCATCTCCCACCTCCTCTCCCTCCTCCAGTCAGTAACTCTTCTTTCCTGTTCACTCGAAGCCAGCCCCTGGATGCCAGCTGCTGTACTGGACTACTGTACTTTTCAAGGTACTGTACTGTAAAATTTAAAATATTTTCTTTATTTTTTGTGTTTGTTTTTATGTATTATTTGGGTGAAAAGTATTATAAACCTATTACAGTACAGTACTACATAGCCGATTGTGTTAGTTGGGCACCTGGGCCAACTTTATTGGACTTATGAACGTGCTTTTGGAACGAAACTCATTCATATGTAAGGGACTTACTGTACCTACAAATGGTTGAAGATGCATTTTGTCTGGTGCACTGCATGCACTCTTACAGGTGTTGGCTGTTTTGGGTACCCCCCCAGTGCTTGCGGTCAAGACTGGGAGATGTACCATGGGATGGGATGGAGGGTGGGGCTGGAGGATGACAGAGATACAAAAAGCATTGCCAAGCCACCAATTCATAGTAGCTAAGGGTGAGAATCTGCTAGGCAGCTGGTATAACCTCATTCTATTGAAATGAGACATAGGACCCCAAGATGCCTGGAGGACAGCCATTGGGTCCCTTGGAACCTCCACTTCTCTTTGCCTTTGCCAGGCCTGTCCTCTGATGGATTCATTTTCAAAACAATTAGTCAGTTCGGGCTGGATGTGGTGGAGTAGTTTAAGGTGAGTCCCTGGGAAAAGGAGCCGTAGAAGTGGCCTAACAGGGAGAACAAGCCTGAAGCAAATCAGGCATTTGTGATGCTTTCCCATTTCATCAGGGGCTAGTGATGTAAGAGATTTGTTATTGTTGCTGTTGCTGCAGTAACACAGTTCAAAGTTCATGTTGGGGTTCTTGCTTCTAATAGAGTTTCAGCTGCAGCACATGTTTTTGGTTTGCATTTGAATGCACTGTATTTGTGGGAGAGGGTTTTGGTTTTTGATCCTTTCCAAATTTAATGAGTCCTTTTATGTTATTGACTTAAATGATGATAAATCAAGTGGTAAGCATAGTGTGGGTTCCATGAACACTTAGAACGTATGATGAAAAATAACTATAGCCAACTACAGTTGTTCAATCTCAGTTTTTATAAACCTGTTAATAGGACCCAGTATGCCTCTATGCTCGTCAGATTGGAGGGGTTGAACCCAAGATGGGTATGTGCCCACATGCACACACACGGCCTCTTTTCTCCTTTTCTTTCCCTTTCTGTCCTTCATCTTTGCTCCTGGAATTTTTATTGAGTTAGTCCTGAGTGGGGATGCAGGTGGAAGGAGGGTAGACAGAGAGTGGCAGCAGATACCGGGAGGAGGGACTTGTCCTTACTTTTGATGGGAACACGTCATGCCCTCATTCGTCTGGCAGGCTCTCACTCCAGCAAAAGCTGTGTGGGTCCTGCAGAGCCCATGAGAGCTGATGTAACTCATGGGCTGCCTTGGCTCAGTGTCACTGCCCAGCATAGAAAGCCATGTGATCTTCTTCCCTTGAGATGGCACAGCAGATTGGAGAGTGAAGAGACATTCAGAGGAGCGTAGCCAGCTGGCTCCTGACTCCCTAATCATTGTCACAACTCACTAGCTTGGAGCTCCTTCCATATGGCTGATGCCATAGAAAAATATCTCCTCGTTCTCCACTCCCATCTGCAATATTGCTTATTCATTCAAGTTATTCAAGTCATTCATAGATTGAAATGTGGATGTGGATATGGTCCCTCTACTCTGTGGCAGCAGATCTCCAAGAGGGAGGAGCCATATCTCTGGCCCCTGGGAGGAGGTGTCAGCCAGAGAAGCTGAGCTGAAGCCCAGGTTGAACTATGGCAGCTCTCTCCTTGCCCCTCCTGGACCCTTTCTTAGGTGGGTGTTCTTCTCTCTGGCAAGCCTCCCTCAAATCCTTTGGTTACCATGTTGGGTTTCTCTCCCCACACTGAATTCTTAATGATTCACTACTGACAGGATAAAGCTCTGGACGTGAAGAGAATGGCACTACATTTAACTCTTCTCTTTTTAATGTAAAAACTGAAATCTGTCCCTAAACAACAGATTTGGAAGATACTTTGAGGGTCCATTTGTTCCTCTGCAGAAGAGTTAAAAATTACGTGGGCTGAGGGGAAGAGAGGAGAGTCACCCAAGGAGATGTTCCTAAATCTCCCCAATCTCTGTCCTCTCCATGCCCCTGCCTGGCTACATCTTGATCAAGGAAAGAGATGGCAGAGAGGTGGGGAGGGCAGAATCGGACGCTCAGAAGTTCGGAGGGCAGAGAATTGTGCTCATTTCCAGGGTGGGGAGAACAAGACCCTGGGCACCTATTTGCCACACCAGAGATCAATAAGTAGAAATGGCTTGTGGTAAGAGGATAATGCCTCCCAAAGATGTCAACATCCTATTCCCCAGAACCTGTGAATATGTTGGGTTACATAGTGAAGTGGAATTCAGGTTGAAGTTGGAATTAAGGTTTCTAATCAACTGAGCTTAAAATAAGGGAATGATCTTGGATTATCCAGGTGTGCCCAATGTAATCCCAGGCATCCTCAAACGTGGAAGAGGAAAGTACAAAAGAGTGAGAGAAATAGATGTAGCAATGCAAGCAGAGTCAGAGAGGCTGGGGACTTCCCTGGTGGTCCAGTGGGTAAGTCAGAGAGGCTGGGGACTTCCCTGGTGGTCCAGTGGGTAAGTCTCTGCACTCCCAATGCAGGGGCCCAGGTTTGATCCCTGGTTGGGGAACTAGATCCCTCAGGCATGCCACAACTAAGACCAGGCACAGCCTAAATAAATAAATATTAAAAAAAAAAAAAGAGAGAGAGAGAGGCTATGTTTCTGGCTTTGAAGATAAAGGGGGCCATGAGCCAAGGAATGCAGATGGCCTCTAGAAGCTGCATAAGGCAAGGAAAGGGATCCTCTCCGAGAACCTCCAGAAAGGTATACAGCCCAGCTGACACCTTGATTTTAGCTCAGTGAAACCTGTGTCAAGCTTCTGAACTATATAGAACTGTAAGATAATACACGTGTGCTGTCTCAAGCCACTATGTTTGTAGCAATTCATTACAAGAGCAACGGAAACCAGTACATGGCTCTAAAATGTTTCTTGACAGAGGGACCCAAGGTAGTCTCCAAGAATCCCCAGGGAACTCAGGATAATCAGGAGTAGCCACTTTCTCATTCATGTGAAAACAGATGAACTGAGAGAAGAAATCAAGCCCGAAGAGGCCTCCTTGTTGAGACATGGAACATACAGAGCATCTTGCATGGATCAACAGGGACTGAAGAACAGATACACACTAAAAAGGCAGCAGTTATCAGCGGGGCCAGATGCTGAAAACCAGTATGAATGAGAATTCTGAAGAAAAGATAAGCAGGGACTGAAGTACCCTCCGATGATGCCTTGATACTTGGTAAGCTCCCCAGAACTTAGATACCATCAGGAGGAAAGGGTAAGAGGAAAACCATGAACTGTCTGAGAAAAGCCTGAGGCAACCACATGTACCCAAAGGAAAGGGGACTTAGATATAAAGTTATTTTCATTATCGAAAATAAAATTATTTTACCCACCCATGTTTGAAGCCATAAATTTCATACCCAATGCATATTAAATTCAAGGTTAAATAGGTGCTGTGGAAAACACAGAAATAAATAAGCTGTGATACTTGTCTTCCAGTAACTATTATCTGTTGAGGAAAGTAAGGGGTGGAAAGTCATCCAGATAGGAAATGCTAAAAGAGTTTGGAAACTTCTGCTTCCAGTTCTGATGGAGAAACAGGTATCCACCTAGTCCTCTGTATTAGTTTCCTTGAGCTGCTGTAACAAAGTACCACAAACCGTGTGGCTTGAAAGAACAGAAATTTATTGCCTCACAGTTTCTGAAGTCCGGAAGTCCAAAACTAAGGTGACAGTAGGGCCATGCTCCCTCTGAAACCTGGAGGGGAATCCTTTCTTGCCTGTTCCTAGCTTCTGGTGGTTTGCTGGCAACCTTTGACATTCCTTGGTTTGTAGCTGCATCACTCCAGTCTCTGCCTTCATCATCACATCGTGTTCTCTCTGTGTGTGTCTGTCTTCACATGGCTGTCTTCTTATAAGGACACTATAGTACTTAGTACTCAGGTAGCCCACAGTATGCCAGTATGACTTCATCTTAACTAATCACATCTGCAATGAATCTACTCCCAAATAAGTTCACATTCTGAAGTACTGGGGGTTAGGATTTCAACATATCTTTTCTGAGGGGGACACAATTCAACCCATTATACCCTCCAAATATAAACAACTAGAAAACTGGATAATATACATGAAACAATTGTTTTCTGATATTAGACAATAGCTAGTACAAGACTGTGAGGTATAAGACAGGGAAACAAATGAAGTGAGCTCTGTAGTCATTCCAGTTTTCTGCCTGGTACTTTTTGGGCTGCTTTGCCAGGAGAAGGAACCCAGACAGAGCACGGCAAATCTTGAAATCTTACTGAGCTGAGGAGACAGCTCAGAGAGGAGGAAAAGAGCCCCAGAAATCTACAGAAGGGGCTCCTTGAGTCTTTGGCTGAATACTAAGCTGTGTGTGACTAGGGTGAAACTCCATGAGGCCAGGCAAAGAATAACTCCTGGGGAATTAACTACTGGTGAAATACAGGGTGAGGAATTACTAGAGCTTGCACAAGGCTGAGAGATGTTCAAGCTGTGTCCAACCAGAATAGATGTTGGTATTTTTTCCTTATTTATTTATTTATTTATTTATTTATTTATTTATTTATTTATTTATGGCTGCGTTGGGTCTTCGTTGCTGTGCTTGGGCTTCCTCTAGTTGTGGTGAGTGGGAGCTACTCTTCGTTGCGGTGTGCGGGCTTCTCATTGTCATAGCTTTCTCTTGTTGCAGAGCACGGGCTCTAGGCACGCAGGCTTCAGTAGTTGTGGCTCGTGGACTCAGTAGTTGTGGCTTGCGGGCTCTAGAGTGCAGGCTCAGTAGATGTTGCGCACGGGCTTTGTTGCTCTGTGGCATGTGGGATCTTCCTGGGCCAGGGCTCGAACCTGTGTCCCTTGCATTGGTAGGCAGATTCTTAACCACTGTGCCACCAGGGAAGCCCCAGGATAGATGTTTTTGAATTCCCAGTGCATTCAGTTGAGACCCCAGAGAGCCCATAGAGTAGGATTCAACTAGTCCTGGAATAAGGCTCTGCTCTACCTTAAACCTAACAAAACTTAGAAAAACCCTTGAAAGGAACAAGCAGACAAGCTGATCTGCAAGTACACTAATGGCTTGCTAGAATAAAGCTCCACACTGTTTGAAAGAAGAAAACAAGATCCAGACAATAAAAAATAAAACATTCATAATGTTGAGTATTCAGTTAAAAAGTACTGGGTATACTAAGAAGCTGGAAAGTGTGACCACACTCAGTGGTGGTATCAGTCAACAGAAACTGACCCAGAGATGTCACGCAATGATAAGTTAGGTAAGACTTTAAAATAGCTATCATATGGGCTTCCCTGGTGGCGCAGTGGTTGAGAGTCCGCCTGCCGATGCAGGGGACACGGGTTTGTGCCCCGGTCTGGGAAGATCCCACGTGCTGCGGAGCGGCTGGGCCCGTGAGCCGTGGCCGCTGAGCCTGCGGGTCCGGAGCCTGTGCTCCTCAATGGGAGAGGCCACAACAGTGAGAGGTCCGCGTAACACACACACAAAAAAAGCTATCATAAATATGTTCAAAGATTTAAAGGAAAACACAATATGAGGCAAGAAACAGAGACTTTAAGAAGAATTAAATAGAACTTTTAGAACAGACAAATAAAATATATGAAATGAAACAGTCCCTGCATAAGCTTAACATTAGATCAGATACTGTAGGAGAAAAGTACACATAAAACCAGGACAATAGAAACTGTCCAAAAAAAAAAAAGAAGGGAGTAGCAGAAGGCTGAACAAAAGCAAAAAGAAAAAAGTCTTAGCAACCTCTTGAACAATATCAAGCAGCCTAACATAACTGGAATATTTGACATAGAGAAGAGATGAGGTGGCAGAAAAAAAAAGTTTTCAAAATAATAGCCAAAATGTTCAGATTTGAAAAATAATATCAACGCACAGACCAAGAAACTTAGCAAAACCCAAGCAGGATGATCCCAAAAACTTTGGTCAATGGACTTCCCTGGTGGTGCAGTGGTTAAGAATCCGCCTGCCAATGCAGGGGACACGGGTTCAAGCCCTGGTCCAGGAAGATCCCACATGCCGCAGAGCAACTAGTCCCATGCACCACACCTACTGAGCATTTGCTCTAGAGCCTGTGCACCACAATGAAGAGTAGACCCCGCTCGCCGCAGCTAGAGAAAGCCCGCGCGCAACAACAAAGACACAATGCAGCCAAAAATAAATAAATTAATTAATTTAAAAAAATTTGGTCAAGAAAGAGATTACTTCTAGTTATGATGATCAGTGTAACTTTCATGTAAGAGACAGACTCTGAGTTTGGCATAGAGTTTTAGGCTGAGAAAGATGAGAGAGCAAAAATCAGGAAAGGAGGAATGGATTAAGCAAAGGTACAGAGTCTAAAAGTACAGGACATAAGTGAAGAACAGAGAAAGATTAGTTTAGGGGAGTGGAAAATAATGCAAGAAGATCGGTTACAATAAAATTCCCTAAAGCTTAAATATCAATGTATGGAGGGAATTTATGATAAAGTAACAGGGATTGGATTTATCCTCCAATTCAAAACAACTAAATATACAAAATATATGGAATAATAGTTTTTAGAAATTGGACAACAGGTGGCACAAGACAAGGAGCCCTGAGAGAAGTGAAACAAATGAGGCGACCCTATGATGGCCCCAGCTTACTATCTTGAGAAATATTTCAGGTAGCAGTGGTGAAAAATAGAACCTGTCTGTCTCTCTGAGTTGAGAAGACTCAAGTTTGGAGTTTAAAGAGGCCAAAGTGGCTAAAATTCCAGGGCAGTGAGAGGAAAGCTGCAAAGAAAAAGAGCCCTAGAATCAGCAGGGGCTCTTAGTGATTCCTTGGCTGTTCTGATAAGTACACGCATATAAGGAAACTACTTTCAGGTAGGGAAATGCTACTGGAAATGATCAGGCAGAACCATCCCAGAGCTCACATAGGGCTTGAAATAGATGATGTTTCCACCGCAAGAGTTGAGAGCATTGAGTAGAATTCTCAGAAGAGTATTGCCTCAGTAGTGGAGGCAAGTTAACTTTAGACTAAAGGCTATTCTAGACACAACATACAAAGCTTCAAAGCAAGATTTGGAAATATCAAATTGTTTCCATAGAATTTAACTGTGTCACAAAACAAAGTTCAGAATTTAAAAAAAAAATACAAATATCCCAGAATGTAGCACCATAAAATTCAAATATCTGACATCCAATTAAAAAAAAATTAGACCCTCTTCAGAGGGTCCACCTCTAGTATTTAGCAGAGCACTGATCAGAGCATAGATGTGAGGAAACTATCTGAAACTGGGAAAATAGCTACCCAAAAGGATTTAAAAAATCAGGACCTGAATTTCACTTAGGGCCAGGAATATTGTATATACTCACCAGCCAGACTAAAAACACTTAAAATTCATACAGCATTGGGTAGAGAACTTATAAGTGTTTTGACTTAGGAGTGGAAAATAATTAACCCTAGACTACATGCTGCTCTGGACCCACCAAACAAATATTTAAAGCCAGACAATAAAAAAAATCAGATTGCATCCAAGTAACTTCTAAAACAGGGTTCTAAAACAGAGCTCAAGAATATGTATAGGAATATAAAAATTCCAAGACAAAAGTAAAATTCAATGTGCAGCATGCAATAAAAAATTACCAGGCATGCAAAGAAGCAGAAAAATATAATTCATAATGAGAAAAAATGAATTAATCAAAACTAACCCAGAACTGACACAGATACTAAAATTAGAAGATAAAGATATAAAAATGGTTTTTATAACTGTGTCCCATATGTCCAAGACGCTAGAGGAAAGATTGAACATGTTAAGTAGAGACATAGAAGATATTTTTTAAAGCCTCAAATCAAACTTCTAGAGGGGAAAACTATAATGTCTGAGAAGAAAAAATACATTGTCTGAGATTAATGGCAGATTAGACAATGCAGAAGAAAGTATTAATGAACTTGAAGGTAAAGCATTAAAAACAAGCTGAGATGAAACAGAGTTTTTGAAAAGTAAATAGACCATCCAGAGTTATAGGACAACTTCAAGTGGCCTAATATACTTGTAATTGGGGTCCCAGAAGAAGAGGAAAGAGATGAGAAGAAAGAAAAAAAATTGAAGAGGTCATGACTGAAAAATTTCCAAATTTGATAAAATTCTAAATCCACAAATCCAAGAAGTCTGACAAAACCAAGGACAAGAAACACACACAAACACACACACACACCAAAGAATACCACAATCAAATTGCTCAAAACTATTGTTAGAGAGAAGATCTTAAAAGCAGCCAGACAATAAAGACATATTTTATACAGTGAAACAAAGTAAGGAAGACAAAAGATTTCTTGAAGAAAATAGTACAAGTGAGAAGACAGCAGAGCGACACCTTTAGGGTGCTGAAGGAAAAATATTGTCAATCTGTCATTCTATACCAAGTGGAAAGCTTCATAAAATCCTTCCTAAACACGTCTGTTCTTTCGCCAAATTTCCATTCTGGATGCTAGCTGCCTCTTCCCTTCTCTTTCTTTCCACAGCCTCTCCCATCCTGAGTTGTTCCATCCTGAATTGTCTCAAACAATTCAGCTCTTGAAGAGAATATCCAGCAAACAAAAGTGTAATAGCAGATCAGCCCCATTTGGAAATTAATTTCATGACCACCACTTTTTATGTAAGCTTGATCCTTTCAGATGTTACCCTCTCACCTAGCCCCCTTCACCAGAAGGGACTCATCAAGGTATCTAGTAGACAAAATAAATCTCTACTGAGGGAGAATTCTGCTACTTAGAAAATAATATTTTCTTTCTCTTGTTACCTGTAAAAATTGGTAAAATCACAACGATTGGTTTAGGAGAGAGGGGAATAATAAATGTAATTTAGTGCTCTGATCTTGAAGTTACGGTGGTCCAATTCAAGGGGAAAAGCACAAGGGAAAGACTGGGTTTCTAATGAGACATCAGGATTAGTGATAGTGATTTGAGAGTTATTTACATGGAGATAACAATTAAAATTTGGGGAATGGGTAAGATCTCCAAAGTAACAGGTGAAGGCAAAGCACAAAGGTCCAAAAACAGGAAAGGCTAAAAATTCATGCTTTTTGGCAAAGAAGGAAAAAATGCTTGAGAAAGAAAAAGGGTAATCCTAGAGGTAAGAAGAAAAATGGGAAGGTGTCTTGGCAGCTAAGGGAAGATGCTGACCAAAAAGAGATGGCAGGGACTTCCCTGGTGGTGCAGCAGATAAGACTCTGCGCTTCCAATGCAGGGGGCCCGGGTTCGATCCTTGGTCAGGGAACTAGATCCCACATGCATGCTGCAACTAAGAGTTCGCATGCCACAACTAAGGAGCCCATGAGCCACAACTAAAGGAGCTTGCCTGCCACAACAAAGGAGCCAGCTAGCTGCAACTAAGAAGCCCACGAGCCGCAACTAAAGGAGGCCACCTGCCACAACTAAGGAGCCAGGTAGCTGCAACTAAGGAGCCCGCCTGCCACAACTAAGGAACCTGCCTGCCACAACTCAGGAGCCCACCTGTCGCAACTAAGGAGACTGCGAGCTGCAACTAAAGTAACCCACCTGCCGCAACTAAGACCCGGCGCAACCAAATAAGATAAATTTAAGAAAAAAAGAGAGAGAGAGATGGCAATGGAATTAAAAGGACATAACAAGGTCAACCAAATTAGGACTGAGTGAACTCACTGGTATCATTGATTAGAGGAGCAGATGTGAAGCGTTCATCTGTCGAGCACAGGGGTGGAGAGAACAAGGCAGGAGTTCAAGGGAATGATACAGTTGAATAAAGTCTTTTATCCCAAAATAATTGTATCTGATTATGTTTGAAAGCCAAGAGGAGTAAATCTGTGAAGACAGGAAAATTGAAGATGCTAAAGAGAGAAGTTAATTGAGAAACAAGGGAAGCCTGAGGAAATTAATTCTAGGGCACCAAGAGAGGGGGATCTCTTCCTCTAAACTAGGAGAAAAAGAATTAGAAATGTCTAAAGGATAGATTTGCAGTGAAGAAGGCCAAAAACATAATGAAAAATGCTTAATCTAACTAAAGTTCAGTGAAATGTGAATTTTTTAAAATAAAACACCATTTCACCCATCAGATTGGCAAAATTAAAAGAATCAATAATATCCGATGCTGGGGAGCATGTGGGGAAATACAGACTCTCCCACACAGCTGGAATGTAAGCTCAGTCTTTGTGGAAGTCCATTTGGCAACGTTTATTAAAAATGCACATAACATGTTACTCAACAATTCACTTCAAAGAAACAATTCCATAAAAATATATGTACGTGTAGGCAGAAAATTCTGTCAGGATTTATGTGACAGCATTGTTTATAAATGGCAAAATATAGGAAATATGTAAATACCCATCAGTATAGTAATGGACAAATAAATATCTATAACATACTATGCTATGCAGCAGTATTGTTGAATAAAATAGAGCAATATGTGGTACGGTGGAAATATTCCCAAGATATGCTGTTAAGTAAAAAAAGAAAGCTGCCAATAATATGTATAAAGCAATATGACATATCAAAACACATTCACAATCCCATGTGCAAAGCAGTTTATTTGTATACACACACACACACATACATCTACATGTTCATTCATCCAACAAGTTGTAACTGGGTACGTACTAGACATTCGCGTGTAGCTTATTTTGATAAGGGATTCAAATGTATAGAGAGAAAAAGGGCTGGAAAAATGCACACTGGATTGATAATAATGGTTACTTGTGGGAAATAAAGCAGGAGAGGGATGTGTCAAGAAAGCCTTTGTTTGATCGTCAGTGTTGCATTTTTGAGGTAGATGTATTTGTGTGATGTGTATTGAGTACAACTGAATGAGCCCAACTCTCACTAAACTTTTGAGCAGGTAACTAAGTGAATTACAGTCATTAGGCTCAAACTCCATCTTTTTTTTCTTCAGTTCATAGTAAATAACCTATTGAGAACAACACCAAAAAAGGTGCCTGAGTACTTCAGATTGACAGAAAGTCTGGATGCCCATTGAGGGATAAATATGTGAAAGTCAGAGAAGGAATGGCGTGAGTGAATGATCCAGGAGAGGGAGAGGAACATTGGAAATGCTGACAGAAAACATGTTGAGAAAGAACTGTCTGGTGAGATGAAGGCACTCAGTGTTTGGCCCAAGTGGTGTGAGGTCTAAGCTCTTGGGGGGTCACTCAATAGATAGACTGTGCTCATTAATGAATGCCAGAACATGAATCAGTTACTGAATCATCTTTGGATGTTCAAATGGGTTAGCAGAGGTCGCTAAGCTATAGATTTCAGGAGGGCTGTGGACATAAAAGGGAAAGACTTAAAATAACCTGGAGCAGAGGAAGGGTGGTAGAAATGGCCCAAAGTAAGGTCAGTCCCACCCACCCCCTACCTCTTATAATGCTGGTTTGGGGGAGCTCTCAGTGGGAGAGAAAAGTAGGAGGAACAGTATTGAAAGAGGAGGACTCGATAGGCAAAGCTGTGAATCTAGAAAAACGTTAAGGGAAAAAAACAGTAAGTGCAACAGGGCAGACACCAACTGCATAGTATGAGCACATTGCGGACGAGACTGGGTGCTACCAACGGGATGGCAAATAAGAACAAAGTCAAAGCAGCCAAGGAGAAAGGGTGGCGCCCTGAGCTCTGGGTGTGGTTCATTGGGATATGGAGACAGTTGGGGAAGGGAGCGAAAAGCAGAGCCATTCAGGGAAAGTCATGATGAGAACCAGGGTGTCTGGTTGCTGTCATTCCCAGAGCAAGGTGTCTCAAAGCGGGAAAATCAAGTTCAAGAGGGGAGAGGCCAATGACCACACACACACACTCTTTCTTTCATACACACACCCTAAGATTCCAAATGCAAGACTTGTAATGAGTCATATCAATAGCAACAATTATTTGACCGGTCAGGTATGTTTATTTTTGATGACATTACAAAGGGCAGTGAGGAGGTGAGAAAACTTCACTGAGATCTCCCTTTAAAATCTTGCTGTGTTCAAAGGTATGTACTAGATTATAACTGTGTTATCTTTTACTGAGGGAAGTTGAGACAAGCAGTTTGGAAAAGTTTCAGGAAAGTAAAAGAGTCACTTTAAAAAGTGTCTTATAAAAATAACAGTAAAATTCATGTGCCAGTTGAAAAGAAATGATAAAGAAATTCCCCAAACAAGTTTTAAAAATTAGTGGACTAAAGAGATAGAAGGAATGGGCAATTTCTTTTTTCTAACAGATAACGTATTTGGAGATTTGCTGTGTCCAGGTGCAATCAAGTTGTTTTCACATCTTATCACCCTTAAGGTAAAGCTCCACCATCCTGACAGGTGGTTGGGATTTGTCCCAGTTAACAGATGAGGGCACGGAGGCTTGGAGAGACTGTCACATGCCCCAGCTCACACCACACCGGCGACACCTGGGCTCCACCTAGCGCTGGCCGACTGCAAAGCTCCTGTGTTTCATTGTCTGCACTACCTCACGCCTCAGCATAGAATGAGGGCGGCAGATTCACGTCGCTGCTGTGCAGAGAGGTATGCATTTCTCCTTCCCTAATATCTATCAGTGCTTACTCTTCCTTGGGTGCTGTTCATAGTGTTGAAATGTTTAACAGCTTGATCCTGACAAAGACCCCATGCTGCAGCTTTCAGCCCCCTCTCTGCAGATAAGCCCAGGCACAGATGAGTTCGATTATTCTGCCCACGGTCACAAGATTAGCAAGTAGGTGAGAAAAGAGACCCAGCCAGGCAGTCTGTCTCCTGAAGCTCGTCGTGGTGTGAAGAGCCATGGCAATGCGTGTGGTTGATTTTGCTTCCCCCATGGAGAGAGAAACAAGAAAACGCTAGGATCGGAGGCAAGAGATGACATTTAAAAAAAATTTTCCTCTTCACAAGAGTGTTGGGGAGACAGAAGAACCACAAAATTGGGTTTTCTGTTAACATATACATTTCAGATATTTGAAAGACATTGGGGATTTCACAGAAACTGAGAATTTCAGGATTCCCAGGTGATTCTGCGAAACAAGGGCCTCTAAGCAAAGCCAAATATGCTCACAGGAAAAGTTGTGACGGGATCAGGGAATATGAGAAAGAAAAGATTTCCAAGGTAAGTTTAATCAAAGTACAAAAATAATAATGATAATTGTAACAAACATTATTGAGTGCATACATTAACTTAATCATAACTATGCCTCGTTATAAGCAAATCTGGAAAAAAAATTTTTATTCCAAATTTTTATGTACTCAACTCAACTTAATTGTGGTTTATGAGAGTAGAAGAAGTAGAGAACAGATACTGGGGGACAATTAGCAGTTTTTTCCATAATAGAATATTTTACTTGGTAGAGAACATGGAAAAATAAAGGAGACGATAAAGTCAACTACTTTAAGGAAAACAGAATTTTAACTCCAGGGATATCAATAAAAATTATATGAGAGAGTAATTGTAATTATACCTGTATGACTTTGCAGTAAACAATTCTTTATGAAGTCATAATAATATAAACACCACTTTAATTTTCAACTTTCAGAGTCAACTTATAGACACTGCACAACATACTCGATTATGCTCCAAAATGAAATATAAGTGATATCAACCTTGACAATGTAGAAGTAAAATTATAGATGATAAATTTAGTGCATGGAAGGAGGTCAAAGAAACAAAGGAAAGACTTAGGACACCAATATCGTCATGTTATAAAGTTAGCAATGCATTTTTAAAGGATAAAAGAATAAAGGTGAAAGGATGTGTGAGTATTGTTTAGAGGTACAAAAGTAATTAATAGAGACTTTATATAAATAGTGATATAATTATGTAGGAGTATTGGGCTTAATTAGGAGAGGGAGTAAGTGACCTAAGTACTCATCTATTAAGACTCTACCTCATAGCCAAGGGGGAGGGGGTTGGGGAGGGATGGAGTGGGAGATTGGGATTAGCAGATGTAAACTTTTATGTATAGAATGGATGAACAACAAGATCCTACTGTGTACCACAGAGAACCATATTCAATATCCTATGATAAACCATAATGGAAAAGAATATTAAAAAAAGTATATATATATGTGTGTGTGTGTATAACGGAATTTGCTGTACAGAAGAAATTAACACAATGTTGTAAATCAACTATACTTCAATAAAAAAAAATTGATAAAAAAGACTCTACCACCACACACTGATTAGCTTCCTCTTCCCAGTGGAGGGTATCCCTGTGTTTAATATGACTGCAGGGTTTTAGGGGAGTTTCTGTGGACTTGGGAGATAGCTAAGAGGATGTCGCTGTGACATGAGTAGATAATATCAAGGTATACACTGGAGGAATAGATGAATGCACACAGGAATGAATTTGTGGTCCTTAATGCAGGAGGATTCCTATTGCTCAAGTAGATGCATCAGGTTAACCCACTGTGATATAATAAACCATTTGAGCCACCTGTACTCACCAAGTGACCTTCCAATGATCATTTACCTTTTATTTTATTTTTATTTTTAATATCTTTATTGGAGTATACTTGCTTTACAATGGTGTGTTAGTTTCTGCTGTATAACAAAGTGAATCAGCTATACGTATACATATATCCCCATATCTCCTCCCTCTTGTGTCTCCCTCCCACCCTCCCTATCCCATCCCTCTAGGTGGTCACAAAGCACCGAGCTGATCTCCCTGTGCTATGCAGCTGCTTCCCACTAGCTATCTGTTTTACATTTGGTAGTGTATATATGTCCATACCACTCTCTCACTTCGTCCCAGCTTACCCTTCCCCCTCCCCGTGTCCTCAAGTCCATTCTCTACGTCTGCATTCCTGTCCTGCCCCTAGGTTCTTCAGAACCATTTTTTCTTTTCTTTTTTTAGATTCCATATATATGTGTTAGCATATGGTATTTGTTTTTCTCTTTCTGACTTACTTCACTCTGTATGAAGGACTCTAGGTCCATCCACCTCACTGCAGATAACTCAGTTTCGTTCCTTTTCATGGCTGAGTAATATTCCATTGTATATATGTGCTACATCTTCTTTATCCATTCATCTGTCGATGGACATTTAAGTTGCTTCCATGTCCTGGCTATTGTAAATAGAGCTGCAATGAACATTGTGGTACATGACTCTCTTTGAATTATGGTTTTCACAGGGTATATGCCCAGTAGTGGGATTGCTGGGTCATAAGGTAGTTCCATTTTTAGTTTTTTAAGGAACCTCCATACTGTTCTCCATACTGGGTGTATCAATTTACATTCCCACCAACAGTGCAGGAGGGTTGCCATTTCTCCACACCCTCTCCAGCATTTATTATTTGTAGATTTTTTGATGATGGCCATTCTGACTGGTGTGAGGTGATATGTCATTGTAGTTTTGATTTGCATTTCTCTAATGATTAGTGATGTTGAGCATCCTTTCATGTGTTTGTTGGCAATCTGTATATCTTTTTTGGAGAAATGTCTATTTAGGTCTTCTGCCCATTTTTGGATTGGGTTGTTTGTTTGTTTTTTTGCTACTGAGCTGCATGAGCTGCTTGTAAATTGTGGAGATTAATCCTTTGTCAGTTGCTTCATTTGCAAATGTTTTCTCCCATTCCGAGGGTTGTCTTTTCGTCATTTGCCTTCTTATATGCCTACTCCCAAAGAAAAGGATGTGCGGGCTTAAGAGTATCTCCTCAGAACCTGTGACAATTACATTTTTCATTACTGAATTTGAAATATATAAATTGGCATTCCAATTTATAGAGCAACCTTTTCTTTGAACTGAATAGACTGAGAGCATGATCCACCTTTTCTACGATGGTACAAGTGTATGAGCCTGGGAAGCTGAGGACTGCAGCTTGGACCATGATGGGCTTGACTAAGGTGTGTGGCACCACAGAGAAAACTTTCAGTGGTCAGCACAGCAAATTACCTGGAGATGTCCCTACCTCATTACTTGCCTTCCTCTCATCTACATAATGTTTTTTTAACGGGGTTAGACCTTAGTCTCATAAAACTGGGGAAATCTGGGCTTCGTTGAAGTTGTCTTCTGCCATTGAGCAACTGGTCCCTCTGCCTGTGCTTCTTGGACATTTTGTGATTCCCCTCGTGCTTCCTTGTATCCAATGCTTCTTTCAAAAGAGGAGTGTTGTTTTTTCCTCACTCTCACCCGCTCCAGTTCCAAGTGTCCCTCATATTAGGTTCTCAAGTCCTATTTTCTCATTCTGTGAGCACGTAGGTTCAAATCCTGGCTCTACCACTACCAAGCTATGAGTGTCAAGTGAGGAAAATTATTTAGCAACTTTAGAACTCATTATTTTCATTCATAAGTGTAATGGGTTGACTTTAAGGAATTATGAGGGCCTCTCATTGTGGGAATTAATGAATTTATGGACTCATGGGTGGACTGAAAATATTCACCTAGACTGACAGTTGCCAATGTAATCAACAAAAGAGATGATTTCATTTTTACATAAATATAATTTGAGTTCAAAAATGATAGTAATTATTTATTTAGTCTAGAGACAATAGTTAATGCTGTGTAATAATTTCCTGTGTTAAGAGCCAAGTGCCCTCCCTCTTCTAAGCCCTGTTGACCAGGGCCACTCCTTTAATGAGAGTCTCATAATCACTCATCATTCCCAGACCTCCTTCACCTATTTGCCTGTGTTTGCTGCCCTGCCTTTAGTTGGAAACTGCTCCCAAGGCCTTGGTCTCCGCCCTCTGCTGATGTGGTCAATACCATTGTGCCAGCTCCTTCATTCTTTCTTCCCTCCCTCTCTCCCTCCCTTCCTCCTCCCCCACCCTTTCCCTTATTCCCCATCCCTTTCTATCTTTGTTTGGCACACTCAGGCTGTATTTTATCTAGTCATATGCGTCTCAGAGGTTACTGACTTATTTATCTATATTTAGCATATCTTAAAAATGCTGCCAATGTCTCACAAGATACTTGCCTCTACACTTAGTTTCTTTACCCTCTTTATTTGTTTTCTTGTCTCTATAACAGATTCTAACATTCTCATAATGTTCGATATGTAACATACATAAATGTTAGATATATGCCCTATGCAAGTAATATGCCATATGCACATTATAAATATTTTTAATTCCTTCTTCTTTGGTTTTTCATTACATTGAAAAATTTGCAGTCTAGACCAGTTGTACAGTACCAGCTTATTTCTTTAATCTTTATCTTTTTATCCTTTACTTTCCTTGGAATCGGGACATTGTTAGGAAGAAATACAGGAGTTCACCTGACCTCGACAAATCTCTGCTATGAAGATACCACAGTTGGGGCTTCTTCTTCTTAATGTTGTTTTTTTTTCTTTCATAATTATAGCTTCATTAAACCTAGAGATAGTGGCCACACCTAGGGCTTTTACGAAACATGCAGAAGCCAACTCTCTTTCTCTCTTGGGTGTGCGTGTGTGTGGATATATACACACACAAAAATCGAGATAGAAGATATCCACTATGTACTTATGTGGAATTTAGGAAAAAACATACAGTGAAGGTTACACCAAGGAGAAAAAACAAAATTTCTAGGAACATTGTCTGAGGACTACCAGCTGATTTAATGAAGCATAAGATGCAGCCAGAAGTCAGTAGTAGATCTACTCAGGGCTCAGAAAGGGCCTAGGGATATGCACTTTGATAAAGAACCTTCCTCCACTTTTTTTTTTCCTTAAGCTAGAAGTCTCCTAAAAATGTCATTACTTCATTTGATCACAGTGGTAAAAAACAATGGGCATAGTATCTGAGTATGTCTGTGAAGACTTACTCATTAAAATATCTGTCTGTATTGGAAGTATATTTAATTGTAATACCTCTCTACCCATAAAGACATAAATATGACATTTAATATGACCCAATGCTTGATGGAAGCAAAGTGAACATTTAGAGTAACCTAGGCATTCCTGCATTGCTAGGGTGTGGTCTTTGGACCATCCTTCCCTAAGGATTTTGAAAAGTAAGAAGTTAAGGTGAGGTTGTAAAAATCACCATATAGCTTTGCCTGGCGGGCCACTTGAAGATTTTCATGTGCACTCTGAGATAGAAGGAGGAGGATCTGGGGAAATAAAAAAGACACGGTAACGCTGAAGGGAGAGAATTCAGCGGGGAGGGGTCGGGTGATGAGTTCCGCCTCAACATTTGCAACTAGATGTAACCTGTGTCACCTCCCGGTCAAGAAGCTTAATAGGCAGATGTACTTCATCTATGATCTCTTTTCTTTTTACTGACTTGATATAAATGAGTAGAAGGATCTTGGAAATCACATTTTTTAAAAGGCAGATGAGAAAAATAACAACTCCATGGTCTCTGAAATATTCCTTCGAGAGGTGATTGCCATCAACCAGGAATACCCATTTAGGACTTTAATGGGTATTTTAGAGTTTGCTTGTTACAGCCATGAATGTTACCCTGGTATCCTCTGGTGGTTTATGAAATCAGAGATTGTTCATGTGGATGCAACAGTCCAAGGATCAGAGAAGGCAGCTATCTGATGTTTAGCAGATAGAACAGTGGTTTGGGTGGGACATACTTGAAAACTAACATGTGAGCCACTGTTCCAGAGTTCTTCCCATTATGTGTATGTCGCAGGGAAGGCAGGAAAAGAAAGCATTGAATAACCCAAAACATGGCTGCCTCGGTCCTTGCTTCCATCGCTGGTCATGAAGTCTAAGTGAACAGTCATTGCACCCTTCTTATACGCACTCCACCCTGCACCAAATTCCATTTTCCCTTTACCCTCCACCAGCATCTTAACAAGACAGAGTTCTTTTTTGGTTGGATGAATCACACCTTCATTCCCAGAGGATATGAGCCTGTGGGGTCCTGGCTTCACTGGGGTGCTGCAGTTTTCATTATCTAGGAATACTGGACAGAAGAACACTACAAGGCATCCCAGGGGATGCTCTGGGTTCTAGGCACGGTCCTGCTCGACACCATTATGCAACAGCTCCCAGAATTCCCTTTGGTCATAGGGATCATTCGCTCAAGTTAACATAGGGACAACTTTATGAATATACGTCAAAAACACGTACCCATTATTGCTAAACTTTTCCCCACATGCTTTTCATCTTTTTGATGTGTTTGGTTTTTTTTGAGGGAGGGCTACTTTTTTGCAGCTTTTCTCCTGAAATTTTCATCTAAGTAATAGTTTTTTACTTCCAGTGACTCTCTCGTTGATTTTTTCATTTTATCCTTTTGTTAATCAGTGAATACAATATATCCTCAAACTTTTCTGAAAGGAAAAAGGAGACTTAGAATTCAGTTAAGGTCCCTGTCTTTGCCCTTGATGGAAGAAAATTTCACATATTAAGGTATGGGGAAGTCATTCTGGCTTATACATAATTTGGCTTGAACATCATGCTAACTAAAACAGCCTGTCTTATGGCCTGTCAAACATACATTGTACATCTGCTTTAACCATTATAGGAAAGAGTGTCGCTCATCCAGTTATACAAAGCATTAAGTTGCAGTTCACTGCAGTCACCCACAACAGTGTGCCTTGAGGGGCATTCAGGCTGGGAAAAACAGAATGAAGCATTCTATTCTTTGGATTTACAGGCTCTGGCTCCTACAAAGTTAAGATGCATATCTAAGGAAGAATCTCAGTGACCTCAGATCCTTGCATCTTCCCATACAAAGAAAAACACTAAAATCATTAACTTGAAGAAGAAAGCATGATTTCCTTTTACAGCTCTTTTTTTTCCTTTGTATCCTGAAATTTCCATCTAATTGCTATTTAAAAAATAATTAAATACAAACCCTTAAACACTCACCCTTTATTATGTAAAGCAATTCAGCCCTGCCCATGTCTCTGTACTCAAATTTACATGTGCAGATAATAGCCAAAAAAAAAAAAGTGACAGCAGTGACAGCCCACCTGATTTAAGCCCTGGATATAGGGGGCAGCTTGGGAGCAACCTGCTATATTTGAGCGTGCGTGTTGCAATTGCTCTTACCCCAGATAGCTTACCAATACGTTTCCTCCAAACACAGCACAACAAAACAGCTTTCCCTAAGGAGAATTTTCAAACCAGCTGCTAAGAGGAAAAAAACCCCAAACATTCTCTGTCATGTTATACTAACTTCTACTGCTTGAATGTTGTTCTCTGCCAACCAATTTCTTAGCAGCCTTTTTTGGAAACTATTCAATGGCATTTAACAGATGGAAAAACCCTAGATCACAGAGAAAGACACACATCAGAAGCATACACAAACTTATCAGAATCCCAACAAAAACAGTCTCAATCATTTATTTACAAAGACATGAACTTGTTTCTATTTGGAAAAATAGACTAAGCTACACAACTGGAGAATACACTTATTAATAACAAAGCAGATTAGGAAGGAATAGGCACATAGTAAAATAACTTCAATATAGTTAACGTGAACTAGAGAAATTTCCCATTGTAAGTAGCACTGAATCTACCAGCCTCACCACCGCTATCATTACTACTAAAAGAAGAAAACGCATTTGACTAGAAGGAGAATTGGTTTTTAAATATGCTTACAGAATAAATTTTGTCAATATTCTGCCAGGTATTCAGAATCTAAATCATTCACCAAAGAAGCTATTCTAAAACCTTAAACTTTCTAGTCAAATGAGAAAGGAAAAGTAAAAACAGGAGCAAACCTCAATTTTTTGTTGTTCATCCCTTGAACTATTAATAATTGCAAGAAAATTTATTGCGAATTATTAGGCATGTAAGTCCATCATATTTCTCACTCTGTTAATTTATTTGAAGCCTGTTACAAGACATGTAGATTCTCAGAGGAAACTTTGTGTACTTACCACGATTATCAGTCTTCAGGTGAATCCCCTAAAATCAGAATGTGTTGCCGTGTCCCTTCCAAATCACTTAATCTCTACCAAATTCCGATGAAAGAAAATGATGGCTCTTGGAGACCATTAGGAATAAGTATCCCTTCTACAATAATTTGATCATGGATAATTATGTGATGTAACAACAGAATAATTAGACTTCTTTCTCTCTCTGCATTTGCGTGTGGCATAGTCATGCCACATTTGCTAACTTATATTTTTTAATGACCTATTAAAATTAGTCAGCTCTATAAATGTCATGGCTAGGAAAGGTTTAGATAATTACGATGCATGTGGTACTCAAGATTGTATTTTAGTTTCCTTCCTTAATACTGGAAAAATTAATTCAATAAAAACTTTTATACCAAATTAGTTCAATGGGCTAGACACTGCTGGGAGATAAGTTAGCAAACGTGACATGGAAATCATTATGGATCACACAGTCCTGGAGAAGAGAAAGACATTCCTCAAAAACTACACAAATAAATACATATTTACAAAGTAGGATAAAAGTGATGAAAGAAAAAGCATGGTCTTCTGTGAGTGAGTCTAATAGGATTTCAGAAGTTTTCCCTGAAACAGCCATCTGTGAGCTGAGATTCTTTTATTGTTATGAAATATACATAACTTCACATTTATCATTTTAACCACAATTCAGTGGCATTAAATACATTCACCATGCTGTGTAAACATCAGCACTATCTATATCCAAAACTTTTCATCTTCCCCAACAAAAATCTGTACATATTAAGCAATAATTCTTCCTCCCTCCCTCCCAGCCCCTGCCAGCCTTTATTCTATTTTCTGTCTCTGTGGATTTGCCACTTCTAGATACCTCATAAAACTGGAATTGTACAATATTTGTCCTTCTATATCTGGCTTATTTCCCTAACCATAATATTTTCAAGGTCCATCCTGGTAGCATATGTCATAGTGTCATTCCCTTTTCTGGTTGAATAACATTTCATCATATGTATATACTACCTTTTGTTTATCTGTTCATCTGTTCACTTGGATTGTTCCTACCTTTTGGCTATTGTGAATAATGCTGCTATGAACATCTGTTCTAGTTCCTGCTTTCAATTCTTTTGTGTATATACATAGGAGTGAAATTGCTGGGTTGTGTGGTAGTTCTACGTGTAACTTTTTAGAAAACTGCCAAACTATTTTCCATAGCTGCTGCATCATTTTTACATTCCCACCAGCAGTACACAAGAGGTCCAATTTCTCCACATCCTCACCAGCACTTATTTTCCATTTTTTAAATTATAGCCATTTTAGTAAATATTAAGTGGTATCTCGTGATTTTGATTAGCATCTCCCTAATGATGAATGATGTTGAGTATCTTTTCATGTGCTTATTGGACATTTGTATATATTCTTTGGATAAATGTCTATTCAAATCCTTTGCCCATTTTTGAATTGGGCTGTTGGTTTTTTTTTTTGTTTTTGAGTTTTAGGAGTCCTTTACATATTCTGGATATTAAATGAATACCAGATATTTAATTTGCAAATATTTTCTTCCATTCTTTACATTATCATTTTGGTTTCTTGATATTATCCCTTTATATACAAAAGTTCTTAATTTTGATGAAGTCTGATTTATCTTTGTGTGTGTGTACCTGGCTTTTGGTGTCATGTCCATGAAATCGTTGCCAAATCCAAAGTCACAAAGATTTTCCCCAATGTTTTCTTCTAAGAGTTTTATAGTTTTAGCTCTTAAGTTTAGTTCTTTGATTCACTTTAATTTTCATATATAATGTAAGGTAAGGGTCCAACTTCAGTCTTTGGCCAGTTTTCCCAGTGCCATTTGTTGAACAGATTGTCCTTTCCTCTTTCAAGGATCTTAGCACACTCCTCAAAAATCAATTGACCATATATGTGAGGGTTTATTTCTGGGCTTTCAGATGAGATTTTTAAGAATAAATAGGAGTTACCTAGATGACAAAAGAGAGAAAAGTCCCTCTAAGTAGAACAATTAGTTTGAGCAACAGTAAGTATTGCCTTTCTTTTCAAGGAATGTAGCATTGATATCTCATTTTTCTATTCCTCTTACACATACTGCATTAAAGTAATCTGGTTTTCTAACATCTCTTCGGGGGGATACTTTGAGTTATTTACTTTACTCTGGGAGAGTCTCCAGCAGGATAATACAGGGTAGCACTAAATCTACTCTCCTTCTTCACCTTGTAACCAAAGTGATACATAAATATGCCATTTGTTTTTCTTCTAGTATCCAACAGGTAGTGGTGATTCAGAAAAGCACAACTCAGAAGACAAAACATTAATTCTCATAAAAAGTACAGAACAAAATTATAAGGAGAAAGAACCTAATTATCTAACAATTAGTAAAGCCCACCTTGCCCATAATAAAATTAGTAATTACATTAATATGAACAGCAGTGTTAGAAAAGCTCTTCTAGGCAATTAAAAAATTTGTTGGAGGGAAGAAAGGGGAAGTTGGTGTTGTTGTAGGGATTTAATGAGCATTAACATGGGAAATTTCTGTAATTTCCACTAGTTTTATTTAACATTCTACATTATCTGTCAAATGTCTCTACTTCATTCATCTATTTTGAATGAAATGAATAAATATAATCCAGTTAAGAAATGTACTCTATTTTCCAACATGGAAATAAACAATTTCATGTTTTCATTTAAAGTGATTAAAGTCTTTAAGCCTATATTTTTGTTGAATTTGAGTGTGACTATCCCATGATTTTTTTTAATCATCTCCCTCTTTCACACTGCATCCTGTTGGGTTTATAATAAATAAAAAGTGAGCTCAGTTCTAAACTTTATCCTTTTTCATGATTGCTGCTTTAGCTACACAAAGACTCCGATGAAGCTTTTGAAATTATTGCTTGTAAGCGCCTAATCAATTTTGCAAACAAATTAGCATCTTTTTGTATCTCTTCTTGGGCTGTGAAGGTGCAGGGAAAGAGACGGGTAGAAGAAGAGAGGTGGGCAATGGGAAGGATAGCAATGTTCTCCTTCCCTGTGTGTGTGTGTGTGTGTGTGTGTGTGAGAGAGAGAGAGAGAGAGAGAGAGAGAGAGAGAGAGAGTGTATTTAAACTCCATGGTTTAAATATTTCAAAATTATATGTTTAATTTTAACAGTATTATTTTGTACTGTTACTGATGGTTCCATTTTTATTTGAGAAATTAAAGGGTCAAGTGCCCCCCTAATACCATCTCATTTATATAAATATTTCCAGAAATGCAAAAGACAACAATTCATTATTTAAGTATATTACAAAATGTGAAAGAGACTTTTTGTTACTTGCTACCTGAAGAAATTTCACAACATACTTATTCCACTGACTTACCATGGAATTTGTTCTGGAATATTATGCTTATTAGGACAGTGTACTTGGTTTGATATCTATCACTTTAATTATGTTTTCCACATTTTAATCCTTCCTTGTTATCTTTTGTATATTTTGCCTTTGCATGAATGAACTATATCCATTTACTTTTATCTTTTATCTATGGTTTGTAAGGTTAACACCTTATTTTAAAGATAATCTTACATGATTATCTTAAAGCATTAGAAGTCTTTTTACCTAATTATGCCAACAGTAACGATTGACTTCCTTTGGTGATGTCAAGGAAGTTAACACTGATGACATCCCCATCTTTGCTATTTCCCTTTCATACTTTGGATTATACTAATCTGGAGTTTAAAATCTCCTTTCCAAAAAACTTTCTTTTATATTTACATTGAATATTTTACTTTTGTTCCCATAATTACTCTCAATTACTTAATGTTCCTCTTTTTATTGCTTAGTGATTTGCAGGTTTGTATTTTGTTTTGTATTTTATTTATCCTACAACTTTAGTTTCAGTGATTATAACCACTTTTTCTCAATCACAGCTTTCATAATGAAGAATGAAGTTGCTTATTCATCTCTTAATTGTTCAGAGTACATTTGCAGTGTGTCTTGCTGGAAAACAGACTTGAGTAGTAAATGTTCCAAGAATTTGCAGATCTGAGAATGACCTTATCTTGCCTCTTGAAAAGAATAGGTCCTGAGCTGGGAATATAGTATTTAAGTCTATATTCAATAGAGAAGTATGAAGCTGCAGGTAACAAAAATCACAATTACAGGTTTTTGGGTTTTTTTTCATGTAACAAGCAGTATATGTGGTTGCTGGCTTTGGCTCAGCTGCCAATATGGCTGCTGCAGCTCCAGCCACCATGTCTGTGGTACCAGAATAATGGTCCCCAAAGATATCCACATCCTAATCCTTGAAATCTATTATGTGAGTGCACATGGCAGTGGGGAATTAAGATTGAATATAGAATTAAGGTTGCTAATTACCTGACCTGGAGATGGAGAGAATTATCCTGGATTATCTGGGTGGATCCAATATAATCACACAAGTGATTATAAGTAGAAAAGGGAGAGAGAAGAGAGTCAGTGCGAAGAACTCAGCCCAACATTGCTGGCTTTAAAGATAGAGAAATTCATGAGTGAAGGAATGCAGTGGCCTCTGGACGTTGCGCTAGAGACGTCAAGGAAACAGTGCCTCCAGAGGGAACACAGACCTGCTTACATCTTGATTTTTTTTTTCTTTTTTTTTAGCCCAGCTAGACCTATTTCAGACTTCTGACCTCCAGAACTGTAAAATAATACCTTTGTGTTGTTTTTAGCTGCTAAGTTTTTTGTGGCATTTGGTAGGAAACCAGTACAATGTCCAAGGGATGATTTCAAAGCAAGACAGATGAGAAAGGGCCATATCAGCCAAATCTGTGCCCTTTTATCAGAAATCCAAAAGCTTTCTCAGAAGTGCCCCAAGCAGAATTCTATTTCCTTTCATGAAGCAGAATGAGGTTTGGGTACCCACTCCTAACTGTAAGAAAGACTAGGAGGGCAATTATTTAAGCTTCTCAGCCTCAACATTTCAGGTAGCTAACGAGAAGAGCTGGGAATGGCTTTTTAGAATCTGATCAATAGTGTTTTATCCTTTTCTTCTGAGCACTCTGAAGGTATTATTCTACAGCTATGGACCTTCTCATTAATCAATGCCCCAGAAAAGAAATATGAATACATCTTGACTTTGACTCTTGTTAAAAATGAACTGTGTGTGTGTGTATAAATTTATAAGGTACTCACTGGAAAACTTTTACCAGAATATATCTTGGTATTGATTTCTGCCTATCAGTTTTGCTAAATTGTCAGTTTCATGAGTTTTTTTTAAGTTAATTAAACTATGTAATAAATATTCATTAAGTACTTAGCATGTGGACTTCCCTGGCACTGCAGTGGTTAAGAATCTGCCTGCCAGTGCAGGGGACACGGGTTTGAGCCCTGGTCCGGGAAGATCCCATATGCTGCGGAGCAGCTAAACCCATGTGCCACAACTACTGAGCCTGTGCTCTAGAGCTTGAGAGCCACAATGAATGAGCCCATGTGCTATAACTACTGAAGCCCGCACACCTAGAGCCCATGCTCCACAACAAGCGAAGACACCGCAATGAGAAGCCCGCACACCGCAATGAAGAGTAGCCCACGCTAGGCACGACCAGAGAAAAGCCCGTGCACAGCAACGAAGACCCAACGCAGCCAAAAATAAAATAAATGAATTTATTTTTTTAAAAAAGTACTTAGCCTGTGCCAGATACTGAAATAAATTTCATTAATTTTTTATTTTTTTTTATTTTTTTGCGGTACGCGGGCCTCTCACTGCCGTGGCCTCTCCCATCGCGGAGCACAGGCTCCGGACGCGCAGGCCCAGCGGCCATGGCTCACGGGCCCAGCCGCCCCGCGGCATGTGGGATCCTCCCGGACCAGGGCCCGAACCCATGTCCCCTGCATCGGCAGGCGGACTCCCAACCACTGCGCCACCAGGGAAGCCCTAATTTTTTATTTTTCTTCTCTTGTGTTTTTAATCTGTCTTCTCATTCTGGTATTACTGTCACTTTAAGGTTAGAATTCCCCTTTTGTATTTTTCAGATGTTTTATCTTCTCTGTTATTTAAAAAATAATCTATTTACATCTCACATGGAATGTCTTCCCAGGTTCATGTTATATTTCACTGGTTTGTTTTTCCTGGAGTCTTAAGTCAATTTTTTTCTTTCTGCATGACTGAGATTTTATTTTGGCTATTGTGCTTTTCTCTTTTTTTTCACACTCCCTTTCCATCCCAACCTTTAAAAATAGTCTCCGTATCTGCTTTTAACTCACTAAGAATATAAAGTGAAAACCTTTTCTTTAAACTCTTACATCATTACTCCTTTTTCACTTTGCCTCAGGTTTTTAAAAGATCTCAAGTTTTGTTGTTGTTTACTAATTATTAATACCGACTTGCTCCTTTTGTTACTGGTGCTTAAAGGTCTAATGGGATAGACTCCAGAAGCCCATATGAACGGAGAGAGACAACTATTGTCTAAGACAAGGGAACATCCAGCAGCCTGAGAACTAGGAAATGCTCCAGCCACATCTAGAGCTAGTGGCAGATCTTGCAGCAATGCAGGTCACCCTTCCTATTTTTTGCGGGGGGATGTGGATGTTTTCAGAGAACACGGTCTGGGACCAGAGCTAGAGGACAAGACTGCATGTGACTGGAAGAGAGGACCATGGGATCATCTCCTCCATGTTGTAGATCATCGCACCCTGTCTGGATCCAAAGGGAGAAGACACAGCATAGACAAGGCAAGGGGCAGAGTGGCGTGGCACACTTGTCAACCCTGTCCCGCACGTGGGGATTGACCAAAATCTTTTTTTTTTTTTTGCGGTACGCGGGCCTCTCACTGTTGTGACCTCTCCCGTTGCGGAGCACAGGCTCTGGACGCACAGGCTCAGCGGCCATGGCTCACGGGCCCAGCCGCTCCGCGGCATGTGGGATCTTCCCGGACCAGGGCACGAACCCGTGTCCCCTGCATCGGCAGGCGGACTCTCAACCACTGCACCACCAGGGAAGCCCCCAAACTCTTATTAAAATCTGGAATGTTGATAGGGAGGGTGGGAGGGAGACGCAAAAGGGAGGGGATATGGGAACATATGTATATGTATAACTGATTAAATTTGTTATAAAGCAGAAAAAAATAAAATTAAACTTAACTGGTTAAAAAAAATAATAAAATAAAATCTGGAATGTTTTCAACTCTTCTGGTTTATATGAGTAACTGCAGAGAATTTTTCTTTTGAGATGGTGTCATAGTTATTCTAGTACAAGGAGGCACCTAGCATTCCATTCACTCCATTAACTTCCTAGGAATCATCTTTGAACTTTAAAAATATGTGTTAAAGATGATGGCCTGGAGGGGTGGGCTGCAAGGATGTCTTATGAAAAGCCTCCGTCTTCATAGATTGCAGGAAAAGTAGGTAATTGTGATCATCTCAGCTCATTTGCAGTGGAGGCTGATGGTTGCTTGTGTAACATTCTTTCCCTTCTCCTCTCTCACTAACAGATCTTTAATTTTATTGGGTGCACCTGTACTCTCTGGCCAATAATATACAAGGAGAAATCACTGGGTAAAGCCCCCAGGAAGGATCTTTAAAGAGTCTTAACTCAGCTGAAACTATGCCCTTTATTCTGT
The DNA here is from genome assembly GCF_949752795.1 of Hyperoodon ampullatus. Classification (NCBI taxonomy): domain Eukaryota; kingdom Metazoa; phylum Chordata; class Mammalia; order Artiodactyla; family Ziphiidae; genus Hyperoodon; species Hyperoodon ampullatus. The sequence goes on from NC_136922.1 coordinate 96,949,477, forward strand.
GCCCATCTTCTATTTCTTGACTGAAACTAATAGACCTTATAATTGGAGCTCTGGCTGATGGGCCGACAACCTGAGAACAAGGCTTCACCCCAACGGTGGAGGGGCAGAAACCTAAGCTTTGTTGACCTGGGGCTGCCAGAGCATCCCTGAATTCCTCGATTTGTCCCTTACATGCAGCTGACATCAATCTCTAACTGAGTAAACATCCTATCAGGAGAGAAGAGCCTTTCTCTTTCTCTGTGAACTAATACCTCTGAATGTCTTTTTATTATCGTTCGGTGAAAGTAATGCAAAAGCGTAAGACTCTGATGGGTAAACTTTGAAGATCACTCACATCCAATGAGCATTCAGGTTATCAGTCAGCACTGGTGTACAAATCAGCTGCAGACTAGGTTTGTCTTTCAAACAAACCAGTCCTGTAGGTTTACTCTAGAAGTTTCTAAACAGAAAAAAAAAAAAAAAAAATTGGGCGTTTGACACTTTTATAGGCCAAAATGTTTGGAGACCGGACTCCATCTTTTGGGAAGACTGCCCCTAGAGGCCACGGAGCCTGGAGACAGTTCAGGGACATGCCAGGGACCCTGTGAGCTTGTGCATCTGGAGCTATAACTCATGTCTTGGAATAAGAGATCTGGGGACTCAGCAAGTTGCTTTATTGCTTTTTACTAGAATTCTTATCACTGAAATTACTTATAAAGCTCTTTGTTTATAATAACATTAGCTTGCATTAGCCATTCTAAAGGGAAATAAAAAAGAAGAAAATTGCACATCCTTGGGGAGTGACAGATGCTGGAGAGAGAAAAACCCAAGAAGGAGGCAAAAACAGAAAAACAAAACAAAACAAAACCAGAACAAGTCAAAAAACCATCTCAAATCACCTGGAGTTTTCTACTCAGGATCTTCTTTTGGCTCCAAATTTACATTGTAGATGGTTGTGTCCCAACATAATGACTTCTGTGAGCTACAGACTTTATTAGGTCCTGCTCTTCAGCACAGAGCAAATTTAAATACTATGATTTTTTAATTCACTTATTCTAAAACACTTCTAAGCACCTAATGTGTGGCAGGCACTGAACAAATTTTAGAAAGGATTTATGTCCAACTTTAAGAAGGAACTTATTACTTTGTTTTCTAATAGCTGCAGATGGCAGCATCACTTAACAATGCATTCTGTACTATCCACCTGCTTTTAAAATTTAGTTTGATAACACATAGGAGATTATGATACAGGGTAAATTGTCATCACAAATTTAAACCTCTTTGCCTCCAGGGTACAAGGGAGCTTTCTTTGAAGACCGGATCCCTCTCAAATATTAACAAAAGAAAAAAAAAACTAATTACATAAGCCTCAGACAACAAAAACTTAATTTCATATTATAGGCACCTAATGGGTGGTATAAAAAATGAGCTATGTCAGACAATAGAAAGGAAGAGATATGTTTTGCTATAATGTCAATATATGATGAATTGCAAATTTCTATTAGAACTTCTGGGTTTTATAAAGTTACTTCTATGTTTTGGTTTGATTGATACTTTTATTTTTAACATAATTTAATCATATGCTTTTTTAAAAAGTTTCCAATATACCCATAGCTCTCTGACAATCAAATTATTACTATATCTAGGATCATGAGTTATATAATATTGCATATAAAGCCAGGTTTCTCCGCAAAAGTCTTTCAAGGTCTTGGGGAGAACTGATTTGGAAATGAAGGCAATTCTCTACCACTGAGTTTCAGGGCAAAGAGAAGAAACAGATCAACTCACCAATGTGAGTGGACTTATTATTTGGATGTCCAAATGCAGAATCCCTCAGCAGCATTAGGCTTATTAATTGACTCAGATATTGAGTAAACAAACCCCTCGCCCAGTGGGGACTAGTTCAGTTGCCTTTGTCTTTCTTTATATCACTCATTCAGCCAATTCATTAAAGCCTGTTTCTCCCAGGTGCCTCCTAATGAGTTTCATGGTTCTGTTTATTGTGCTTGTTGGCTCATAGACCTCTTTCGCAATTTTCCTCGATTTCTGAATGCTCCTTAAGTACCAGTTTTGACCAGCCCATTTGCAGCTAGTGCTTTAATAAAGGTGTCGTGAATAAATGAAGAACGTAGGAGAAGGATGTGGGACAGGGTAATATGGGGCCAGCTGCGGGTGGGGGAATAAGCCAGAGTCCCCCTGCTACTTGTGTTCTTTGAAAGAGCCAGCAGGTGGTAGCAACACTTCGCAGCAAGGCCTCAGCTCAGTGCTGTTAGGACCGGAACAATAGAAAACCCAATCCTGTCCCTGGTTTGAGAGGAGGCTACGGGTGGGCAGAAACCTTTTTTCCTCGCGGCGCCCCCTCCGTTCCTCAACCCTTCCAGGCACCCGCTGCGAGTACCTTCCACCGCCTCTCATCCGTGTGGGGAATTTCTCTCTGGGGAGCGGGCGAGGCAAGAGGCACCCAGAGGTGCAGCTACTTGCCCGGCAGTGTAAGTTCCTGGCATCGACCTCAGGACTTCCCCTTTGAGACCCAGGCTTCCCTGCCCTTCCGAGAGGATGGAGGGAGGGCGGGTGGAGTCAGAAGCCCCAGCTGAGCAAGATCCAGGGTCACCAACGCGGAGAAGAGCTGAAGGCTAGATCAGAGCCCCTTTCGTACCCTGACTGCCTATCCACCCCCAGCCCACCTCCGCACCCTCTAAATTCTCAGTTTGTCTTTCCCTCCACCCCCTTCTCCTTCCTTCTCTTTTTTCTCAGCTCACGCCCACCTTAGTTCAAATCTGAGTGGGAACTAAAACAGCGGGTTTAGTTCCTGGAGTTGAAGCAGAAAAGCAGGGGAGGCGAGGGGGCGCGGGTGCCCCTGCCCTGCCCTGGGTACCAGTGGCGCAGCTCTCCGAGCGCCGGAGCCCGCACCCGCCCCGGGGGCTTTAAACGGAGCTCCCGGCCGCCCGGCGGGCCGCCTCCCCCAGCCCGGCCCGCGCTCCGTCCTCCGAGCCCACGTCCCCTGGCCCGGCGGACGGGCAGGCCCCGGGCGAGCCCCGCGCGCCGGGGCCGCGGAGAGGGCGCCGCGCACTCGCCGCCGAGGCCGAGAGGGCGGGCTGAGTTCCCCGGAAGACGGGAGAGGGAGGGCGGCCGAAGGGGCCGGAGAGGGGGCGGGCCGGGCGGGGAGGGACGCGGAGGGGGCGGGCCGGGCTGCGCTCGCTCCAGCCGCCGCTCGGGAGCAGAGCAGCGGGCGGCGGGACCCGCGACCCAGCGTGGCGCCGGCGAGCGCGACGCGGGCCCCTCACGGTCCCCGGCGCCCCCACTCCGGAGCAGCCCCTGCCGCCGCGCGGACCCGCGCCGCGGAGAAGGTTGGTCCCTGCACCCGAGCGGAGAGGCGGGCGGCCCCGGTGAGCGCCCGGAGCCCCGGCTCCAGCGCGGGGCCTCGCGGGCGCAGACCTGCTGAGCCTGCGGCCGGCGCGAAGGTGAGCCCGGGGGTCGCAGGCGGCGTGGGGGGCCGGGGGCCTGCGTGCCTGGGGACAGGAATTCGGGTTTGCAGAAGTAAAGGGGCCCTCCAGACAGGGCCTCTGCAGATCCGGGGGTCCTCGTGGGGGAGTGCTGAGTCTCCGTCCCCAAAGCGAGAGCGGGGTTCGGGAAGGGTGCGGACCCGGCCAGCCTGGCTCCCACCCCACCCCCGCCTGTGACCAGCAGTCAGTGACACCCCGTTAAGCCTGCTGCTGCGATCCCCCACGGTGTTTCCGGAGACACTCGGTTGGCTCTGATCTAGGGGTTCCTGATCTAGGGGTCCTGGTAGAGGCCGGGCTCCCAGCCTGCTGAAGAGGATTGCCCACCCCTCCGACTCCAGTGGCATGTCTCCAATCCCGGCGGAGCTGGGAGGGGCAGGGAGGTGGATCGCACACCTGCCCCCAGCTCCCCACAGCCTATCCTGCTCCCGCGGCCCCATCACCACCCAGAAGCCCTGGAGTGGAGGGAAGGCTTGGGTCCTGGTCCGCAGCCCTGACCCCCAAATTACAGCCAAAGTCTACTGCTTGCTGCTGTTCCAGCTCCACCCCCTCGCTTTACATCTGGGTGCGTGGCCCTGCCTGCCCGACACCCCGACCCACCAGTCTTGGCTGTCTGTCACCCTCTCTCCTCCCATCCCTGGGGGAGCTGGCAGGGGCCCAGCATAGCCAATGTTGTAATGTCGCTGGCAGTGCCCAGGGAGAGAAGTGGCTGAGCCTGTTCCCAGTCAGTTAACCCCGGGCCCTGTGCCCGCCCAGGGAACTTGACTCAGGCTCTAGAAGGAGAGATGCCCGTTTAGTGGGAAAGGAGCTGTGGGAAGCTGGCAGTCCAGGGAAACTGCCCAAGTGATGGGCACTGGGGCTCTGAGACTTGCCAGGTGCTGTTCAGAGGGGCCGTTTGGCTCTTTCAGGGCAATGCACTTTTTTTATTGCAGGAAGATTAGGGTGCGGGCTCCTATGTACGTACCTGCCTAGTGACCTGGGGAAGAGGACTCCTTTAGAGTCTGTCGGTTCCTTCAGGGCGCAAGAAGATGGCAGGCAAGGGCCGCTCTGTCATCAGAATGCCAGGGAGCAACAGGCAGTGATGGGCTGAGCGGAGGAAGGGCAGGACCATCCCTCCTCCGGGCAGGGCCAGATGCTCTCCCAGCGGATCACCATCTCCAGAGCTGGGCCCTTGGCCTTGTGTCCCCACCAGGTGGAATGGGGATGCTGGGGTTTGGGGGGCTTTGAGCCTGAGGTTTCCCTTTCTCTACTTCCCTGCGTACCTTCCTCTTCCAGCCCAGGTGTTTCCACAGGAACAACTCCCGGGGCAGAGAGAGGTTGACAAGGCAACTAGGGGTGGGGTAGGGACAGACCCAGGGTGAGGGGGAAGGGCTCATGGGCATATGCCAGCAGCGTGAGGACCACTCGGGATCTGCAGGGATGTGCCTGCTGCCACACACACACACACACACACACACACACACCCGCATACTCTCCTGCTCCACGCCCATCTCACCTTATATACACTCTCCCTTACACACTCTCACCCTTGCTGTCACGGGCACCGGTCCTGGCACTCATGGGCTTTCTTCCACAATCTTCCACTTACTCATCTCTCCTGTATATGCACCAACGGCCCCAACACCCTCCCTTATGCCCTTTACCAGGGCCATGCATGTCCCCCCATCATGCACAGCCAGAGTGGCTCATTCTAAGTGGCTGTCTGGCTAGACCCAGACGCTGCCTGCATCTTAAAAGCCTCCCCCAGCTCCACAGCCAGCCGGGGAGTGGGAGGCACATTTGTCTGCCTCTGCGTGCTCTGGGGGACATTCTCCGGGGCTGGAGGCCTCCAGGGACACGGCACTGTCCTCTGCTAGGACAGTGTGCTAGCCAGTGTGTCCTGGCCAATCCGCACGTTGGCTTCTCCAGCCAGGGCAGCAGGGGCTAGAAGCGCCGGAGGAAAGCTACCGCTCACTGTCTGCTCTGGATGCCTCCTTAAAGGCCGCTGGGATCCTTTTCAGGGCGGGTGGCCAGATCTCAGAGACCTACTGAGACCCAGGTAGAGATTAAGGGGTAGAGGCTGCAGCATTAAGCTGAGCAAGGATTATACTGGAATTTCCTGGGTGTTTAACAGCTGCAGAACAGGACAGATGACAGGGCCTGTGGTGCTGACCCCTCCCACGCTGACCCTGCGGCTAACAGGTGTGAGACACACCAGCCACTTAAAACCATTGGCCTCTTTGCCCTTGGGACCTTCCCTCGCCCTGCTGGCCCCTGCAGGCTGTTCTGCTTCCCTGTCGGGGCTCACTTTGCGGTGATGCCCCGTGTGGGTTCCGAGTGTATAGCCCTCTCTGTCCCCCTCTTTCTCTTTGAAGTTGCAGGCCTTTGCTTACAGGATGTTTGACATCCTGTAAGAAAAGCATGGCATAATCAGTGGGACAATTTGAACTTCTTGGGAGATAAGCTTAAAGACTATCCAGGGATAGAAGTTATTTTGCTTTTATTGTTGACATTATTTCACTCATTCATTCCCAGGCCCTGCTGCCTCTCCCTCTCTGCTTTCTTCTTATAGATGAAAATTTCTAGATGTTTTGAAACTTAGAGGGCACAGGGCAGGGAGGATAAATTGTAAACATGCTATACTAGTCTAAGTTTTATAAATATTTTCCTTTTTTGTTTAGATTCTAATTATGAGATTTTGTTTTAATTATAAAAATAAGATATGCTCATTGTAACAAGAAAAACAATTCAAGTATGTATAAGAGACAGTTTATAATTGCTCCCCCGTGCTCCTACAGTAACCAATTTTACTGGCCCAATATATCTTTTGCCATACCTTCCTCCAAGCTCACTGGGCTTAGATTATTTAATTTTTTAATTAATTAATTAATTAATTAATTTTTTTTTGCGGTACGCAGGCCTCTCACTGTTGAGGCCTCTCCCATTGCGGAGCACAGGCTCCGGACGCGCAGGCTCAGCGGCCATGGCTCACAGGCCCAGCCGCTCCGTGGCATGTGGGATCTTCCCAGACCGGGGCACGAACCCGCGTCCCCTGCATCGGCAGGCGGACTCTCAACCACTGCGCCACCAGGGAAGCCCAGATTATTTAATTTTTAAAAATTTGCTTTGTGGATCGAGGTGCATAAATTATATTTAAGTCAGCTTGGTTTGTTCATAAATTATCATATTTAGCATTTTAATTTGAGCACAGTAAACTTCTTAAACTCTTACAGATTTACTCATTTATTTTTAAATCTTTCATTTTTATAGATAACAGAACTCATAAGCTATGATTTAGAAGCTAAGATTCTACACATTTTTTTAAAAATTATTTATTTGGCTGCGTTGTGTCTTCGTTGCTGCACGCAGGCTTTCTCTAGTTGCGGCGAGCAGGCTTCATTGCGGTGTGCGGGCTTCTCATTGCGGTGGCTTCTCTTGTTGAGGGCACGGGCTCTAGGTGCACGGGCTTCAGTAGTTGTGGCTTGCGGGCTCTAGAGCGCACGCTCAGTAGTTGTGGCGCACGGGCTTTGTTGCTCCGCGGCATGTGGAATCTTCCCAGACCAGGGCTCGAACCCGTGTCCCCTGCATTGGCAGGTGGATTCTTAACCACTGCGCCACCAGGGAAGTCCTGCACACATCTTTAATCTTTGCCATATTGTGAAAACAAAATACAATCCTGATGCCTATGAAACTGTCATGTTTTTGTAAACTAAAGAAATGTAGCAAGCTTGTGGCTCTCGTGTTCCTACTGTATCAAAAAGATATAAAATGGTATAACCAGAAGAGGAGCTGAGAAAAAAGACAATCTGGTCATAGAATGCAACTTTTATCACAAGAAACTTTGTCTAATCAGTCTCATTTTCTGAGCTATCATTTTACATCCACATTTCTGCTGCTCCTGGTGTTTTATATTTTTGAAACCAATACACATCTGAAATGTGAATGTTTTCCTGATGGAGATCAGTTTTCTGCTTTTTCAGGGGTTAGAGGATTTCCAAACCGTGACCGATTCCTTTCATGATCTGGAGGAGATAGAGGAATCTCAAGCAGGCCACAAGGAAAAGGGTGAGGGGCCTGGCCTTACGGAGGCCTGTCTCCCTCTGTGTAGCAGCAGGGATGTGATTGGCTGCTCCCAGGGCGCACTCCTGGACCAAATGCGGAAAGATGTCCTCGTCCTCAGCCATTGAAGGCACCTTTGAAAATCGAGTTCTGAGTCCCGCTTGTTTTGTATTCTAGGCATGTGACGGAGCTGCGTGTTCTTGTCACTTATATTTCCGCCTTTGAATCTTGTTTCAAAAGAATCTGCAGTGGCAGGAATTAGTTGACAGCAATTTCTTCCGTGTCTTAATAAAGTTCCCTCTATCCTTATTTTTATCCTTACCATAGAGGTACACTCAGTTTCTTTTTATACATGAAAAACTAAAAGACTTGGATTTATCTGCTTTGTTTGATACGTAAGAACTGACCTAACTTCCTAGTCTCACTCAGCAACAGTTTTTTTCTGAGGAAACGTATTTATAACCTTCAGTCTTCTGGATCCGAATCTAAAAGAGGCCCTCATCAAACAGCAAAAGTACACTTCTGGGTACTTGAAGGTCCTCCACCATTTCTTTTTAATGAATGTCTTTGTTCTTTGTAAAATTTCAAAAAATTACTTGTGGCCATCTACATGTGATGTCTCCACTTTATTCTTTTCTTCCTGATTCCTCTTGACAACAGAAACTGAATGGATTTAGCGTGTTTTATAATTGCTTCTGCTCTTTTCTGGATCTTCTGGAGAGAGGCCAGCTTCATGTCGTCATCAAGATGCATACTAAGGCTATGCGCACACGCCCTATTGTAGCCACAAGCCACCACCTTACTTGTATTGTGGGTCATCAAAGCAAATGCTTGGCCATTCATCTTCTAGACTGTTCCATACTGCACAGCTGATATGATCTGCAGGGCATCCTTTTCTCTCATGTTTTGCTGTCTCTCAAAAAAAATTCACTGGGATATTCCAAAGTGTTCATTATTCCTTCTCCATGATTATTTGTCTAGTTATAAGTTTAAGAAGACATGCAATTTTTATAGTTTGTTCTTTGTACAGATTCCAGAATCCATCCATGTTCTAACTGAAAGAGACTATTTTAAAGACTATCTGCTGGGCAAGTGGTGTAATAGCCTTCGTTGTTTAAAGACGTTTTGCTGGCATTTTCAGTTCTTGATAACAGCCTTCCTAAAGACTCTGTGACCATTTCTCAAAGAAATGGTTGAGGACCTTCAAGTACCCAGAAGTGTACTTCTGCTGTTTGATGAGGACCTCTTTTCGATTCGGATCCAGAAGACCGAAGGTTATAAATAAGTTTCTTCAGACAGAATCTGGTCTGCTCTGGTGTGTCAAGCATGCCTCCAAATTAAGTCATTGAGAGTCGGGGTGGGGTGTATATCTACAACATGAATTACTTTAGGATAGTTTTATTTATTTATTTATTTTTTTGCGGTACGCGGGCCTCTCACCATTGTGGCCTCTCCCGTTGCGGAGCACAGGCTCCGGACGCGCAGGCTCAGCGGCCATGGCTCACGGGCCCAGCTGCCCCGCGGCATGTGGCATCTTCCTGGACCGGGGCACGAACCCGTGTCCCCTGCAGCGGCAGGCGGACTCTCAACCACTATGCCACCAGGGAAGCCCTTTAGGATAGTTTTTAAACAGCCGTTGATGATGGGACAGTGCTTTTTACTTTACCATCTCCCGGTTCTTCTTGAAACATTTATTTCATATGTGAATGATTCTAGTAGCATGTGGGACAGTATTTGCAAAGAACCTCTGTTTCTTAGGAATAATTTGCCCTATGGAAATGCTTCTTTTTCCCCCCAGCTTTACTGAGATACAATTGACATATAATATTGTGTAAGTTTAAGATATACAACGTGAAGATTTGGAAATGCTCCTTCCTTGCCTCCATAGGCTATAAGTTGAACTCTCTGTTTCTCATATAGGGTTCTAGAGGCATGAAAGGTAAATTTCAGTGGCTACTTGGCAGACATCCACTACGTGTCAGCCCATGCAGATGCAGAAATGGTGTCTTTTCATGAAAACCATCTGGAGATAACACTGAAGGCTTCAGCTTACAGCATAGCCAGCATTAACTGAAAAAATTAGATGACAGAAATCAAATCATGATTCTCATATTAAAATTAAATATAGTTTAATTGCTTAGTTTCAGCTTCAGTGTGAAATGTGTAATTTTTAGGTTCCAACTTCCGATTGACTTTTTTTTTTACTCTCAAACTCGTGTCTTTTAAGAAACATGCCTCTTGTTTCCTTCTCAACAGAAATAAATGACCTCTGCTGTCCATGCAACTCACAGACTTTGAGACTCAGTCACAAGGAGAGACATAGCTCACCACTAACCTTAGACCAACCAGCAAAGAAAGGTCTGAGCCTGCTTGTCTTCACCGTGACCCTGGAGGCAGCCAGCGCTCCTGGGCATGTGCTTGTGAGCCGCAGCGCTGTGCTTCTTAAGGCTCGGGAATGTTTTACATAAAAGCGTGAAATCATTTTGAGAGCGTGAACACTATTTTGATGCGTTTTATTAAACAGTTATTATTTATGGATTTGAATGAAATTTTAACGATTTCATTGAAAAATAATATGTATGCAAGATTTTTAAAATATAAAAGTTTTAAGGGGATATAGTGAGAGTAAGTGTCTCTTGCACTAGCCCCCATCCTCTCCCTCTCCCCTTCTTAAAGATCCTTACATACATATGTATATGTAGGTCTTTCTTAAGTTACCCATCAATCGGGAGCATATTGTATATGGCTCTGCAATGGACTGTGTACTTTCACTTGGAAATTATTTTCATATCAGTATATAAACACTAGCCCTTATTCCTTCTGAAGGTTGTGCCATAATTTTTTAACCATCTTCCTATTGCTGAGCAGTTACTTTACAGTCTTTTCCCTTACAAGCAATGCTGCAATAAATATTCTTGTTTGAATATCTGTGCAAAAGGATCCAAGTATACAATACCTGAAGGACAGATTCTTAGAAGTGAAGCTGCTAGATAGACATCATCAACTGTCCTAAGAGGATCCACCAACTGGAGCCCGTATGCGCAATGAATGCAAAAGAGCCTATTTCTCATACCTTCCCCACCCAGGCATTGTTAATCTCGTAGAACAAAATGGCATTTCACTGTTGTTTCAACATGCCTCCCTTTCACTGTGAGCAAACTAGGGAGCATCTTTTCATATACATGAGGCATACATTTAGTTTTCCGTAAGCCAGAGGAAAAATGTGCCCCTTGTGGAGAGAGGACCTTGGTTCATAAAATGTAGGTGTGCCAGACCTACATAGCTCTATCCCCTCTCTGTCCCGGCTCCTTTATCAGATGGAATCTTTCCGCCTATGTTCTTCTCTGCGTCTGCTCTCACACCCTCCCTCCCATCATACCCCCCAGCTCTCCTTCTTCGGTCCCTCTCGCTTCACTGCCTCTCTGAAATGTCTAGGGTATCCGAGTCTGATGGGGGTTGGGAGGTGTTGGGCAGGGGGAGCTGTGTGTCCCCAGGGAAGGTGTAGCTTCTAACTCGCCTGCTTTTAATGAGAAGAATCTTCTGATTTTCTATGCAGGGTGGCCATAGGAGGAAGGGAGGAGAGCAAATGAAGAGAAAGAACTTGAATAGCTCCTTCCAGAAGCAAAGGGGTAAGACTGGCCCAGAACTACCCGGTGCTCTAAAGGGGAGGGCCACGAGAAACAGATGCTCAGAGATGGGTCACCTGTGGAGTGTAGTGGGTGACCGGGCACATGGTCCTCCAAGATGGTGGACTTGACACAGGTCAGGAGAGAGTCAGCCTCCTGCTGGCCCTCACCCATGCTTGGTGCTGGGGCACTTTGCGAGCTACAGGGGGAGGCCCAGGGCCAACTCTGAAGCATGCGGTTCCCTCCCACCGGCCTCCTCTGGTCCTTTGTGTCTCCCTAGGAAGCCAGCTTGGCTGCAGACCCCAGTCTTACGAAGCAGCAGCCCCACCTGGGAGCAGGGTGGTGGCCAGAGCAATGGTGGGAGCCCTGAAGATGCCTCATGGCTGCTGAGCGGGCTGCCCCGTCAGGGAGCAGGGTGGCGGGCATGGTGTGTGGCCTGTGGGTCCTGGTGCTGGTGTCCTCAGTCCTGGCTCTGGAAGGTAAGGGGGAGGGGAGACGGGGGAAACCCCCCACCTGCCAGGGGAGAGCCAGCACTGACGGGAAGTGGGAAAGATTCAGAAAAGGCAGGAAAGGGTGAAGACGTCTGAAGGGGGAAAGGAAGTGGGAGGGTTTCAGAGAAAGGCTCCCGACAGACAGCTGTGCTCCTTAGTGAATTCAAGGAACCGGGCAGGGCAGTTCTCTTTTTCCTAATGGGAATGGGGTGGGGTGAGACCTGCTGGCTGAAGGCCTGCTAACTGCGTGGCCCCTTCTTATCACTGGGCAGAGGTATTGCTGGACACCACTGGAGAGACGTCTGAGATTGGCTGGCTCACCTACCCACCAGGTGGGGTGAGTGTCACGCTTTCATTCTGAACCCAGCGCCCCACCCCCACCCCCCCGCCCCCGCAGCTAGCGTGTTGAATTTGGGGAGGAAACCCTGAGCAGAGATGGATGGGATAAGATGCCTGCCCTCCGGAGGAGCAGGACTTCCGGGTATCCTCAGCTGCTTTGCATGTCATTCCTGCTAAGTTTCACCTGGAGGGCTATGCCCCCGCCTCCCTGCACCTTTCCAGCCCGGAGCAGCTAATGCCCTCTGTGGTCCTCCCTGCAGTGGGACGAAGTGAGTGTTTTGGATGACCAGCAACGCCTGACTCGGACCTTCGAGGCATGCCACGTGGCCATGGCCCCTCCCGGCCCCGGGCAGGACAACTGGCTGCAGACACACTTTGTGGAGCGCCGAGGGGCCCAGAGGGCGCACATCCGGCTGCACTTCTCCGTGCGGGCCTGCTCCAGCCTGGGCGTGGCGGGGGGCACCTGCCGCGAGACCTTCACGCTTTACTACCGCCAGGCCGAGGAGCCCGACCGCTCCGACAGCATCTCCTCCTGGCACCTCAAACGCTGGACCAAGGTGGACACGATCGCGGCGGATGAGAGTTTCCCCGCCTCCTCAGCGTGGGCGGTGGGCCCGCGCGGGGCGGGGCAGCGGGCGGGGCTCCAGCTGAACGTCAAGGAGCGGAGCTTCGGGCCCTTGACCCAGCGCGGCTTCTACGTGGCCTTCCAGGACACCGGGGCGTGCCTGGCCCTCGTGGCGGTCAGGCTCTTCTCCTACGCCTGCCCTTCCGTGCTCCGCGCCTTCGCCACCTTTCCTGAGACGCAGGCCAGTGGGGCCGGGGGGGCCTCCCTGGTGGCGGCCGTGGGCACCTGTGTGGCGCACGCAGAGCCCGAGGAGGATGGAGGACGGGGCCAGCCAGGAGGCAGCCCTCCCAGGCTGCACTGTAACGGGGAGGGCAAGTGGATGGTAGCCGTTGGGGGCTGCCGCTGCCAGCCCGGGTACGAGTCTGCTCGCGGAGACGCCTGCCAAGGTGAGACCCCGCTCCCTTGCACGTGCCCCCCACCTTTGGGATCCTCTCCTGAACGAGCCCACACTTCATTTTGTCCCCAGAAGGTTAGGAATAAGTTATTTTAGGAAAAGACCCCTGTTTTCTCCAGGTGTATTTCCTAAAGCGCACAACCTTGCTCTCAGCCACTCAGGTGAAACTTGTAGAACCTTGGAGACTTCCACAGCGATTGCTGGGGATCCTAGGGCTGCAGGCCTGAGAAGGGCTGGAGATGAAAGGACTTAAACTCCTAGGCTGTCTTGGGATGGGGTCCTTTGTCCGCATTTGCCATCTAGCTGGGGGTGGTTCACCCCAGGGCCAGGTGACCAGGAGGCAGGCAGAGGAAGGCCGTGGATACAGCTGTAAAGAATGATCCTGAGGCAGAGGCAGGATGTGCAGTCGAGCCAGGCGGCTACATCTGGTGCTTGCTCTGCTGTAGCCCCTACCACACCTCACTTTTTCCGTCAATGGAAATGTAATTCTGTGCCAGCAAAATGGCGGAAGTAATGTCTGGCTGAGGGAGGGAAGGCGGGGGGAGAGGGGTGACGAGGAGATGGATCTCGGAAGCCTGGGAGGATGGCTGTGTGCAGGTGTGGGGGGCTCGGGAGGGGGTGGACGGGGGGCCTGAGGCCTCTACCCTCCTCTGCCCCTCAGCCTGCCCCAGGGGGTCCTACAAGGCCTTGGCTGGGAATGCCCCCTGCTCACCGTGCCCTGCCCGCAGCCTCGCCCCTGACCCTGCGGCCCCTGCGTGCCCCTGCCTGGAGGGCTTCTACCGGGCCAGCTCCGATCCCCCAGAGGCCCCCTGCACGGGTGAGTCCCCCCTCCACCCCGGCCCCAGGGATGGGCGTGGGATGGGAGTGGGACCAGGAGACGGAGAGCCTGGAGGGCAACGCGGGGCAGCTGGTTTGCATTTGCAGTGACTCCTTTCTCCTGTGTCCTTGCTTTCCTTCCCCGCCTCCTTCCTCTCTCGCCCCACCGCTTTCCCCTGCTTTCTGTCTCCTCCCTCCCGGCCGTTCTCCCTCCCCTACCTCCTTCCTTCCCCAATCACCCCCGCCCCACGACTCCGGCCTTCGTGGCCCTTCCCTGCCCGGCACACACCCTCCCCAGCACCCCCGTCGGCCCCTCAGGAGCTGTGGTTTGAGGTGCAGGGCTCTGCGCTCATGCTGCACTGGCGCCTGCCTCAGGAGCTGGGGGGACGCGGGGACCTGCTCTTCAACGTCGCGTGCAAGGAGTGTGGAGCGGGCGGCAAGGGCCCTTGTCGCCGCTGCAGGGATGAGGTGCACTTCGACCCCCGCCAGAGGGGCCTGACTGAGAGCCGCGTGCTCGTTGGCGGGCTCCGGGCACACGTGCCCTACATCTTGGAGGTGCAGGCCGTCAATGGAGTGTCGGAGCTCAGCCCCGACCCTCCCCAGGTTGCAGCCATCAATGTCAGCACCAGCCACGCAGGTGAGCCTTGCCCTCCCCTGAGCTGCCAGTCACCTCCTTAGAACCCTCTCCCGCTCTCCCGCCCCTGGAAGCCGCCACTAACCCCCCACGCCAGTTCCCTCCGCAGTCCCTGCTGTGCACCAGGTGAGCCGGGCCTCCAGCAGCATCACCGTGTCCTGGCCACAGCCCGACCAGACCAACGGGAACATCCTGGACTATCAGCTCCGCTACTATGACCAGGTGGGGATCAGAGGGGCGCCTGGCGGGGATGGTGGGAGCCGGAAGTGCTCCGCAGTGGGGCTGGAGGTGGGGAGACGGGGGAGGCGCCTCGGAGCCCTGCCGCAGGGGCTGTGAGGGGCGTGGGCAGGAGCAGGGGGCGACGGGCCCTCCCAGCTGGCAGGGAGTGAGCGGCTGCCACCCCCAGGCAGAAGACGAATCCCACTCCTTCACCCTGACCAGCGAGACCAACACGGCCACCGTGACCCAGCTGAGCCCCGGCCACATCTATGGCTTCCAGGTGCGGGCACGGACGGCCGCAGGCCACGGCCCGTACGGGGGCAAGGTCTACTTCCAGACGCTGCCTCAAGGTGAGAGGAGGCCTGGACGGGGCGGGGGCGGCCCAAGGCATCGTGAGGAGGGGTCCAGGAACCATCCAGGCCTTGAACCTTCACCCCAAACCCCCCAGGCCGGGAGAGTGGCTGCCCACCGACCTTCGGGTCTGTGGGGGGACGGGGTGTGGGGAGGTGGGTGGTTGCAGGGCGGTGTGTGAGATCTTCCACACCTGTGACTCTGGATGGCTGGTTCTCCAGGTGAGCTGTCCGCCCAGCTTCCCGAGAGACTCTCCTTGGTGGTTGGGTCCATCCTGGGGGCGCTGGCCTTCCTTCTGCTGGCGGCCATCACCGTGCTGGCTCTCGTCTTCCAGAGGTGAGTCTCTCCCCACCATGGCCTAGCACCACACTCTCCAAAGCACGGTCCCAAGCCCTGATGGCCCCGAGGTTCCCTGCAGAAGCGCCCATGAGTGTCCTCCACCACCACTCAGCCCCCGCCGTTGGGCCCAGCTCCTTCGAGCCACTGATCCCTGGCAGGACCTTGGCCTTCGTGGGCAGACTGGGGAGGAAAATGGGAGAGGGAGTGTGATCGCAGGACTCTGGTTTGTCCCCCAGGAAGCGGCATGGAACTGGCTACATGGAGCAGCTGCAGCAGTACAGCAGCCCAGGTGTGGGTGTGGCTGGGATGGGATGGGATGGGATGGGGGCCGGGAGGGCACCAGGCAAGGCTGGGCCCCCCAAGGTTGAGGGCAACTCCTGGGCACCGTCTTCAGCAGTGAGAGAGCATGCCTGGGGTGCGCGGGCCGCCCGCCTGCACACCTCCTCATAATGGACCCCGTGTGCCTGCAGGGCTCGGGGTGAAGTACTACATCGACCCCTCCACCTACGAGGACCCCTGCCAGGCCATCCGAGAATTCGCCCGGGAGGTTGACCCCACATACATGAAGATCGAGGAGGTCATTGGAGCAGGTATGGCGGAGGCAGAGGGAGGGCACGGAAGGGGTCCCAGCAGGGTCCCTCCTAAACAGGGCAGGACACTGAGTCCTTCCTGGAGACCCCCCAGCCTACGCCTGCTCTCCCAGGCTCCTTCGGGGAGGTGCGCCGGGGCCGCCTGCAGCCCCGGGGACGGCGGGAGCAGGCCGTGGCCATCCAGGCCCTGTGGAGCGGAGGCGCCGAGAGCCTGCAGACGGCCTTTCTAGGCCAGGCCGCAGTGCTGGGCCAGTTTCAGCACCCCAACATCCTGCGGCTGGAGGGCGTGGTCACCAAGAGCCGGCCCCTCATGGTGGTGACGGAGCTCATGGAGCTGGGCCCCCTGGACAGCTTCCTGAGGGTCAGTCAGGCTGGTGGCAAGGTGTGGGGGGCGGCTCGGGCCGGGAAGGTGGGCAGTTCTCAACTGTCCTGGAGCCAGAGCCCCGTCCGTGCCTTCGCTCCCCGCTGCCCCACCTCCAGGGTCTCCGTCCTTCCTTCCCAGGCCATTCGCTGGTCCCCAGGTCCCTTTGCCTTTTGGTGCCAGTGTCTCTGCGTGATGTGCCGAGGTCCCCCACCCCTTGGCTGACCTCTGCCCCCCATCCCTCAGCAGCGGGAGGGCCAGTTCAGCAGCCTGCAGCTGGTGGCCATGCAGCGGGGCGTGGCCGCCGCCATGCACTACCTGTCCAGCTTCGCCTTCGTGCACCGTGCACTCTCTGCCCACAGTGTGCTGGTGAACAGCCACCTAGTGTGCAAAGTGGCTCGTCTTGGCCACAGTCCTCAGGTGAGAGCACAGCCTTGGGGCCCCGCCTCCCTCAGGGGGTGCCGGAGGCTGAGCTGGAACTGGGGCGGTGGATGCCTCAGGTGGTGTATCTTAGTGTCTGAAAGGGCAGATCTCACCTGTGGGATGGAGGGATTTCAGGGACTGAGGACACTGGGCAAGAAAGGGGACTGGGAGGGTGGGAGTCCTAGAACCACCTCCTGCCCTTCCCTAATGCTGACTAGTGTCGGAGCCGCTGGGTACAACTTGTGAACACGCTGCCCTCGAGCTCTGTGACTTTGCACAAGTTTGTACGTCTCGATGCCTCAGCCTTTGCATCTGCAAAATGGAGATAACGGCATCTATGCTACAGGGTCGTTATGGGATTAAACGAGAGGCTTGATGTGAAACCCTTGACGCACATCTGAGCACGTAGTAGTGGATCAATAACTAGGACCACTGCTCTGATGATTGCTGTTGTTACTTTCAACCCCACCCCTCAGGGCCCAAGTTGTATGCTTCGCTGGGCAGCCCCAGAGGTCATTGCACACGGGAAACATACGACATCCAGTGACGTCTGGAGCTTTGGGATAGTGATGTGGGAAGTGATGAGTTACGGAGAACGGCCCTACTGGGACATGCGTGACCAGGAGGTGAGCTCTTGACCTAGACACTGCCGATTCCCCACCGCTATCCCTCCAGCCCACCAGCCTTAGACTCACATATTTCGAAGCCCTCCGTTCGTGGCTCTCATTTTCCATATCTTTTAAGTAAGTTCCTTTCCAACCTTATGGTTACCTGACAATACATTCCTTTCCACTAGCAATAGCCTCCAAGCACCATGTGCTTCCTTTAACCCCCAGGTGCTAAATGCAATAGAGCAGGAGTTCCGGCTGCCCCCGCCTCCAGGCTGTCCGCCTGGACTACACCTGCTTATGCTGGACACTTGGCAGAAGGATCGTACCCAGCGACCGCACTTTGACCAGCTGGTGGCTGCGTTTGACAAGATGATCCGCAAGCCAGACACTCTACAGGGATCAGAGCAGTCCGGCGGGAGCCCCAGGGACAGGTCTGGAGCTTGGGGCTAGAGCCCGGGAAAGCCAGGGAGGGATGAGGCAAACCAAAAAGAAAACTGAGGCGAAGGGGACTAGGATGAAGAGGGGACCTTGACCTGCCTGCCCCTCCCACTCAGACCTTCTCAGGCCCTTCTGAACCCCGTGGCCCTGGACTTTCCCTCTCTGGACTCCCCCCAGGCCTGGCTCTCGGCCATCGGCCTGCAGTGCTACCAGGACAGCTTCTCCCAGTCTGGTCTCCACACCTTCAGTGACGTGGCTCAGCTCAGCCTGGGGTAAGCAGGGAGAGGTGGGGGATGGGAGCCCAGGCCCCAGGGCAGGGGTCGCGCCTGGGATCTTGGAGACACTGGCCCCGATTTAATCCACTCCTTCCCCACCAGAGACCTGCCAACCCTGGGCATCACCCTGGCCGGCCACCAGAAGAAGCTGCTGCACCACATCCAGCTCCTGAAGCAGCACCTGAGGCCGCTGGGCTCCGTGGAGGTCTGAGCCCCGGGCAGAGAGCCGTGAACTGACGATGCCTGTGACCCAGTCCTGGAAGCAGGTCCAAGGAGGACATGTGAGCCCGTCTCCACCTTGGCCTCCGTGAGAGGCGCCCGCCCGCCACACTAAACCCGAGCCTGGGGACGCCTCACTCCCTGGTCCTCTCTGCCCCTCCACCGCCCTCCCCCACATTAAAGGGAAAGAAGGGATTTTGCACGTTGGAGGCGTGGTGAGGCCTCGGTCTGCAGGGAAGGGGCGGGAAGGCCTTGGAGCGGAGAGGCGGGGCTGGGAAGACCACACTGCAGAGAAGGATGCACAAGGAGAGCAGGAAGGACTTTATTGGAAGGTAGGAGGTGGCTCCCCCCCGCCAGGCGGTACCCATCCCCTCATTACACCTTTCCCCAGCCTCCTCCGATGTCTGCAGCTGTGACACCAGGGTGGAGACCGGTGCCTGAGGCAGCAAGCCTTTCTTAAAGTGCTTGGCTCAGACAGTGCAGCCGCCAGGGTGGGTGAAGCTGGGTCCTTATTTGTGCTGGGCCCTGTGCTTACCGTGAGGCGTGGGCCTGCTTCTTGGTTTCCCTTTATTGTGTTCTACCCTCTGGACCTGGCAGATGAGAGGTCTAGGCTTTGGGTTTTTTGGGGGTTTTTTTTTGTTTGTTTGTTTTGCGGTACACGGGCCTCTCACTGCTCTGGCCTCTCCCGTTGCGGAGCACAGGCTCAGCGGCCACGGCTCACGGGCCCAGCCGCTCGGCATGTGGGATCTTCCCGGAGCGGGGCACGAACCCGTGTCCCCTGCGTCGGCAGGCGGACTCTCAACCACTGCGCCACCAGGGAAGCCCTAGGCTTTGTTTCTTGATGCTGCTGGGCACCAGTATGGGCGGAGGCACTCAGATCTGGTACTCCCAACCCTCCCCGTCCTCCAGAGCCCTGTCCACCGTCCTCCTCCGCTCTCTCCTCCGGGTCGCTTCCCGCAGCCTCTCCCAGTTCACGCTGCCGCGGGAAGTACTTCGAGACACCGAGGGGACAGGAGGGGACAGGTGGGTGGCGAAGGGGCCGCCCAGCCACCGTCCTTCCATGTCATCTTCGGAGCCTGGGTTGCAGAAGGCCTGCGCGTAGCCCCGGACGCGCTGCCGGTTGAGATTCTGTCTGTCTTCCACCCTGGGGGAAAGGAAGAGTTGATGGAGAGGCTGACCTTGGACCTTGTCTCCCGGCCCCGCCCAACCCTACTGCTGGTGCCCTTTTCCCTCGTCTGCAGCCCGAGTGGGCACAGGGGTTGCCAGGCCTCGGGAAGCAGCACAGAGCCCAGTCCAGCAGCTCTGGGGATGCTTTCAGGGCCCAGGAACCTAGCAGGCCCCCTTCTCCCAGCGAGGCCTGAAGCCTAGGGAGCACACAGGCCTGCACAGGGCCCCTGGGGGCAGGAGGTTGAGCAGAGGGACGCCAGCCCCCACTGTCACTCACCGCAGGAACCAACGGTCCCCCAGCCCGAACTTGCGCCCACAGATCCCGGAGCGGGGCCACAGGCAGCGAGGCAGCTTCTTTTCCAGCATCACTGTGGTGGCCACGACCTGCGTGTGGGGCCAGAAGAAGATGAAATCAGAGGCTGGGTGCGAACCAGGAGAGGAGAGGAGAGGACGCCAGGCAGAGGGACGACAGCTGAGCAACATCTGGGAAACTCATGGTTTCCCAGAGGTGACAACACCCCTGAGGTGGGGATGGCAGCGTCAGCTTTGTCAGCCCTCTTCTGCGGGAGCGAGTGGATGGGCCTTGAGCCCTACAGCACTTCACCCGTGACCTGACATCCAGGCCAGGCTGGTCCTGTAGCAGGTGGGGAGACCTTGCTCCAAGGAGACAGGAAGGAGGGGAGAGCAAAGAGAAAGGGTCTGCAGGGCTACAGAATATTTTGACCCTCCAGATGTAAAGGCCACTTAGAAACACAGACATCCTGCAGAGAAATCTCATATCAATACATTCGCATGGAAAAAAAATATTTTCATCAGCAAACCCTGTTTAGCCAGCTTAGGGGTTTTTTTTTAACTCCATTTTCTACACAACACAGTTAGATGCCATCCAATTTGAGGGATTTCCATTTATTTTGCTGGAATTATTTTTGTTGAGATAAATTATTTTGTATTTTGAAATGATGATTTGATCCAATTCGTTCTTTTGTCCCCATCACAATTATCTGACTGAAGATAGTTTCTGCTATATAGGGAGTTGGTGTGGCATTACTTTTAACAGGTCCAATTTTTCTGGGTCACATTTGAAAGACTTAAATATTGCCAGAAAGATGTGATACTCCAGCTTTTTTATTCAGTAACAAACTTTACTGAATGCTGTTGTAGCCACTACTAAGCGTCATTTCTTGTTGATTCTAGAAAAGACAGATTTGGCTTTTTGAGAAAACCGTGAGGAATTCTTTTCAGCTATTCCAGTATTGCTAATCCAGTTCTGTACACTTTGCATAATCTTTTGTACTGTGCGCTAACCGTCCAAACCTATGTTGGGGTCAAAATATCCGGCCTCTTGAGTTTGGCCCCGTCCTTGGCAGGAAGGGAATGACTTGCACTAGCCCTCCCAGCCACCAGGGGGCGCTCACCTGGGCCCTCCAGAGCTCGTCCCGCTCGTGGGCCACGCGCCAGTGAGTGTCACCCATCATAGCGATGAGGAGGTTGAGCATGAGCAGAGCGGCGATGATGGCGAAGGCAGCGTAGGCGATGCTGTACATGAAGGGCAGGTCCACGTCGTAGTTGGCAGGGCCGTCGATGATGGTGAGGAACAGCTCGAAGGTGCTGAACAGCGCCATGGGGTAATTGTTGAAATGGCCCAGCTCGTTAGGGTCCTCTGTCTGGAAGATGATAAAGAAGGCTGCTCCGCCCCAGGGGGTGAGAGTTATATGTGAATAAACCGCAGCCAGCTCTTTGCTGCCCATTTCAGTGCTGTTTTCCTTCCTCTCCAACACCACCATCCCAGCCCTGCCTCACGCTGCGCTTTGGGTTCTTTCATTCCCATCAGGGGCTCACCCTCCTGACCCCAAGAGCCACCGCCCCCTAACGCTCCCGAGGGACAGCCCATCCTTAGAGCCTACGGCAGCCTCTTACCTCTGCCTGTCTTCCCACCTTCCCCCCCCCAACCCACGTTTATCCAGAGGTATCCTGTGCTATCTAGTTTCCTCCAGCCCAGGGCCCCCATCTCAGACGATGTACCTGAGGCAAAGCCCAGGATGACCACGGCCATCAGCCAGCAGAATCGCATCAGATCGCCAAAAATCATCTAGACGGAGGGGAGGGAAGAGAGGACAGCGCCACATCAATCCCTGGAGCAAATGCCCCTTCCAGCCTCTAAGAGGTCTAACCCTGAGAAGTCTAACAGCTCCACCCCTCTCGCATAGGGCTGGCAAACTGGCCTGCTGGCCAAATCTACTTGGTCAGTTTCGGTTGGCCCTTGAACAAGAATTTTACCTGTTTAAAGGATTGAAAAAAATTTAAAAGGAGGAAGAGAAAAAAGGAGAAGAAAATCAAACAGACTATATGTGGCTCTCCAAGCCTGAGACCTCTGTTATCTGACCCTTTACAGAAATGTTTGCAGCCCCTACCCTAGGACCTTTCTCTAGAAAGCTTGGGAGGCGGCACGGACCTTCTGGATCATGACGGTGAAGGGGCCCAGCATCTGGAATCCTCGGGCGAAGTACATGACGTTGCACCAGCCCAGCACCAGGGCGAAGGACATAGGCACCACCTCCCCGTTGGTGTTGGTGAGCCTCATCGCCATGGTCACCAGCACTGTGCAGGCATAGGTGATGCTGGGGGGAGAGCAGGGAGGGGGTGATGAGAGGGAGACTGGGATGATCCTGGGGGTCCAAGAGCAAGGGGGTGATGGAAATGGTGCCCACACACTCAGGTTCAACCTCTGTAAGCTCGATACACAGGGTCACACACACATCAGAGAGGGGCCTCTGGAACTGGCGTTCTCCAGAGGTCAGGGATCCGGGGAGTAAAACTAGAGCCTTGGTGAGGAAAGGGATGGGGGTGAGAGGAAGGAGGCTCACAAGAGGACGTGGAAGGGTCCTCCAAGGATGGTCTGTCCAAAGAAGCGAGTGACCCCCACGCGGAAGATGTCTGGAATCTGGAGAGAGGCCAGGAAGACACAAAGGCCCTTGTAGACTGAGGCTCGGGCTGGATCCCCGCGGCAGACAGCCTCACCCCCAGATCCCGACCACACCACACCTCTATGAGCAGAATGATCACAGCTCCGAAGACGGACACCAGCTCCCCCACCAGTCGGAGGTGATCCTCGGGGGTCACATAGGCCTCCTGAGGGGAGAGACATGGTCAGAGGACTCGGGGCTTCCCTGCCTGCCCCTGGGTACAAGTCAGCGTCCCTTGTCTAGGGTCACAAACCAGTCAGGTTCTTTTTAACCTGTTAAGTTTGGTGCCCTCAAACTCTGCTCTTAGAGCATCGGTATGTTTCTGTGTGCACGTATTTTGAATTTGTGCCTGTGTGTTTGAGGCTTGAGCGAGGGAGAAACGTGGGTGGTAAGACGGGAACGTGATTCACGTCTAAGAAAGGGCAGAGAGCTGGATCCTGCCTGAAGTTCTGCTGCTCCTAGGGTGTCACCTGAAGTAGCTTCTGCTGTAGGAGGGTGTTGTCCCGGGGGCTAGTTTGGTTGTTGGTCCTGGGATCGAGGGGGCGGTAGACACAGCACGTGGTAAAGCAGACCATGTACAGCAGGTAGATGGCGGCCAGCATACAGAAGTATGGCCGCCCATATCTCTTCCACTTGAGGTTCACCAGCTCCTTCACTGGCGTCTGGTCCAGGATCTGGCGAGCCTGCAGCAGAACAAGAGGAGAGCAAGCAGCTCGGAGACCCTGACTCCCCTCCCCTGCTGCTCCCTACGCTGAAGACCACACACACCCCCCATACCCCATACCTCCCGCTTCTTGGAGGTGACGATAAGCTCCAGCAGGGATTGCTCCTCCCCCGAGGAGTCGATGTCCGTGAGGTCGTAGAGAGTGGAGGTCAGCGGCCCGTACGTCCACTGGATGTGCTTCCGTTTTTGCATCAGGTTTTGGAACATCTAAGGTTGGGGGTGGAGGGCAGGTGCATGCAGAGGAGCAAGCAAAGGGGACTGTCACAGGGTGCGGCTGGGAAGCCTGCCCAGATCACAGCACCCCGGAAAGGGTGCTCGCTGTTCACTCAAAGACCACAGCCTTGCGGGCAAAAGAACCCATCTTCACGCCAGCCTCCAAGTTCACCCTCTTCCCCCGTAACTCCCTCTAGAGCTTGGAAACGAGGTGAGAGGATGCAGGGCTGCTGCTTGTGGGCTGAAAGGACAAGAGGACGCGGGCATTTCACACCACTCCAGGGTGGGATCTAGACCCTGTAAGTCCCCAACAACTCGGGGGAGAGAAAGTGGGCAAGAAGGAGAGACAGGGGCTGCGAAAGAAATTCCAATGGAAGCTGAAAACGGGACCTCAGCATCGGGGATAACTGGTGACATCTATTTCCTCAAAGGGCCAGAAACGTAAGATGAAGGTCATGAGAAGGACACGGTGGGATTGGGGGAGGGTCCCTCACCGTGGTGTTGCCTTCCACTCCAGCCAGCTTGAAGGGGGTGAGGCCCTGGTGATTGGGCACGAGGTCCAGGGACTGCAGGTGGTCCCCGTGCCCATCGTAGGACAGCAGCAGGTTGTACATCTGGCAGGCAAAGGTTTTGTTGGGCTGGAGGACGAGGATGTGCAACACTGTGTTTCCTGGGGGAGGACACGGGCTGTCACGTGGCCACTGGGACTAGAGTCCCTGATGCTCCCCATGACCTCCCCCCGCCCCGGGTGGACCTGAGGGCTCTCCCGGCCCCTCCTCTGCAACCCAGCTCCCCCTCCAGCCCGGCTCTCACCCAGGGAGTCCTGGGCCCGGATGTCAGCGCCGTGCTCGATGAGCAGCCTCACGATCTCCTCGCTGCCCACGCAGGCCGCAAAGGACAGAGGGTGCTCCCCTGGGGATGCAGGGGACCCCGTGGCTTGAGGGTGCAGGCTGGCACGGGCAGTCTCTCCAGGGGACTGCCTCTCCCTCCCCACACGTCAGCTCTGGGCCTGGGGACACTTGTCAGCAGAACCAGAGGCGGGACGGTGCAGAGGGCCCTGCACCGGGGGTGGGCTCTGGCCTTCAGCCTTAGGAGGGCGGCCCCTCCCAGCTTCCCCCGGCATGGAGCCCCCTCAGCCTGCCCTCCCTTTGCTCTTGGCCCCCTCCCCACCCTCCCAGCCCTGGCCCTGGCTCTCACCAAAGTACAGGAGGTTGTGGGGACCGGCGCGGAAATTGGAGCCTGTAACTCTTGCAGACACGTTGGCCCCGTGGGCGAGCAGGGCTTTCACCAAGTTCACGTTCTGGTTCATGACGGCCATGTGTAGTGCCGTCTGACCTGGACAAGAGAGCTCTTGTCATGGGGTCTGTCACCAGGATCCTGCAGGGGGTCCCTCCCATATCTCCACAGGGTCCTCTTCACCAGGGCAGCCTTTCGTGGGGAGGATGGGGTGGGGGTTTGCTGAGCCTGGCGGTGTTCCCAGGGGATCCAGCTGCTGCCTGCCTCTTCCCACTCTAGGCCTTTCCATTTCAGGGGTTGGTGCTCGAATGAGCTGCAGTGAGGATGCTCAGGTAGAAGGGACATGAAGAGGGGGATAAAGAGGAGGGGGGCTCACGTTCCCTCTTGGTTTCCCCAAATGATCCACCGCCAGGACTGCCCTGAAACACTGAGCTGGTCGCTCCTCCCTCCATCCTGAGCCCCTTGGCCTCTCACCCTCATACAGCTCAGAGGTAATGGGCTCGTCGACCAGCTCCGGGGCGGCCTCCATCAGCGCGATGGCGGCCTCCAGGTGGTCATAGAGGGCCGCCACGTGCAGCGCCGTCTCCCCCAGGGCTCCTGACGTTGACAGAGAGAGTCACATGGCTTTGCTGGAGCAGGGGAATGGGGACTGGAGAGATGTGGGGGCCCACAGCGGAAGGTCCTGGGGCTGTACTGGCAGGAGGGTGGTGGAGGGTGAGCTGCGTGCACAGGGCTTACCTTTCTGGTGGACGTCGCAGGCTTCATATTTGAGCAGCTTGCCGAGAGCCTGGACATCGTTCTCTTTGGCAGCCGTGAGGAGAGGAGACTCCCAGATCCTACAAGGGAGGGGAGCGTGTCCGCTTGTGGAGCAAGGTCCGTCATACCCCCCAGTGGCAACAAATTCCACGGGTCCTCATCCAGAGAGGTGGGGCCGTTGGGGGGGAAAAGCGCTGCCTGGTCTCTCTTTCTCTGACCCGTTAGTTAACCCAAAGCAACTTTTTCCCCTTTTAGCTTGCGTGGGAGAAGGTCAGGAACTGCTTTCCTTTCCCCTGGGTGCTGTGACCAGGGTGTGTGTGTGTGTGATCTGTGCACCTGGGGTATAGAGGGAGGAGTTCCAGTTAAAATACTCATTCACCTCCTGACCTATTGACCCCTGGAGGAACCCTGTTTCAGCTTCACTCAAAGTCTTGAGATTACTCTCCAAGATAAGCTTTGCTTTCATGGACTAAGGGTACAAGGAATTCCTTCCTCATATTTGCGGAGGAGGCTGACATGTAGACGCTGGCAGATTTTCCTCCTGTTGTGTCATGCTCGCCTCTTTAGACCTCGGCAAAGCCCTTTGACTCTGGCACTTTCCTTCCTACAACAGCATATCTGGGGGTCAATCGAAAAGCAACCGTGGGTCCTTTTTTTCCTTCTGGCCCCTACATCCGATTACAGTCTCTCCCTGCTTCCTATCTGCTTCTCACTTGTTTTAGGCAAAGAATCATCTCCTTTGACTTTCCAGTCTTACAACGAACCAAAAAACCTTTTGTAGTATCAAAACTTAGCCCAACTAAGACACACGGGGTCCCTTTTATTTAATTTTCTCTCCTGGCCCAGAACCACTTGGTCTTTCTATGGGAGTGAATGAAGTAACACCATTTATCCACAGATGGCCAGTTATGTGAACAGGAGCTCATACACCAAAGAACCCATAGTAGCAGGAAATCGACTCCACGAGCTGGGGGGTGAGTGGGTGCTCAGGAGAGGAGGAGAGAGCACGACACGTCCATCTCCCTGAATGCTGTGGCCCCAGCTCCCCGCGTCAGGCCACGGAGGCAGCCACCTGTCAGTTCAACATCTCTCTCCGTTCAGCCCCTGCCTTCTCATTCCTGTGATGCTCATTCATAGACGTCCTCATTCTCTAGGCCAGGATTAGCAAAATATTCTCTTTCCCTACACCCCTATTTACCCCAATCCATTCTTCTGGATGCTGCCAAGATACTCTCTCTAAAGGGCAAATGCAACCACAGTTCACAAAAGTCTGATGGGTCCTTAAACACCCAGGAGAAGAAACTCAGAAATCCTCTACAGCCTTTGTGCAACTCCTTTTCCATGCTCTCTTCCTCTCTTTGGCCCTCCACCCAGCATTTCAGCCTCACCACCCCAGGGCACACCATCCTCCCCATTCCGGTGCTGTAACTCAACTCTCCTTCCACCTGGACTCTAATCCGCGCCCCCCCACCCCCACCCCGCCGTAATCACTCTCTATTCTGTGCTCGGGATGCCTGGGAATATGCCCAGCGTATGGCAGACACTCATTGCCACTATCTGTAGAAGGAGTGAATTGTAGCAACGCCAGGAGGTGGTTTGGCTTTACCGCCCTTCCTTAGTATCTCCATCAGGCCACCCCCTAAGCCAACCTTAGGCAAACGTATAATCTAAGTAAAAAATAGTATGCTTGGTATGCGCACACAGCTGCAAAACAAGTTTGTTACACCTTCCACCACCCCCCACCCCCATCATCCCTACCATCACCACTACCTTTCCCAATAATTTGCCCAAAGCCCCCCTTTATAGATGTTGTAAAGCAAGCAGTATTCCCCAACACACACACACACACACCCCACACACAGCAGGAAGTTTTCCACCCTCTCCTCTGGCCTTACTTTCCTTTTTGGCATTTTCACTGTGTTCTGTGATAAGCATCTGTCTCTTCCTCTACACCAGGGGCCCTTGAGGTCAGAGATCAGTCACTTTCTCATCTTTGTAAACTTTCTCTGCCCCCCTCCAATTAGCTTCT
The DNA here is from genome assembly GCF_949752795.1 of Hyperoodon ampullatus. Taxonomy (NCBI): domain Eukaryota; kingdom Metazoa; phylum Chordata; class Mammalia; order Artiodactyla; family Ziphiidae; genus Hyperoodon; species Hyperoodon ampullatus. Next base: position 96,976,833 of record NC_136922.1, read on the forward strand.
AGTTTTGTGCCCCGTTTTGACTAAAGGTTAATGGCAAAGCTAGAAATAAGTCCAAGGGGGCTTCGGACCCAAGTGCAGAGTCTCCTCCCTGCTTCCTAAGACATGAGGGGGGAGGCTAGTCAGTGGCAGCCCCAAAGATGTCCCTCTTGGTCCTGACACATCTCTGATGCCCATAAATGTCTCTCACAAACCTCCAGTCCATACGTGTTCTGTTTCTGGCCTCTGCTGACTGCCCTACTGGCCTGGGAAGAGCAGGGAGGTATTGTTCGAATGGGGCTGGCCAGATTTACCAAGTAAAAACACGAGGATGCTTGGTTAGAGTTGAATTTTAGATACACAGAAAATAAGTTTTTAATATAAGTATGTCTCATGCAATATGTGGGACACACATATACTAACAACTTATTTGTTGTTTATCTGAAATTCAAATTCAACTCTGTCTTGTATTTTATCTGGAAACCCCAATCAGGTTTATGGAGACCTGGCCTCCTTTGGGTGGCAAACTCCAGAATCCAGCAAAAACGGAGGGCAGTGTCTGTCTGAATGGTTCCCAGGGAAGCAGGCAGAGGCATGACTTGCAATAGCATCACAGGGCCACAAGGGGGCAGCCGAGAAAGCCCTTGCTCGCATTCTTGGCAATAAGGCAGATCCCGCCCCCCTCCAGCCACCTGCCTACCCTTGTGCCCCATAAAAAAGGCACAAGAGCAGACGCATCCAAAGATTCTTGTGCCTGGGAAATTAGCTTCTTCCAAAGCAACCCAGCACAGACGTTTAGATCTGGAGCAAAATCTACACATCTTCACCAGACACCTCCCTACCGCAGGAAGAAGAGACGATATTGCCAAAATGTCTTCTGATTTTAATGGTTAAATTATACTCCCTCCCTCCCAGGGGAGAGTTCACTTTATTTAGTAGAATCAAGAATGCTTAACATTACTACCAGAATCTCTTACTTACAGTGATTTAGAGCAGTGGTCCTTAACCAGCGGTGGTCCCCTGCCGCCTCCCAAGGAACTGGGCAATGTCTGGAGACATTTTTGGTTGTCATGACTGCAGGAAGGGGTGCTACTGGCATCTAGCGGGCAGAGGGCAGGGGTGCTGCTAAGATTCTTACACAAGGCAGCCTCCTGTAACAGAGAATTATCTGCCCAACATGTCAAAAGTGCCAAGGTAGAGAAACCCTGACCTTGAGGTATAATTATTCATAATCTTCTTAGGAAAGTATTTTTCACATTAAATAGAGTAAGGAATTCCCTCTGTGTTTTCTTACAAATCATTAAATACTCAACTAAGAAAAAAAAAGGTGAAGCCTTTCAAGCACCCACTGATTAAGTATTTAATAAAAGACTTAATAAAAGAGATCTGAAATTACAACGATATGAAAGGTGTTTCTGGAATTTAGAATGTCTTAGTTTGCTTGACAATTATAATATTGAACGGTATGGTTCACTAATGGACTAGTAGAAATGCCACTATAGGATTTCTGGCATAAACCTAGCACACTTTCTCTAGAGTAAATACGTCATTGATCTTCCCTCAGGGCTCCCTCTGGGCCCCAAGGATCTGTCACTCGCCTTCTCTCCCGTCCCCTCAGCCCGTCCCCTCTGCCTCCATTCTTGTGGATACATACACGCACATCTGTGTGTGCACTCACACGTGGACCTGCACACGTGGGTGCCGTAGGCACGAATGAAGTTTTATATTTGGTTGCTGGGAAACAAGGCAGGATCAAAGAGTGTCTAGAGAAGAATTCAAATCTGAATTTTAGAGCTAGAAAGTCCCTAGAAACTTAGTCTAATCTGTTCATGTAATCGATGGAGAAAGAAGCCTGAAGTCCTGAGGTGATTTGTCCAAACAAGTCAGAGGCAGCGCTGGGACTCCCAACGGCCATTTCTCTGTCCCTATTCTCTCTGTTAATCAGGATCCAAAGACGGGTCAGAGCAGGTACGGGGGGCACGGGAGCCACACGTGTGGGTCCCACTGGTTTCTCCACCAGCCCCTCCCGGAGGAGCGTGGCAGCTGGGCAGGGGAGGGCCACACCATCTAGAAGCCCTGACTCTGGTTCCCTGGGTGGATCCGGCTCTGATAGGAGGAAGCTCACAACCCCTCTAAGTCCTGCCATCACTGGGACTTGCCTTTTGACTTTCCTTATGTCTTTTTTTTTTTTTTTTTTTTTTGGCGGTACGCGGGCCTCTCCCGCTGCAGAGCACAGGCTCCGGATGCGCAGGCTCAGTGGCCATGGCTCACAGGCCCAGCCGCTCCACAGCATGTGGGATCTTCCCGGACCGGGGCACGAACCCGTGTCCCCTGCATCAGCAGGCGGACTCTCAACCACTGCGCCACCAGGGAAGCCCCCTTATGTCCTTTTTCATCACAACAGTCCCATGGGTTAAATGTGCTTTTTAGCTTCCAAAGCAGCATCTCACTTACTATCACGTTTGCTCTTTTCAGCCCCATGACACAGACTGAATCATTCTCTCATTTTTCCGCAAAGGAAACCGAGGCAGCCAAGCCAAATCCTTGCCAGAAGATCAGAGTTTAAGGCAGAATGCTTGGCCGAGAACCTAGCCTCAGGCTCTCACCACTCAATTATGTGGTTCTTCTAGTTTTATGGCTCTTCCCAATTTTTCTGGCGGTGGGGGTGAGGTTGGGGGAGCAGCCGGTGCAGTGACCACAGGTGAAGCAAAGAGCAGCCCTGAGTGGGGAGGAGCCGCGCCCTGGCCCCTTGGGGCGACCTCCCTCCAGCTCAGGTTCTGGGCGATGGGATGAAGAAGCCAAAGCTCGGAAAAGTGGCTAATTCCAGATTTGGCCGCCTTTCTAGTTGCCAGAACCGCATCCTGCATGTGGTAGATGCACGCTTCTTCAGGGAGCATTACTGAGGCAGAGTCCTAATGTGCTGCAGGGTCCCAGCACTTAGTTTTGACAGACACGCCAGTTCACAGATATTAATACAGGGATCTATCTAAACAGAAAAGAACCCCCAGTGTTCCCTGCCTTTTGCCAACTAGTGGGAGGGTGACCATGCCAGGGAGGGGGTCAGGGGAGGGTCAGGTTAGGCAGACAGACCCTGGAAGCTGCTCAGCACACCCAACACCAACCAGAATCAGAGCCTGCACTGTCCTCCTCAAGGGGCCCATGAGGCTTGTTCACAGCCTTCTGAGAACACTCGCTAAGCTCACTTTTAACCCAAGTCGATACCTACTGGTGCGTTTTGCCCATGAGAACGTGAGCTTCTTGAGAGCATAGAATGTGTCATGTTCATTTCTGCAAACCTAGCGGAGAGTTTTACGCTCGGTGTCTAGTACATTGCGTCTCAGGAAATAAGACGATGCAAAGCTGAGAGAGATGATGCAGAGGAAATGAGAGAAAGTGACGGTTCAACTTGGATCCCAACAATATCCATTTAGGCAGAGGGAGCGGCGACGAAGACCCAAGAAGAGTCTACCAGAGAAAGAGGGATGCTGGGTCCCCCATATTCCTGGAGAGACCTGAATGGCTCCCTTCTCGCTGGACCATGCTCCACCCCCAAGCCCACCCAGAGCCCCCTCTGCTCACTCTGGGTCTGCCTCATTCCCAGGGGTGGGGGGATGGTAACAGGCCCTTCTCACCTGGCCATGCTGTCCTCACTCACATGGTCAGCTCACGTGTGTCTAGCTGCCCACAAATCTTCCCTTAAGCTGGTTGATGGCACAGCCTTGGACACTCCCCTTCCCGGCACTTGCAGGTCCTTCTGGGGAGTATCCACCCAGAGGGGAATCAATATCCCAGGATCCTGGTGTCCGGGAAGAGGGGGGTCAAAACACTGTGGAATCAGACGGGGGGAGACCAAGAAGGCGGGAGAATCAAGCCTTCCTAGCCCAGGCCTGCCAGAGGAAAGCCCACCAGAAGTCCCTAAGGAACAGGGGCAGAAAAGACAAGGAAAGCAGCCGCGGGCTCCGGCCCGGGTCTTTCACTCTGTCTTCGCCACACATAGGCACACAGGGAGCCTCTGCCACCACTTCCAAGCCCCCAGGCCTTTCTGGGCTCCCGAAGGGCTCCCCCAAGCCCCAAGGTCCCGAGAGTGGGAAAGGGATGAATGGAACCAGTGATGGCCCCGTTTCTGACAACAATACCATCCTGTTGCCTCAAGACGTCATCCGCCAAACATGTGCTCAGCCCTCACTCTCCCAGGCCTCGGGGGAGAGAGGTGGGCAGCTGGTGTGAGAGCTGGGAAGCCAAAACTCAAAAAAGGAGCACATCTCCAACCCTGAATCCTTGAGCAAAAGAAAGGAAACCGCAGGGCCTCCAGATAGCCGCCAGCCTCCCCGACAGGCTCAGGCAGACCCCTGCACTCGGAGGTGGAGAAAGACTCTCAGACACAAACACTTTGGACCTTCCCCTTTGAATAGACATAATATCTGCCTTCTCAGGGGCCCAGGAAAGTCCCAAGAGGAGGACTTCCTTCTAGCCTGCCAGCCCCTGGGTGGGGAGATCACAGAGACTCTGCAGAAGAAACCACACACTGGCATGGCCTCGAGCTTTCTCCCTGCCCCCGCCCTCCAGTTCCCAACTCTAAGCTGCCATGGAGGGGGGAGGAGCATCAGATGAGTTCAGGGCAGTTTCGAGGGGCTGGAAGCAACAAGTGAGATTTGCTTCGGGCTCAAACTCTAGAGCCTCTCAAATTCCTCAACATGAATTTGACAGTGAGTTCCAAGCACATCTGGAATTTGGGCCCATTACCCATGCCTCTCTCCCTTAGCAGAGGGTAATAAATTTCAGGGCTGGGTTCCAGCTTTGTTGTCTCCACACCAACCCCCCTCTACCTGCCCCAAGAATCTGACCCAGAGAAGGGCCTGGGTCAACGGCTGATGCAATAAGTGCACAGGAATGATGATTAGCAAATTTTGTCTTCTTTTGTGGTTACCAGTGCCTGCAGTTCCCTCTCTGCTCCATTCGTTCATTCATTCATTCCCACATGTGTACATATATGTGCTATGTGTTTCTGTCCGAGAGACTGTTCTAGGGGCAGGGGGTAGAGATATAAAGCACCTCCAGGCTGCAGGTCTATGATGCCATAATCCTTCCCGGGCCCAACAAGGTGCCTGGCCTTCTGGGAAGTACTCACAAGAGGCTTCCCTAATTGATTGGATCTTAAAGATAGCAAACACCTGTGTCACCCATGCCAGCCCCCTCCCCTTCCACCTGGTGTCCTGGGGCGCTGGCCCCACAGGCCAAGACCCCTGAGACCAAATGCTCCCAAGGAGTCAGGCCTGGAGGAAGTCTGCCCAGACAGAGGTGCCCAAAAGGGCTTGGGGCCGGGGGGAAGAAGAGAAGAGGGATGGGGGGTGTGTGTGAGGGGCCAGCCTGGGGGTGTAGGAGGATCCCCTTGAGGCTCACCTCTTCTGCTGCAGCAGGTTCTGCTCGTCTCGCCTCTGAGCCCATGACTCCTGTCTCTGGAACCACCTACGGAACTTTCTCCACAGGCAGAGAATGTGCCCCTTCTCCCTGGGCAGCGGCAACCCCATGGAGTGTAGGGCCGGCTCCTTGGGGGGCCTGGGGCCAAGGCCAGACCCCGCCTGGACTCAGCCCTGGGGCCACATCAGCAGCCCCTAGGGCCGGCCCGCCTTGTCCCCTAGAGGTCCCGTCTAGGGCCTCCCAGGTGCACCAGCCGGACACAGAGGCCTCCGAGTTTGTTACACTTGGCCGAGCTGGGACTCCCGCCACTGGGGCTTCTCCTCTGGCAGGAGCTCTCCTGGGAGCAGCAGAAGCCCTGAAGACACTCCCTCACTCCTCCCAAATTACCTGAGATTTAAAGAGACAGGCCAGCAGGTCTGCCTGCTGAGAGGGGCCTGGGTAAACTCCCTCTCCACCCGGGTCACTCCCCCTGCCCCCAGCCAGTGGAGGGAGGGGAGGCCTTCTGAGAGAATGGAGAGGTCTCCTTGGACTTTGGGACACCCGGTGACCTTTTGTAGATAGGCCTGGACAGGTCAGTCTAGCCTGAGAGACTCGAGTCAGTGAGGGCGGACAGGGGGGTAATCAGGCAGGGCACCGGGTTTGAGGGGCCCGCGGTCCCCAGTGAACACACCTTCCTCACAGGGTCTTTTGGGCCTCCCGTCCTGGAGACGTAGCTTTGCTTAATCTGTCGCCTGGCCCAGAATAGGGACATAAATACTGAAAACTCTCACGCCCCTCACCAACTTGTCCTGTAAAGGGCCAGACAGTAAATAGTCTAGGCCTTGCAGGCTGCATACAGGCATACAGAATCTGGCACACATTCCTTAAAAGACGTAAAATCCATTCTGAGCTCACAACTAGGGCAAAAAATGACGCTGTGGGCAGGATGTGGCCTCCTGGACACAGTTCGCGGACCCTACTCCAGAATTCTAGAGACTGTCCCCAACACGACATATAAGTAACATACAGGACACTCAATTCAATTTGAATTTCAGATAAACAACAAAGAACTTTTTAGTATAAATATGCCCCAAATATTGCAAATGTTTTCTCTGGCAACCTCTAGTGGAGACAGCATTTATTCACCCAGTACTCCCTGCCGGACCCTTCACTAAGTCCTCCCACGTCAACTCACATCGAACCTGTGAGGCAGGTATTATTATCAGCATTTTACCAATGGAAGAAAAAAAATGAAGCTCGCAGGGGTAAAGGAAATCACCCAAGGTCATAGAGCCAATTGTAGCAAAGGCCAGATTCAGCCCATTTCCCTGACACCCAAACCCCCATCCTTCTGCCCTACCACATTCCCTCATCCCAACTGGCAAAGAGCGTTCCAGAAAGAAGGGACCTGCACAGTCACACTGAAGAGTGATGACAGGAAGCACAGCCCATCCTGGTCCCACAGCACAGGACTCTGATGAGAGCAAGCTGGGAGCCCTAAGATCCCTCTTCCCCCTGCAAAGGAACGGAGGCCCTGGCTTCTGCCCAGCCCACGCGCGAGCCAGGGACCCGATGGCCTGGGCCTGTAGAGTGACAGGTATGTGTGGGTCACTCGCAGGCTTCAGAGCCTGTTTTTTCCTACCCGTCTCTGATTCAGAGAGCTGGAGGGTACAGCAAGGAGTGTGCACGTGTGTGTGTGCGGTCTGTGCCTGTGTGTGCACCCCGTGCACTGTGTGGAGGGGGGAGGGGAAGCTTAGGTGCAGGGGTGGGGTGTCTCTGTAGGCAGGGGGAGGAGGGCCACCCTCAAATCTAAAGAGACAGCAGCACTTCTGTTCCTGCTGTTGGGCCCAAGCCCAGGCCACAGAGCCTGAGCAAACAGTGCCGTCGATTAACTGCTTTCCCCACCCACCCGGGGGTCAGTGGGTTCAGGCTGGGTGGGGGGAAGACGCTGGAACCCAAACCTTGAACCCAGGGCCTTTGTGCCCATTAAGCCAGTGTGTGTCTGCCTGCCGACCCACCCACCTTCTCTGTCCTGCTGGGCTCCAGGCAAAGACCCCCATTCAGGATAAGGCGCTGAGGTATTCGTCATGGTGGGGAGGGGACCTCCAGGAGGACCCGGCAGCCACTGCCAACTTTCCTTTCCTTTCTCACCTCTCTCCACCTGGTGCTACCTTTGCAGGGTCACCAGGGCAGATGGGAAATCGAAAACAGACTCAAAATAGGTGTGGAGGGCTGCAGCCCAGCCCCGCTTGGGAGCATCGGAGCTGCCGGATGCTGAGTTCTCTCCTGGGGGCATGGTTCCTCCACCGGGGCACAGCTGATAGAGCTTGTTTGTTTTTAATATCTATTTGTTTGTTCGCTTGTTTATTTGGCTGTGCCAGGTCTTACTTGTGGCACGTGGGGTCTTCGTTGCGGCACACAGGATCTAGTTCCCCGACCAGGGATTGAACCTGGGCCCCCTGCATTGGGAGCGAGGAGTCTTAACCACTGGACCACCAGGGAAGTCCCCAGACTGATATTTTGGAACAAGTAATTCTGTAGCGTGGGGCGGTCCTGCACGTTGGAGGATGTTTAGCCGCCACTCACCAGGTGACAGCAGCACCCCTGCCCCTCTGCTCAGCTGTGACCATCAAAAGTGGCTTTAGGCATTGCCTGAGGTCCCCCAGGGAGCAAAGTACTCTCCCTTGAGAACAACTGATTTAGGGCCCAAAAGCGTTTACATATGATTTTTTCCTGGGTTTGTCCCTCTGGGTTTGTTCCATGTCTTTCTGTGCTTCCCTCTGGTGTTCCTCTCTCACTGCTTCTGTCTCTCTGCAATTGTATCTGTTCCCTTGGTCTCTGTGATGGCGAGTGTGGGGTGTGTGTGCATGTGTGTGTGCATGTGTGTGTATGCTATGGGGTGTGTGTGTGTCTGTGGCCATGACTCTGAGTGGTCTATCTGTGGAACCCTGGGTTTCTTTCTCTTGACCTCCGCCCCTGTGTTTGTTTCTCTGTCCGGCTTACTGTGTTACCCCATCCCTGCTCCCTGCGTCCTCTTGCGGGGTCTCTCCTTAGCCGGGTTGTCAAGTGCAGCGCTGGCTGGGCAGGCCAAGAGGCTGCAAGGATGGGGGCAGGCCGGGGCAGTGAGGTTAAAGCCACCTCTCAGTCAGCTTGGAGTTTGTTCCAGTCACTGGGTTCACGAGCCCTTGTGTGCCACCCACCCACCTTGTGTGCCAGCTCATAAAGCCTGCACGGTAGCAGATGATAGGTCAGCGGGTGAACACACACACACATCACAAGCTCCGCCCAGGGGCTCAGCCAGGATGGTGTTCTGCTTGGGTGTCTAAATTCCCGGGAGCCAGGTAAGCCGGGCTCTAGAGCTGGATTTCTGGCCGCCTGGATGGTAGTTTGTGCTAAAAACCCTCCAAGGTCCTTTTCATCTCAAACATCCTGTGATTCTGAAGAAACATGAGTCACGTGCACACACGGTCACCTCGGCCTGCACAGGTCCGGAGGTCTGAATTGGGGCAGAGGCCTCGTGCACTTTTCCCCGCTACGTGACCTTAGCCCCTCATCCCCTCTTTTCATTCCAACGGCTAACTGTAGCTCCATCCCTTTGCCCCCCTTTCTTACAACCTCTCCATCCTCATCCCTGAGCCGCTCACACCGTGGGGGACGTTGTGTAGCAGCTGCTGACTCTCCGCTTTCTTGAAGAGAGCTGGGGAAGGCCTTGCAGCTAGTCCTGCCTCCCCAGATATGTACGTGCACATTATTTAACACGTGTTTCCACGGGGCATGTTTTATGTCAACTGAATCAATATGTCATAGCAATGTTTGAGAAGGGTCGTTTGTGTTTGCATATGTGTCTGTTTCCTAGCATCCTCATAATTGTCTGTAGATTTTAAAATTCATAGGCATTGGTCCTCCTAGACATTTACCCCGTTGCACAAGGTGCCAAAAGGGCACAGATGGCCGTATGGATGTGAGCATCCTCCCCTCCCCCCGTCTATGTCTCTCCACCGCCGGTCAGTTCTCCCCCTCCCACCCCACCTCTGCAGGAAGACTGATCAGCCTTGAGAGCTCTCACCTGGTTTCCAACCTCCTCCCACCCCTCAATGATTCTGAACATCTTGTTCCCTAAATCACCCATCCAGGAGGTGACAGGGAAGAGGGTGGGTGCTGGTTTGGGGAGAAGCAGGTACTGGCTCCCCTGGTTTGTGAGAGGCTTGACGCTTTAGAGGGAGCCCCGTGGAGCTCTGACCCAACCCTAACTCTCTCTCCAGGTCTCTGCAGGCTGGGGTCAGGATCGTAGTCCCAGCGTAGCCCCTCTGGAGACACGGCAGGGTGCAGAAGGGTGTCCAGAGCCTTCCCAGGGCAGAGCCTCTGGTCCTGCTGGCCAGGCTTCCTAGAGCCTCTTCTTCCTCCCTCTCTTCCTGCTCAGACCCCAGGGCCTCCCCCTTCCACAGCCAGACCCCTCTGCTCTGCTGTCTCCCTCCATCTGCTTTTCCCCACCTTACCTGATCAGAGGCGCTCTGCTTGCAGACCCGGAAGTCAACCAGGAACGCAGCTGCTGAAGCGTGCACAGCTCCCAAAGGACTTTCCAAATATGCCCAAGGGAGCCTGGCTTCTGGAAGAGGCACAGAGGGAGCAACTGATACGTAATCAGAACAGCTGCGTCCCAGCTCCATTTTCGCCAGAAATCACGGTGGGACCACGGCCCCATCACCTTTTAGTGTCCTGATCTGCAAAAATAAGGACTATTTAAGTTCTTACACTTTCCTGTTCCTTTCAACACTCCCTGCTCCCCCAGGCGGCCCCCCTCAGCTTCCACATGCAGAGAGGATGGAGGTCCGAAGGGACCCCTTATCAGGAAGGGCTCTTATCTCTCAGGTGAGATCTGTCTGACTTTGAATCACAGGGGCAGATGCTCCACCGAGCAGAGAGGAGAGAGGGAAGGGAGGGAGAACACAGGCACACATGGCTTCTGATCATCCTCTAGCCTTAGACGTGGCAGGACTCTGTGGTCCTGAGTGGGGAGAGGGAGAAGCTCCCCCGCCATGGGGACCCCCAGGGCTCCGGACAGCCAGCCAGAGCTGGGGCCGGGGACCAGGTGTGCGGTTCTCCTGACCAGGCAAGTGTGGCTGGCTCTCCCCTCGACTCCACTCCGCTCTGGGCAATGTCCCTGGACACTGGGCTCGGGGCGTGTGGGAAGGGAATCTTGAGGCCACTAAGCCTCAGGGAAACAGCAACGGTTTGGCGTTCAAGAGACAGGATCTAGCCATTATCTCGAATCGGTTCACTGCTATTAAAAATCCAAGCCCATGGGAGATTGGCACTGACATATACACAGTACTATACATGAAATAGATAACTAATAAGGACCTACTGTACAGCACAGGGAACTCCACTCAACACTCTTTAATGACCTATATGGGAAAAGAATCTAAAAAAGAGTGGATATATGTATAACTGAGTCACTTTGCTGTACAGCAGAAACTTAACACAACAGTGTAAATCAACTATACTCCAATAAAAATTCAAAAACAAGACAAAACAACAACAACAACTAAAAAACCCTGAGCCCAAAGGAAAACCCTCTTCCAAAACCAGGTGTGCAAACCGTAGCCTTTCTAGCAGCCCTGCAGGGGCAGTATTTTCTTGGCCATCTCCCCCCAGTTTGTCCCCACCTGCACTTTTTAGTCTCTTTCTCTCCCCCTGCAAACAAACTCAGTGAAACAGCAAACGGGGTGATGATAGGAATGCCCAGATTCTATTTATTTAGCCCAAGCACTCACCCAAACACTCCACCACGTCTGTCATAAAAACCAAGCGAAATGCCAGACCTGTTATACAAGCGGCGGCAGTAGCTGAAGGTGGGGAGGGACAGTGGGAGCAGGCAGGCGCGCTGGGTCTGAGAGTCGGGGAGCGGGGTCAGAGCGGCACAGGGGTGGGGGGTGCGCTGGGGGCCACTGCCTAAAGACCCCGCCCAAGAGGCAGACCTGACCTGAGGGGAGCTCTCCGCCTCCTCCTCAGCCCTCAATGGAGAGGCAGCCGGCAGAGGGGGTGGGTCTCCCCTTGGACTGCGGGGCAGCGCCAGGCTGGGGCTCCAGGGGCCGGGCAGATTCTAAGGCAGATACCTGAGGGGGGCGGCGTCGGTGGGAGGCTGAGAGGAGGGGAGAGAGGCCAGACCAGGGGGCCATGAGGTGGCATCCGGGCTGGGAACAACGGAGGGACAGAAGCCGAATGCTACGTTCTCCAGATGGGTGGCTCCTGCACAATTCTGGCCCTACGTAGGCAGGTCCCTGGTCAGCCACGGCAATGACAAGCACAAGGAAATAGAGGAAGCGACCTTAGCCATTCTGCACCTTCCCTCACCCCCATGCCCCACTGCCTAGGCTTCCGGGACCCGGTGCCCTCCCGGGTGTAAGACCCCCGTGCACGTGGGGTGTGGCCGCGGGCTCTGCTTCAGCACGGGTGTGCTGGGACCTGCATGGGGGCCCTGGCGGGGTATGCAGTGAGCTCCTGATAAGATCGGCTCACAGGCCAGGAGGGATCAGTCCAGCATCCACAGGCCCTGCCCTAGGGGCAGTTCTCAGGCCACTGGCTCCCTTCCCTGACTCCTCCCCCTTCTCCAGGATATGCTGACTCCCAACTCCAAGAGCTGACTTTGACGTGTCCCCAAGCTACAGGGAAGTCCAGAAACCGGTATGCAGTTGGGGCTAGGCCTAAAATCTTTGTGCACGGGCCAGAGCGCAGGAAACCTCAGAACCCTGGGCTGTCCACTGGAGTCTACGTTGGAGGTGCCGGTGTGTGATTCTGCGGCCAAGGTCGTGCCCATCATCGAAGGTGGCAGATGGACGTACTAAAATGTTTACTGTCAGAGGCACATGAGCGCCTGTAACATCAAGCTAAGATGTCCCTGCAGTTCTTCTTGCTGCAGACTTGGTGCAGAGGGTAGCCCTCTACCCACTGGGTCTAGATTTGTCCATCTGTCCATACAGATGGGCAGGGGAACCATCATGGGGCTAGGTCTCTCCAGGAGCCCAGAAGCCATGGGTTGTTGTCCTGCTCTGCCCTGGTGAGCTCTGTGACCTCAATCATAGAATCTCTCTGAGAATCAGCCTGCTTGCCTGTAAAATGCAGATAACAACCCTGCTGCAGGATTTATTCTGTAGGGTTGTTGTTAGGATTAAAGAAGAGAATGAACATTAAAAATTCTATAAACCAAACAGGGTCTTAGGAATGCCTGAGAGTCATTTGCTTTATCATCTTTGCTTGGGCGGGAGTGTTTGAAATTGAACACATCCAGGAAATAACTTTCAGATGTCAGAGCTGTCTCGTCTCTGGGCCCTGAATCTCGTGGTGGAAGGAGCACAGGCCTTGGAGCCAGATACCTCTGGATTCAAACTCTGCTAATTACTAGTTGAGTGATCTTGTACAGTTAAGGTCCCCCGCTCTGAGCCTCAGTTTCCCATCTACGAAATGAGCAGTCATGTACACTTGACCTTCGGCAAGGAACTCACCCTCTCTGGGCTTTAGTCACTGTCTGTAAAAGAATAACAACGGCTAACGTGCAGGCCTATTACGGGACTCAGGTGAGGCAGGTGTGGCAGGTGCCTGGCCCGTGGCAAATGCACAGTAATAGCCTCTGTTCCTATGCCCTCATTCTTCTCTTCTGCTGCTGTTTTTGTCCCTTGGAGCCCTTTAGGTGACCAGCTTACCCTCCTGTGGCCAAATCCCAGAACCCAGCCAAACTCTGCCTGTTACCCCGCACAGGGGGGGTCACTGTGTCATTCACCCCATGGACCTCACCCCCTTTCCCTCCCAAGAGGCTGTTTACAGTGGGACTTCCCTGGTGGTCCAGTGGTTAAGACTCCGCGCTTCCACTGCAGGGGGCACGGGTTTAGTCCTTGGTCGGGGAACTAAGATCCCACGTGCCACGGGGTGTGGCCAAATACATAAATAAATAAATATACTAAAAAAAAAAGACAGAGAGAGAGAGACTGTTTAAGTCAAACTCCCTTGTTCCCCGATGAACTAAATAGGGAGCAATTAGGGTCCATGGCGTTTCCCTGACGCCAGCTCTGTAACTATGTCAATCCTGCCCCAGTTCAGGAGAATGCCACACGTTAATAATCTGGTTCGTAAACTCTAGCTCATCCCTTGAAGCTCAACTCCAGTGTCACGTTCTCCCTTTTCTCCCCTCGGCACCCGTCCTCATGCTACCAGGTGAGTCCCAGCCCATCTTCCACTCTTCATGGCCTTCCTGCAAAAAAAAACTGCACCGAATTAAAACTGTCCCTTGACCGGGCTGTCTTCCGCTTCCTACTTGCAGAGCCTCAGAGGAAGAGGCTAAATCACACCGTGTTCTTCTCTCTCCCCGTCCCAGAACCCGGCACAGAGAACACGTTGCACTGTGTTGTATGGACAGTGATCTGTACCAAGGAAATTGCAAGCTATTGGTTTGGCCCAAAAGTTCGTTCGGGTTCTTCCATAACACCTTACACCTTACAGGAAACCCAAACGAACTTTTTGGCCAACCCGATATTTGGTGGGTGCCTGTCCTTTCCTAGGCCCCAAAGGCTAAGGTAGGGCTCAGTGTGCAAGGGAGGGGCCCAGAGGTGACAGAGGAACAAGGGAAAGGTGGCAGGGGACCACGTGTACGGGGGTGGTGTACATCAATCCCCAGCCACACACAGAGAGAATGGCTTCTGCCCCTGAAAGGGTAATGGGCCTGCGGGAGGCGGGCAGGGACCAGCAGTCGGGATGAAGGGAGGCCCCGTGCCTGCACTCTCTCCATCCCAGCTGCTGGTCCTCAGCCCCCACTCCTGGCTGGCCTGGGACTCCAGGGTGGGGTGGGGCGTGATCACTGACGGACGCCCAAAGCCATGGGGCCTGGGAGCCGTCCCCTTCTTGCCTACCAGGTTACCCTCAGAGGGAGAGAGGAGATGAGAAGTGGAGGCTTCAAGACAAAGGAGGAACATTGGCAGCTGTTTCCTCTAGACCTGTGAGGCTGGGGTGGGCTGGGGCCTGAGAATCCCTGGGAGAAGAGACTAGCCAGCCATGTGGGGTAACATGCTCTGACCCAGGGGCAGGAGACAGTCTCCAAGGCCTGGGTCAGAGGTCAGTGACCTTCATGGAGCCAGAGTCTGATATATCTGTCTGTCTCCCTTACCTTCTTATCTCTGAATCTGAAGGCCTGGCCCGGAGAGAGATGAGTGGCGAAGGCCTGAAAGAGGAGAAGTAGGAGAAGGTGAAGGTATTGAATCACGACCCTTTCCATCACTGAAATGCTAGCAGCTCACATGCCTTCCTGTGTGTGCTGCTGCTTGATGATCACAATCACAGGAGGTAGACAAGTCAGGAGTCATCAGCTGATCCCATCACAGAGCAGACACCAGACACTGGGTTTTGACCTGTACCCATCACCCCCGAAGGGCCCTGGCTGTCCAGTGGGGCTGCTCCTGGGGATGAAGAAGTTGGCAGAGGGCAGCGGAGTGGCCCTCACATTAGCCCAGCACCCAAGGCAGCCCCTGGCCCATGAATTCGGAGGTGGTGGCAGTGGGGAGGGTGGCAGTGACGGTGTCTGCTGGAAACTTGTGCCAGCCCCGCTCAGTCGACTCCACAGCTTGATCGGGAAGGAGTCCGGCAAGCAACCAGCCAAAGGAAGCAAAGCAACCCACTAGCACCTGTGCTCACACAGCGGACCCCTCCCACAGACGCTTGCTACGGCACAGGTGAGTGGGGACCCCCTGCTTGCAGCCTGGCCTGGCACAGTCCCCGCTCCGGCCCCGTGGCCATAACTGCCACCTCCTCAATGCCACGAACGACAAAGCAGCAATGCAGGCAATGGGAACCAGGTGTGTCCAGTCCCACCCAGGTGGCTCCCGCCTGGCTGCCCTCCCAGGGCGGAGAGAGGGGCCCTTGGATCCAACCTCCCTGTCGGTGTGACACCACTCTGTGTGTCAAAGTAGTTTCTTTCCTGGCATATTTCTCATTTTTTTCTCATTAGCCTTAAGAAACAGGTGGGCCCAACCCAGAGAAGTCAAAGATCCTGGCTCCTACATCAAAGTCAAGGCACTTTCTCCATTTTCATCGAGTGATCTCGGCTGCTGGAGGGGTCTTGCCAGCCCCCATGTGCCGCCCCGTCTGTGCTCACGGGGCCCACAGAGGCTCCCGGCCTCCACTCAGCCTCTCTCCCTCCCTCAGCTGCAGCGCCCCAGACCTCAGCTGGCCTTTCCCCAGCCAGCACCCTTCCTTCCCTTGGCTGCAGGCAGAGCTTTTCTCCAGAGGCTGTACCACCACTGTCACCAGAACTCAGAACCTTGTCAATCAAGCGCTTTGCAAATAGCTGGGAGGCGACACATTTTTAAAGTCCAGAGATACCTGTAAGAACACAACCTCTCATCAGCTTCTTGCCTCTGGCTGGTGAGGTGCATGGGAACCAGAATGTTCTGCTTCTCTATTCTGAAGAAACCAGGGAAGGGGGAGACAGGGGAGAATGGTAAGCGTGGGGGGTACCTGAAGACTTCCAGACGCAGGAACCGCAGTATTTCTGTTTCTCCGTTTGCGTGTCCCAGTCTCTGCAGCCCCATCAGTGAGCGTGGCAGCCACCCTGTAGTCACTGGGACAAAAACATCTATCAGCTTCTTTAACACTTCAGCGCCCAGTTCACTTACTGCATCTGTCGTGCTGCACAGCAATGCCTGGGTGTCTTTTTTTCATTTCTCACTTGGGCTCCTGCGGGCAGATGTAGAATCTTGTAGGCTGCCTTGAGTGCTTCTTTCAGCGGGTACCACGTGCCGGTTTCGTGAGCTTTGCCTCAGAGCTTTGCTGCTGGGATCCTTCCCTCTTTTTTTCCTTCTTCATAATATTCCACAAGCTCTCCTCTCCCCCTACTCGCTTTCTCTTTTTCTCTGTCTGTTGCACACACAGAAGTATATACAAGCTGAGAAAATTTCCCAACAATACTGACGTTTGCATTGCTTTTTATCCTTTGCAATGTGTTTCCACCCCTATTATGTCTGTAATTATTACAACCCTACACAAAGGCTGGTATTTTTTTTTAACCACCTTTGACAAATGGAAAAAAGTCTGAAATATGTCCAGTAGGAGAATTAGAATAAAAACAGGTCAATCATTCATAGATTCGGTTAATGAATATTTATTACCCACTACATTGTACCAGGAATCACGCCAAGCGCTGGGAACACAAAGATGAATGAGATGGACATCACATTCTCCTTTGTGGAGCTTACAGTCTGTTAAGGAAAACAGACATTTAAACAAGTAAGTACAATAAAGTGCAGGGTGTATAATAAGAAGAAATTATAGGTGGCCTGGAAACAGAAGAGGGAGACTCCAACCTCGCCTATGGGTCAGGGCCCCCCACCCCCCAAAAACACACACAAACACAATATACAATTGTTAAGCTAAGACTAATAGGATGAATAGAAGTTACAAAGATGGAAGGGAGGATGATGCAGAGAGGTAGAAAGGTCCAGAAACTGTGAAGGCCAAAAGGAAGGAAAAGAGAGGAAGAATGAAAAATTCATCTTGGTGAAACAGAAGGCCAGGAGAGGTTGCCAGATGTCAGCTCATGGAAGGGCTTCCAGTAGATCACAGGTTGAGGCAGGAGTTGCATCTTACAAAGATCAATGTGGCTCTAGTGTGATTGATAGATTGGAGAAAACCAAGACTGCATGCAGACAGTACAGGGAGGACCCCACTCCTGGACTTAAGGTGGGACACGATGGGGGCCCGTTTTGGAAGAATAGCAATAGGGTCTGGAGAGTTAGAGACAAAGGAAACAGTCTTCAAAGCATATTAAATGAAAAAAGCAAGAAGTGTTTTTCTAATACATTGTACTATATTATATGTGTTTTCAGAGGAATATATACATAGGTATGCTCAGATATGCATAGAGTATTTTTGGAAGGATAGATAACAAACTTTTGTTTGTGAGAGTGCCTGGCGAGAATACATGAGGGGCTGGAACGGAGGTAGGAATGCTTTTTTCTCTGTATATCTTGTGTGCTCTTCGAATTTTGCACCATGCGGTGTATCATCTACTCAAAAGTTATTCTTTTTCAAGGGAGACGTTTTATAGAATCTATGAGACTTGAGATTAACTGCGTATGAGAGTTGAGACAGGTGTGTTGAGGATGACACCTAGGATTTGAGCTTAGGCAATTTTGCCTACTTATTTGGCTGGAAACACTGGTGGAGCAGTGGGTTTGGTGAGGAAGAAAAGCTGTGCAGTTTGGGACATGCTGAGTCCCAGGTGTCTGTAAAATATCCGGGTAGAGTTGTCTAATAGATAGGCATCCAAGCTGTTCATGCCTGGAGCTCAGGAGACAGATCTAAAGTGAAGGTAAGGAGTCGGGAATCATGAATGTGTGTGTGTCAATACCATCTACGGAGGCAGCTGGAACGTCCCAGGTGGTGAGGAAAACAGAGAGCCTTGTGGACCAAAAATGTTTAAGGGATGGACAGAAGAGAAGCAGGCAAAGTAGGAGGCGTACGTGGCACTAGGCATGTGCTGAGGAGGGGTGAGTGGTCCACCAGCATCGGAACGCCACAGAGTTTGCGCAAGACTCGGATTGCTCAGTGTGGTTCGCTATGGGTAGATGACCCTGATAAGAGTGCTATCAGTAGCCGGAGAGGTAAGGTCAGATCACAATGGGGTGAGGACTCAGTGTGAGGTCAGCAGACAATAAACTCTTCTCTTAAGGAGTTTGGCCCCGAAGAGGGAGTGAAAAGATAGGGCAGGAGCTGAAACGAGAAATGGGAGTTGAGGGAGGGCGATGACAATGTCTTTGCAGGTGGGAAAGAGCAGAGCGTGGTTATTTCCTGACTAGCATCGCTAGGGGAGAGAGAGAGAGGCTGAAGACACAAGAGTGAGAGGAGTTACAGGACACAGTGATAGACAGAGCTGCCTGAAGAGACAGAAAGAAAACTGCATCTGGAACACTGATGGGGGTTTAGCTTTATACAGGAGGAGGAGAGTTTCCACTGTGAAAGAAGATCAGAGGAGTCATGCTGCACACGCTTAGAAACCGTACAACCTGTGTGTGTGTGTGCGTATGTGTGCGTGTGTGCACGTGTGTGTGCGTGTGCATGTACGTGTTGTGTATGTGTGCGCGCATGTATGTGCATGTGTGTGCGCGCGCACGTGTGTGTGATCCCTCACCGTTTCTGCACTCATTTGTGCCTTGCATGAGTGTCTGGATGAACGTGTCTGTGGCATTGCAAATCCCACTTACCTTTTTGCTGTTCCAGACCACAGTCCTCTT
Source organism: Hyperoodon ampullatus (assembly GCF_949752795.1). Taxonomy (NCBI): domain Eukaryota; kingdom Metazoa; phylum Chordata; class Mammalia; order Artiodactyla; family Ziphiidae; genus Hyperoodon; species Hyperoodon ampullatus. The sequence continues at coordinate 96,995,480 of NC_136922.1, forward strand.
GAGAGTTGTTATGGCACTGTGGTCAGGGTGATGATAGGGCTGGGATGAGAAGGGCTGGAGGCCAAAGCGAGGCTGTAAAGGGTACCCTGGATACCTAGCTTCCAATTTCCTTCCTGGAAAGGGATGGCCCCGGGCTCTATTATTGCTGTCTACCCCACAGCGCAGCACAGGGACAAAGGGAGATGGGGGTGGAGGATGGCTGTTGCAGAAAACATGGTTGGGAGCCTGTTACCTCCAGAGGCAAGGAGGAACACCTGCTAAGAGACAACCAGAGGCATAGGCCAGGGATGGTCTCCTAAAACAAATGATGGGGCCATCCAAGCATAGAAAGGAGTAACTTACCTCACATATTTAAAAACACACCAGGATGCAAATGAGATACAAACACTTCAGACTCCAAGTCTCAAAAAACAAGGATAAGACAACCCAAAAATAACAACCAAAAAAACCCTGAAACAATTCAAAAATGGGCAAAGGACTTGAATAGACATTTCTCCAAGAAAGAAGATATGCACATGGCCAATAGGCACATGAAAAGATGTTCAATGTTGTTAGTCCTCAGGGAAATGCAAATTAAAACCGATGAGATACCACTTCCTAACCAAAAGGATGGCTATTATCAATGAAACAGAAAGTAACGTAACGTATTGGTGAAGATGTGGAGAAACAGGAACCCCGTGCCTTGCCTGAGGAAACATACAACGGGACAACTGCTGTGGGAAACAGTATGGCAGTTCCTCGAAAAAATTAAACGTAGACTTGCCATAAGATCTTCGGGCTTCCCTGGTGGCGCAGTGGTTGAGAGCCCGCCTGCCGATGCAGGGGACACAGGTTCGTGCCCCGGTCTGGGAAGATCCCACATGCCCGGAGCGGCTGGGCCCGTGAGCCATGGCCGTTGAGCCTGCGCGTCCAGAGCCTGTGCTCCGCAATGGGAGAGGCCACAACAGCGCGAGGCCCACATACCGCAAAAAAAAAAAAAAAAAGATCTAGCCACCTGCTTCTAGTCATATACCCAAAGAAATTGAAAGCAGGAACTTGAACAGATCATTGTATACCAATGTTCGTAGCAGCATTACAATAGCCAAAGGTGGAAGCAACCCAATCGTCCATCAGCGGATGAATGGACAAACACAATGTGGGATATACATACAATGAAATGTTATTTGACCTTTAAAAGGAATGAAATTCTGACTCATGCTACCACATGGATGAATCTTGCAAACATTATGCTACATCAAATAAGCCAGGCACAGTAGGCCTAATATCGGATGATTCCACTTATATAAGGTAACTAGAGTAGTTAAATTCATAGACAGAAAGTAGAATATTGGTTATCAGGGACCATGGGGAGGGGATAATGGGGTGTTAATGTTTAATGGGTACAAGAGTTTCAGTTTAAAGAATTCCCTGGATGAACAGTGGTGATGGTTGTCCAACAATGTGAACGGACTTAATGCCACTGAATGGTACACCTAAAAATAGTTAAAACAGTAAATTTAACTGTTAGTAATTTTAAATGTTATGTATATCACAGTGCATTTTTTTAAAATAAAGGAAGGATAAAGAACCTTTTTTCTTGCAGTTTTCTAGTTGGGGTGTGGTTGGTAGGTGGGGAGAGAGTCCTACGGGGTCCAAGAAGAGGTGAGAGGCTACAACCTCAATGCCATGCCTGGCTCTTCCCACATGAAGCCCTGTGGAACCAGGGAGGATTCACAGCTTACAATCTAGTGCCTTATGGGGTGGAAAGGGAGATGACCCAGTCACTGGCCTAGCACCCCTACCTCATGTCTTTAGTTGCCAAGTCTAACTCTGCTTGAAAAGATACCCTCTTTTCCCCAGATGTGGGACTTCCAAGACAGAAGGTATGTGGGGCCCTTTGCTCACCCCTAGATGCTGATGTGAAGGGCAAGGCATGGATGGCCTTTAAGGATTATTCTGTCCGCCCTCCCAGGATTAATGGGCATGAAGGTCAGATGCTTGCATAGGCAGTGTCTCTCTCTCTCTGCCCGCCTGCCCCCCAGGCCTACCTGGAGTCGGGAGGAGAGTAACAGGGGTCCTAATCATATGTGATAGACACTTTCCTCTCCATCCCCCTCCCCAAGGTCCAGTCCAAGATTCAAGTGTCCCAGGGTGTTGCGACGAATGATCTCCCAGCCCCGGTGACTGCTGCTGCTTCGAGACGTGGTCCGGGACAGGGAGGGCGTCAGGAGGGCCAGGGAGGCTCTGGCTAGAATCCCACTTTCAACCACAGAGGGCTGTTTCTCAGAAAGATGTTCATGTTCTTCCTCCTTGTCTGAGCCCTTGAAAGCTTCCACATAGCGACGTACTCGCAAAGCATTCTGATCTTGGTTGGTCTCAACTCTGAGGAGGGGAAAGGGGAGAGGACTCAGCTGAGCTGGGGAGACATGGGCCATGGGGAGAAGCAGAAGTGAGTGGGGCACAGGTGGGAAACAGGAGTGAGAGGAAAGGGGGAGGAGGTTAGCAGCGTTGAAGCCAGAAGACCCTCTAGGATCAAATGAAGGGAAGTAGAGGGAGATGGAGGATAACTAGGAGAGAGACCCAAAAGGCTGTGCATTCAGGATTTGGAGGGTAGTAGGGCCTGTGTGGGCATGTGATGGTGGGGGGAATGTGGGTGAGTATGAAAGTGAAAACAGAGCCAATTAAAAGATAAGCGTGTCGTCAGGATGAGACGATGCAATTCAGGAAATAAATGAGAGAGGAGAGCCAGGTCAGGAGATGAAGGTAGAGTACGAAGGAGCAGGTTAGTTTCAAGGCTAGACTAGAAGCTTCAAGAATGTACTAGAGGGCTTCCCTGGTGGCACAGTGGTTGAGAATCTGCCTGCTAATGCAGGGGACATGGGTTCGAGCCCTGGCCTGGGAGGATCCCACATGCCGCGGAGCAACTGGGCTCGTGAGCCACAACTACTGAGCCTGTGCGTCTGGAGCCTGTGCTCCGCAACAAGAGAGGCCGCGACAGTGAGAGGCCCGCGCACCGCGATGAAGAGTGGCCCTCGCTTGCCACAACTAGAGAAAGCCCTCGCACAGAAATGAAGACCCGACACAGCAAAAATAAATAATAAATTAATTAATAAACTCCTACCCCCAACATCTTCTTAAAAAAAAAAAAAAGAATATACTAGAAGTGGGCGTCAGGTGGAAACAAGACTAGACCAAGTTGGGTAACCCATGCCCACACTCAAGCACGGACTCATATTCTTAGCCATTCACATTACTGCCCTTATGTACTCATAGCCTGGCATCAGCTCTCAGCATTCTTTGCACCCCTCCACTTCAGCTCCACCCACCTCCCCCAAACAGGCTAACACAGTCTCGCTTTATGGAGTGATGACACCTCCTTTAGGTCCAATTTGGGATCTCAAGAATGGGGAGGAGGGTCATAAATGTGGAACCGGTCACCCTTGTTCCCATGGCCCCACACTGGTTGACAGTTCACACGTCTACACTGTCACTCACCGCAGGAACCAGCGGTCCCCCAGCCCGTACTTGTACCCACAGATGCCAGAGCGAGGCCACAGGGTGCGAGGCATCTTCCTCTCCAGCATCACCGTGGTGGCCACGACCTAGGAGGAACCAAGAGATAGAGGAAGAACTCAGAAAGAGCCATGAGGTTCAGAGAACCCTGAGGCTACTGACAGATGAAACCAAAAGGAACCTGTGGGATGAGGACACCAGAGATCAGTGGAGGTGACAGCCACCTACTCATCCCCTAGCCTGTGGGAGGTGCCATGTTACCTGCCTTACTCATCACCCGCTATAAAAGGAGAGGATATTTTACGAGTGCTTTGAATAAAACAGTGACCCCTGCATTACTATTCAGATTCTTGGAAAATTAGTCACTCCAAACTAATCTCACTTCCTTTTTCATATGAAAGTCATAAACCAATTATCTTGATTTAGATAATATGATTAAATAGAATCTCTATGATCTTGGGGATGAAATCATGCTGCTGATGTTCAGGGAATTTGCAGCAAATTAAATGAATACCCATATGCTAAGAAGGAAAAGGGTGCGTGAATGACTCCAAACTTGGCAGGGAAAATTCTAGTGGCATGTCACATGTTCTGTCCTTTGCCCAGACCTCATTAATTACCTAGATGAAACATAGAAGACAAGCTTATCAAATATGTCTGAGACACAAAACTGGGAGGGATATGTAATATACAAGATAACAAAGCAATATAAAAATGATCTCACCAGACTGGAATGCTGGTCAAAAACCACTAACATGAAATTTAAGTAAACCAAATGTAAGGTCCTACATTTATGTATAAGACTAAAGTATCATTCGAAAAGACACATGCACCCCAGTGTTCATTGCAGCACTATTTACAAAAGCCAGGACATGGAAGCAACCTAGATGCCCGTCAACAGAAGAATGGATAAAGATGTGGTACATATATACAATGGAATATTACTCAGGCATAAAAAAGAACAAAATAATGGCATTTGCAGCAACATGGATGGACCTAGAGATTGTCATACTGAGTGAAGTAAGTCAGACACAGAAAGACAAAGATCATATGATATCGCTTATATGTGGAATCTAAATGAAAGGGTACAAATGAACTTATTTACATAACAGAAGTATAATCACGGATGCAGAAAACAAACTTGTGGGGATAAGCGGATAAGGCAGGGAGGGAGATTGGGATTGACATATACACACTACTATGTATAAAAATAGATAACTAATAAGAACCTGCCGTATAGCACAAGGTACTCTACTCAATGCTCTGTAATGGCCTATATGGGAAAAGAATCTAAAAAGAAAAAGGACGGATATATGTATATGTATAGCTGATTCACTTTGCTGTACATCTGAAGCTGACAACATTGTAGATCAACTATACTCCAATAAAAATTTTAAAAAAGAAAGACTAAAGTGTCTGTGTTAAGTACAGGAAAAACGGTAAAGGAGCTTAGCTAAGTCAGTCATGTAACAAAGATGTGGGGGTTCTAGTTGATCATAAGCCTAGTAAGAACCCACCGCATATTTTCTAAAAGACCTGATGCCATTTTAGGTGCTATTTATAGTATAGTGTCCAAAGCAAGGACAGGCATGACCCCTCTTCATGCTGCATTCCTCCAATCATATCAGGACCATTCTAGTTTTGAAAGGCCCAGGATACAGTAGGTCTGAACAGAGAATCAGTCAGGATGGATTGGGCTCAGGAAACTTGATTAATTGAAAGAACTAGGAATCCTTAAAGTAGCTCAATTCTCCACTTTGTCTTCTTCCACCTCGTCTTTCTCGGTACTCCACACTTCTCTTGGCCTTCTCTCTGTTTCTTAGCTGCGCTGAGTTCCCTCCAACCTCAGGATTTTCTCTTTTCTTTTTTAAAGATATGACTTCTTTATTTTTAATATAGAAATGTATTTTATTTATTTATTTATTTTTGGCTGCATTGGGTCTTTGTTGCTGTGCACGGGCTTTCTCTAGTTGAGGCGAGCAGGGGCTACTCTTTGTTGCGGTGCGTGGGCTTCTCATAGCGATGGCTTCTCTTGTTGCAGAGCACGGGCTCTGGGTACACGGGCTCAGTAGTTGTGGCTTGCGGACTCTAAAGCACAGGCTCAGTAGTTGTGGTGCACAGGCTTAGTTGCTCCACGGTATGTGGGATCTTCCCGGACCAGGGCTCGAACCCGCATCCCCTGCATTGGCAGGAGGATTCCTAACCACTGTGCCACCAGGCAGGTCCCCAACCTCAGGATTTTCAATCATTCGATTCCCTTTCCCTGGACAGCGCTTTTTCTTTATCTTAAAAAGGACATTTATTGTTCTTCCTGTGCCATCATTCAGCACCCCCCGCCACCACCTTCTGGTAAGAGAACCCAGCTTTCATTTAGAGAATCACTCCTTCCCTACTCTGAGGCCATCAGTTAGAATAGACTGGACTTCACACAGCCCTGGTGAATTAGTCTATTCTGCCCCAAACTCCACCACCACCACCACCACCTGCGCCTATGATAAAACTTGTTGCAATGAGATGGGCTCGGGGGGCAGGGGGAGATGCTCTTTTAGAAGCTACAGATCCACAGCATCGGGAGGCACACAGAATACCATAAGAATGGGCCCTTGGACGAGATAGTGAGAGGCCTGCGCACTGCAATGAAGAGTGGTCCCTGCTCGCCGCAACTAGAGAAAGCCCTCACACAGAAACGAAGACCCAACACAGCTAAAAATAAATAAATAAATTTATTAAAAAAAAAAAAAAGAATGGGCCCTTGGAATTTGGAACACAGTGCACCTGCTCATTCCTTTGTAAGTTTAGAGTTTCTCTAAGCTATCTCACCAACATGACGCAAGAGACTGACTTAAAAGAGGACAAAAGAGAGAAGAACAGAAACTGAAGTATAAAATGGAGATCCAGACTCTGGCCAGCCATGTCTAAAGCTGATTTAATTCCTTAAACTTTCCAGTTATGAGGCTCAACACACCCTCTTCCCACTGCCCATTGCTTTTTAAGTCTACGTGAGTTTGGTTTTCTGTCCCTGTAGCCAAGAGTCCCAATGGATGCAAATCCTAACCTCCCTCCCTTCCTCTCATTCTTCTTAACTGACTACTTATTACCCATGTTTAGGGGCTCATCTTAAATGTCACTCCATCAGGAAAGCATTTCCTAACTTTCCAGTCAAACTCCTCTGTTGCCTCCTGTTTTTAGCATCTTCACGTCTCTATGGCATGTTTGCTATTCGAATTGTACAGCTTTCTGTGAAGTCATTCGTTTAATGTTTGTCTTCCCAGCCAGACTGTAAGCTCCATGAGGGCACAGACTACATCATCATGCCTGTGTCCCCAGATCCTAGACATTTTCCAACACAAAACAGGCTCTAAATAATTATTGCTAATGAATGAAAAGTCTGAGGGGATAAATGATGACTGTCTTCAAATATCTGAATGGTGCTCCTATGGGAGAGTGTGTTCTGCATTATACAAGAAGAAAAAACTTGGGCCAAAGAGTGGAATTACAGAAAGATAGGTTTCAGCTCAATGCAATATGGACTTTTCTAATAGCAAAAACTTTTGAAATATAAAAAAGCTCTCTCCTTCCAACCTCTACCCAAATCCACATGATAATAAGACCCTCATCAGCATTAAAGGAGATACTGAATAATCCTCTGACCAACAAATGAGTATATGTTGGGTAGGAGCTCAACTAGAGGACCACTAAAGGCACTTCCAACTCTAAGATTTTGTTAGCCTATGATGATATAAGGAAAAGATTATGGAGAAACAGTTATAGAAGCAAATAGAAGATAAGGTCCAAATTTAAAACTAGAACATATAAGAACAAAACAGTTTCTAGTTCTCACTGGATTCAAGGTTGGCTCCTGAATCTACCCTTCCTCTGTGCTCTTGGGTGTGGATTCTAACCCTATCCTACCATCCTACACTCTTTTAGATTTAAAAAAAGACTTTTGGCTAAAAATCCCCTCCATCTATCCAAAAGTACCTCTGTTGAACAACCACAGGGTTGTTCCGTGACTCTCCTAAGAGTCATCTGCCGTGGCATATTCCACTTTGATTTTTCTCTCCATCCCCTGCCCCTTAGTAAGACTAACACTAATAACAATAGCCAGGACATGGAAGCAACCTAAATGTCCATCAACAGAGGAATGGATAAAGAAGATGTGGTACATATATACAATGGAATTTTACTCAGGCATAAAAAAGAAACAAAATAATGGCATTTGCAGCAACAAGGATGGACCTAGAGATTGTCATACTGAGTGAAGTAAGTCAGACAGAGAAAGACAAATATCATATGATGTCACTTATATGTGGAACCTAAAAAAAGGGTACAAATGAACTTATCTACAAAACAGAAATAGAGTTACAGATGTAGAAAACAAACTTATGGTTACCAGGAGACAAGGGGGGAGGGATAAATTGGAAGATTGGGATTGACATAGATACACTACTATATATAAAATAGATAACTAATAAGGACCTACTGTATAGCACAGGGAACTCTACTTGATACTCTGTAATGGCCTATATGGGAAAAGAATCTAAAAAAGAGTGGATATACGTATAAGTATAACTGATTCGATATGCTGTACACCTGAAGCTGATACAACACTGTAAATCAACTATACTCCAATAAAATTTTTTAAAAAAAGACTAACACTAATGAACTCACCTGGGCCCTCCAGAGCTCGTCCTGTTCATGGGCCACCCGCCAGTGTGTGTCGCCCATCATGGCAATGAACAGGTTGAGCATAAGCAGTGTGGCGATGATGGCGAAGGCAAAGTAGACGACGCTGAACATGTAGGGCAAGTTCACGTCGTAGTTGGCAGGCCCATCGATGATGGTGAGGAACAGCTCAAAGGTGCTGAACAGCGCCATGGGGTAGTCATAGAATTGCCCCAGGTTGGATGGGTCCTCTGTCTGGAAAATGATAAAGAACGCTGCTCCGCCCACGAAGAGGGCATGGAGATCAGGAGATGGGGAGTTATCACAATAAGCATGGGCCTGATTAGCATTCATTCTACCTCCAGTATATATCTCCATACATTTACACACAAGCACATATATGCACACAGGCACATAAATGTAGAATTACACATATAAATCACATTTTCCCTGTGGGCCTGGCTAACCCTCAGATGTCCTATGACCAAGTTTATCATACCAGTAATACTCAGAATTTAGCAAATATCGATCGATCGATCGATCTATCAATATAGTATATGTCACCTAACTGGGTTTTACATTTTAGAACCAAATATTTAAAAGGCAAGTTGTTATAAGAATGCATGGAATCTCCAACAATTTTAAAGAACTGAGCACATGGGGCTTCCCTGGTGGCGCAGTGGTTGAGAGTCCGCCTGCCGATGCAGGGGACGCGGGTTCGCGCCCTGGTCCGGGAAGATCCCACATGCCGCGGAGCGGCTGGGCCCGTGAGCCATGGCCGCTGAGCCTGCACGTCCGTAGCCTGTGCTCCGCAACGGGAGAGGCCACAACAGTGAGAGGCCCGCGTGACGCAAAAAAAAAAAAAAAAAAAAAAAAAAAGAACTGAGCACATGAAAGGGCTAAAAGAAAAGCACCTTTAAAAAAAAATCTCAGTATCCTCTAGATAACCATCCATTACTCTGAGATTTCCTGGGTGAGCTTGGACCACCATAAAAAAGTTTTCCCTGCTCAGTGTGTAGCCTACTGGGTGGTACTGGGCATCCTGGAAACTTACTACAGCGTTAGAACCTCTAAAAGACCCATCTCTGTGTGGGGAATGGAAATATAAATAAGGTGACCCCAAGAGCAGAACCAGGGTCTATGACAAAGCATGGCTTTGCAACAACAAAGAAGAGATGGTTTAGGAGATCTACAGAAAACGACTCTGTTATAGTTCCTCATTTTGCATAAGTGTAGCTGCAGGTGGAGGAGAGGGTGGGGAGGAAGGGGACGTGAGGAATCCTCCCAACAGGCAACCTATCAAAGCTTGACCCTCTCAGAGTTCAGATCTTGGTGTAGTTTTTCAGTCTACTGGTTCGTGGGAACCCCCATTAAGCAGGGGAATGCCTAGGATAGGAATGGCGTCCTTTGTACTAAAAGTCATTGTCTTTAGGGTTGTGGGTCTTCACGTGCCATCAGGTGCATCCACCTGCCTTCTGGAGGTTCCGCTGCAGACCTGGAGGACTGGGTGAGCCTTGCTGCCTTTTGTTCTTCCTTCTCCTTTCTGCCTTTCCCCAAGAACTGTCTTCCGCTCATTCGTTTGTGCTCTCCCTCCCTCTGCTCTGTCTGTTCTGTTCTGGATGTTTCTCCTCTCTCTCTGGCACCCTCCCCCTGTGCCTTGGTCCGTGACTGGGTCCCCACTGGGCATTCTTCCTCCAGCCTCTCTTCCCAGCTCTTCTGCTTTCCTTTCTCATTCTTCACAATCTCCAACCCCTTTTTCTGTACCTCCTTTTTCAAATTCCTTTCTTTTCTTTCAACTCTGACCACACATAGGGGAAAAAAATGCGCCTTATGTGTTATTGAATGCTTTTCGTTTCTTCTTCTGAAGTGTAAACATAGTAGAGTTAAATACTAGACCTTTTGCCTATGGCACCTTTCACGACTGGCTAGTCTTTCTTGTTTAATATTCTTCTTTCTCCAAAGCCCTTTTTCTATCTCTCCTTTAAAGATCTTGCAGGGCAGTTAGTCAACATGAATGTTATTGGCCCAGAAATTCAGAGCACAGGAGTCTACTCTCTAGGCCAACCTGAGTGACCCAGATCCTAAGAATGCAAGTGTGTTTTCTGATTCACCTTCCACCAGGGGGAAGAAAAGCAAAGGGGATTGCAAAGGAGAAATAACTGAGAGCAAGAGTAAGAGAGAACTTTCCGGAGAACTGAATCCGATGATCTGATGGAGGAGAGAGTGATGCTCTTACCTGAGGCAAATCCCACAATAACCACAGCCATCAGCCAGCAGAAACGCAACAGGTCTCCAAAAATCATCTACAGAAAACAGAGAGGGGAGGGAGGGTGGAGGGATCCTTTCTCCACCTGCCTCTCTGCAGCTACTGCTGAGAGATTGGAAGTCACCGGAGTTCCACCAGGTCCACTCCAAGCAGCATTTTCCTTTTTGCTCCCACTCCCTCCCTCTGTCTGGGAAAGGTCCAATGTCTGAAGCCAGAGGAAACTCTGGGGAAAGCACTGACCTTCTGAATCATGATGGTGAAGGGACCCAGCATCTGGAATCCTCGAGCAAAGTACATAACACTGCACCAGCCCAGCACCAGGGCGAAGGACATAGGCACCACCTCCCCGTTGGTGTTGGAAAGCCGCATCACCATGGTCACCAGCACCAGCGAGGCATAGGTGATGCTGGGGGGAGAGCAGAGAAGGGGGAAGTGAGAGGAGGGCTGGAAATACGCTAGGTCCCCTTCAGCATGGCACTGACTTACATGGGACCCAAACACTCAGGCTCAGTCTTCATACCTAAACACATACGCCGTCACACACACAAGCCCACTACAGAAAAATCCCTGAAAGAGAGGGTCCCAGAGAGGGATTGGGAGACCTGGGACATTTCTGGCAAGGGACGGCAGGGGGCTGGAAGGAAGGACACTCACGTGATGACATGGAACGGCCCCCCGAGGACAGTCTGTCCAAAATAGCGCGAGAAACCAACCCTGAAGATATCTGGGATCTGGGAAAAGGCCAGGAAAACAAAACAAAACAAAACAATGACCGATATAGACTTCAGTTCCAGCTGAGGCCTCAGGTGGGCGGCCTCCGCCTGAACGCAGCTGCACCTCACCTCTAGGAAGAGGATGATCACAGCCCCGAAGACGGTCATCAGCTCCCCCACCAGCCGGATTTTATCCTGCTGAGTCACATAGGCCTCCTGTGGTGAGAAATTCAGGATAAGAAGTGCTTTCTGATGGTCTGAGAGTCAAGTCCTTTTGAATAAGTGGTCTAAAGCAGCTCAACTCTATCCGAGGTGAAGAAAAGCTCCCCTTACCGACACCATCAACAACTCCCCTGCCATTGTGGCTCAGTCTGTGACCAGGGCATTAAGTAACCAAGGCGTTAGTCTAAGTAACCAAGGCTTAATATACATATGTTACATATGCTAACAACTTGAGTAACCACCTAGCAAGTCACCTCTTACATATATGTTGTGAGCAGTTATTTATGATGATGTGTGTCCTGAGGGGCTGAGGTCACATTTCAGAGCATCAAGTTAAGAAGGCTAAACCAACAGGAAGAGGTATTAGTGGTTTGGGCTGATTTCAGCTATGCTGAAAGGCCAGCTTTTCCAATCTCCTTGCAGTTCCCAGCAAGCAGAATATAAACACATCAAAGAATTCAGGTTCCCGTATGGACCCAGAACCTGTTAGCTCCAGTGAAACCTTCAATCAGTCACTAAAACTCCCTGAGCTTGGGGTTTCTCATCTGTAAAATGGAAACTATAATGCTTACCTCCCAGGGTTATTGTGAAGACCAAATGAGATGTATTTGGATGTATTTTATAAACCACAGAGCACTATAGATATATTCATTGTGGTTTTATTATGATTTGGCAATACAGAAAAGGGCTAAAGACACTATATGGATTTCAGTGCTGAGGAAGGGCCCTGCCTTATCCGGGACAGTAGGTGTAGAAGGTACAGTCCTAAGGTCAAGATGGAATAAAAACCATCCTCCTTCTGCACATGTTACTTCACAGGAAAAGGCTTGCAATATTACCCAGATACAGCAATAGAATTCTACAATAATGCTCCTTAACTTTTTTGAAGTTATGAGCCCATCTGAGAACATCATAAAGACCACAGATCCTCTTTCCAGAAAACTGTGCTCATATACACGTAATTCCCACGTGAAATTATACGAACAATTTCAACACATTCGAGTACCCCTTAGACTTTTGGGAACTCTATTCTCCACGGTCACATCTCTGAATTGTGCACTGAAGACAGGAGTTGAGAGTCCCTGAGGATGATCTAAGCTGGGAAGGACGTGATCCCTCAGTAAGCATGAGAAATGCCAATCATCTCTGTCCTGCCGACAAACTGGAACCTCTCAGCATCCCTCTGCAGGCTACTTCAGCAGTGTACACCCTGGTCCAGTGAGAGGCATAGCTTTTGAAATAGGAAGAGATGCTATGTAGTGGGAGGTGATCTATGGTAGAAAGAAGGCACCCACCAAGCATCCTGTGGCCGCTCAGAGGGTGTGTGTCAGCTCAGAAGAAGCTAAGGATATAGTCTTTAGGGAAGAACAGGACCAGATTTACCAACAGGTGGTGGAAATGTTTCAGGTAAATCATATGGGACCAGGGAAGACCAGAAAAGGAGTTGGTGACTACGTATCTAGTAAACAATATGATCTAACAACCTGTGACTAGGTATCAGTTCCTTTGTTGTTGTTGTTTAAAGAACTGATGTTCTGTAAACTTCTCTGACGTTTATCTCTCTTGAGAAACTGGCAAATTTTATTTTATCATATAGTGGGACACTTCCCTTTTGCCTTGCTTCCAAGGACGCTCAGAGTTCTCTCTCTCTCTTTTCTTTTTTTTTTTAATCCCCAGCTCAAACAACTATCTTTGTATCCCCTCTCCTCTATCCTAAAATTCCGATCATGGGTCTGGTGATCTTAATGTTCCTATAGCATCTGTCTTTCATTGTAAAACAGGCCAACTCCTTCTGAGAATCAGGTAGTAGTATAAATAGTAAGTTCATTAACTATAGGAACAAAATAACATTAAATATAGAAATAAAATAACAGCATCCGTGTCATATATGTGTCTGTACAAAATTTTTAAACTTTTAAAAAAACTTTGGACCTTGGTTGCATACGTCTGGAAAACTGCCACCAACCTTTTTCCTTGGCTCAACTAAGAAGAAAAGGGCTGCACTAGTTGGCCAGGAGAGTTGTGGGAACCAGAGTGCCCCTAGAGGAAAGCGAGAGAGTGGCATCAGCCTTCTCCCTCAGGAGATGAAAAGGCAAAACCCTAACTAATGGAGAATATTGGGGACAGTTTGGGTTACCGTAATCTCCTTCTGGGGCTGCCCCTCACCAGCACCCCTTTGTCAGTTCAACGGGTTCCTTTACGAGTAGGAGTTCCCCTGCTCAAGTTCACCAGTGAGTAACAGAGGTGTCCAGAGACCCCAGGCTTTTGCCTCTGCTCTACCTGGGATCTGATTGCCCTAAAGTAGCTGCCTCTGCCACTCTGTCCCCAAAGGTCCTCTATTTAAAAGCAGAGTGCCGAGTGCCACAGTCTCCTGCGAGCCCCCTTCCTTGCTGCTCTCCAAGACCGCCACACAGACCCTTTAGTAGGGTTTTACTTTTTTTTTAATTGCTCTCTGGAAAACAAAAGGTAATATACATGCATTTTGCATACGTTGTACGCATTGTATGCACTGTACGCACTTCGCATACATTGCATACGTTGCAAAAGTTGCAATGAAAATAATGGTAGTTCATACAATTCAGCAGCAAAAAACCCCAAACAATCTGATTAAAAAATGGGCAGAGGACCTGAATATAGACATTTTTCCAAAGAAGACATACAAATGGCTGACAGGTACGGAAAAGGTACTTAATGTCACTAATCATCAGGGAAACGCACATCAAAACCACAGTGAAATATCATCTCAGACCTATTAGGATGGCTATAATCAAAAAGACAAGAAATAACAAGTGTTGGCAAGGATGCAGAGAAAAAGGAATCACTGTACACTATTGGTGGGGATGTAAATTGGTGCACCCACTACAGAAAACAGAATAGAGGTTCTGCAAAAAATTAAAAATGGGACTGCCACGTGATCCAGCAATTCCACCTCTGGGTATACAGCCAAAGGAACTGAAAACAGAATCTGGAAGAGACATCTGCATTCCCATGTAAATTGTAACGTTAGTCACAGTAGCAAAGATATGGGAACAACCTAAGTGTCCATCAATGGATAATGGATAAAGAAGATGTGATATACGTATATATACACACACATATATATACAATGGAATATTATTCAGCCATGAGAAAAGAGGAAATCCTGTCATTTGTAACAATACGGATGGAGCTTGAGGGCATTATGCTAAGTGAAATAAGCCCATCAGATTAAGACAAATACCTCATGGTATCACTTACATGTGGAATCAAAAAACAAAACAAAACAAAAGGCAAACTCTTAGAAAAAGAGGGTAGAAAAGTGGTTGCCAGGGCATGGGGGTATGGACAAAATAAGGAGAGATTGGTAAAAGGGTACAAAATTTCACCTCTAAGGCGACTAAGGTCTGAGAAGCTAATGGTAAAACGAGGTGACTATAGTTAATTACATGGTACTATACAATTGAAATTTGCTAAGAGAGCAGAACTTATTCTCACCAAAAACAAAAAAGGTAAATATGTGAGGTGATGGATGTGTTAATTAACTAGATGATAGGAATCCCTCCACAATTTATACGTGTGTCAAATCACTGCGATGAACGCTTTAAACATGTTACAATTTCATTTGTCAATTACACCTCATGAAAGCTGAAAAAATAATGATAGTAGTGGGCTTTTAAAAGATTTTTCTTTTCTTTGATTTCAAGGGGAATTCTAGCCTTTCACACTCATATGTAATGTTGGCTCTCATTTGGAATAGATACTCTTTTCAAAGTTGAGAAAGAGTTTAGTGTTTTAAAAATGGACAGGGGCGGGCTTCCCTGGTGGCGCAGTGGTAAAGAATCTGCCTGCCAATGCAAGGGACACGGGTTCGAGCCCTGGTCTGGGAAGATCCCACATGCCACAGAGCAATTAAGCCCATAAGCCACAACTCCTAAGCCTGCACTCTAAAGCCTGCGAGCCACAACTACTGAGCCCGCGTGCTACAACTACGGAAGCCTGCACACCTAGAGCCCGTGCTCTGCAACAAGAGGCCACGGCGATGAGAAGCCCACGCACCGCAACAAAGAGTAGCCCCCGCTCGCCGCAACTAGAGAAATACCGCGCACAGAAACAAAGACCCAATGCAGCCAAATAAATAAATAAAATAATAAAAAATAAAATTAATAAAATTAAAATGGACAGGGGTATTGAATTTTAACAAATGACTTTCTAATGTCTGTTGAACTGATAATAAGAATGCCCTCTTCATCAACCACGCTTGCCCCTCTAGAATTAAACCCTAAACTCAAAGTGGTAATGAGTTTTTCTTTGAATTTTTTATAAGTTTATTCTTTGGGGATTGTATTCAAGATTTCCTGTCTATAGGGAGAGACTGATCTGCAGCTTTCTAGATTTGTGGTTCTTATGAAAAGCTTTCAGGAGCAAGGGTATATTTAACAAAGTGAATGAACAGAGACACTCATTTTCAAGGTCCCGTTCATTTAGCCTCCCAGTTCTTTCAAATGCTCCCCTGGCCCTCAATCCATAGCACCACTGCCTTAATGCAAACCCACGGCACCCTGCACCCAATCCCCCCTCACCTCGCTTCTGGACTGACCTTTCTCAAACGCAAATATCACCCCATGGCTTCTCTGTTTAATGCCTTTCCTAGTTCCACTATGTCTCTGGAATAAACATGAGGGGGAGATGGGAGTGATGGGTATTCTCTAAATCCTTATCAGAGTAGAAATTCAATAGCTAATGTCTAAATGTAATTAATGAATGGAGATAGAAGTGCATTATTCAGCAGTGCAGAGGTGACAACAGGGGTGAAGAACTTAAAGAGGGAAACACTGGTTGCCTCCAAGAAGTAAGGCATGGGTGAAGCTGGGCAAGCCGGTGCACTCTTGACCTTCATTATACCTGCCGTTTGATTTTTAAATCATGGGCATGTATTCTCTTACTTAGAAGTGCTCATAGTGAGATAGGAATAAAAGATAAGACTCAGACTACCAAGCGTGATGTACAGAACCCTTGCTGGTTGCACATGTGTTCTTTTACTTAGAAGGGTGCATTGTGAGATAAGAATAAATACAAAATAAGACTCAGACTTCTGAGCATGACGTACAGAACGCTTGCTGGTCTGGCTCCTGCCCTAGGTCCCCATACTCTGTGTGAGTTCTGGCCACGTTGAATTATTGGGGTCCTCAGTTTGTTAAGTCAGGACTTCGTGTGGACTGTGCCCTTTTCTTAGAATGCCTTCCTCCGCCACATTTTTCTGGTTCACCCTCAACCTCAAGACCCAGGTCACAGCATTCCTCCTGGGTCTCCTTTCCTGCCCCTCCGTGGCCAGGTCAGCTGTCTCCCCTGCAGGTTCACGGTGCCGGTCTCTGGTTACAGCCCTTCCCCAGCACACTGCAGTCGTCTGGACATTCCATGTCTCACCAGGAATCGAGCTTCCTGAGAGCAGGGACCTCTAACTTCTTTTTTTATCCACAATGCACACACAGCAGATGCTGCGTTCGTAAGAAAGGAAAGAAGGAAGGAGACAAGGGAGCAGGTCAGCAGACAGGTGCACGCTGAGCATGACCTAAGAGTGGCAGGAGGTAAAAGGGAACCAGGAAGTGGGAACCAGGAGGCAAATGGCGAAAGGATGACAATGAAGTGGGCTTGTCTGGAATTTCCAGATTCCAAGCTCCAGGTCGCCTAAGCAGGCTCAGCTAATAATGCACTGAGAAAATACTCCCCTCAGCCCCTTTCAAAAATAAATGTCAGGGCTTCCCTGGTGGCGCAGTGGTTGAGAGTCCGCCTGCCGATGCAGGGGACACGGGTTCGTGCCCCGGTCCGGGAAGACCCCACATGCCGCGGAGCAGCTGGGCCCGTGAGCCATGGCCACTGAGCCTGCGCGTCCGGAGCCTGTGCTCCGCAACGGGAGAGGCCACAACAGTGAGAGGCCCGCGTACCGCAAAAAAATCAATCAATCAATCAATAAATGTCATTCAACAATGACTGGAATCCTTTACCTCTTTACATGGATTAGGATTTTAGGACTTGTCCACAGCCAGACCCCCTGCGGAGGCTGACAGGTCCTACTTTGCTGAGAAAAGAGAGTGTTTGCCAAAAGAGAGTGTTTTCACTTACCGGCTGACTGAGCTCACTGTCTTGAAGGAAATGCCCAGAGAGGGGTGGGCCTAGCTGAGCCTGGGTACCACTGTGGGGAAGGCTGGGGAGCAAGTGTAACCATGAGGAAGGGGGAACGCACCGGAAACAACTGTCAAACCCCATCCTAGACCCCCTTTTTTCCCCAAGATTCTTACAGAGGAATTAAGCTCCCAGAAAGAGACCTGCTGGTTCCTTATGAAGAGTTACTCTCATCCTCTAAACTGTGCAGGGGCTCCTAACCAGGCTGCCCATCAGAATCCGCTGGGAAGCTTTGTTACAACACACGTGTCCAGGCCAACCCTGAGGACTCTAATTCAATTCGTTTGGAGCAGGGACCCAGCATCTTCTTTTTTAGATGTAAATGTTTCTGCTACATACCCTCACTTGAGAACCACTGGGCCAAAAAGAGAGGAAGATCTCCTGGTTTCCATCTAAGTCTACTTTCCAAGGGCTTATTCCATGTCCTAGCCCCTGTGTTGTCTCAGGAAGATGAACTTGAGAAAGGTCTGCTCGTTCCTGAGGAGTCTTTACCCATTCCCGCGGAAGCGGGATGCACCCTATCCACCAAAAGGCTAATCACATCAAAACTGTGGTCTAGTATCAGAACTAGAGCCCAGACAGTAGCTCAGTAGCTAGAGGTTGGAGACAATCCCAGATCTGGCTCCCCACCCCTGCTCTCCAGCATTCCTTATCTTGACAGGGAACTATCAGGTGTGCCCAGGTACAGGTGAGTGTGCCAGGCCCTGGCTAGCTCTCAAAGCCTGGAGACATGAGTTCCTCACGCAGTGGATCCTCCAAAGAAGAAGCCTGGAACTGAGCACATCACTCTGGAGGGAGAAATGCCTGGCTTCGTATTAAAGGTTCTGAAGTGACGCAGACCAGAACCCCTACCCCAGCGCTGCCCTTACTAGCTGAGTGTCTTTATCGAAGTACTAAACCTCTCTTGACCTCAGAGTCATCGTCTTTAAAATGGTAATAATAATTGTATTTACTTACTAAGGTATCTATGAAGATCAAATGGTGTGATGCTTTGTCATCTGAAATGTGGTCCACAGAATCACAACATCAGCATCACCCAGCCGTAAGTCAGAAATGCAGAATCTCAGGGCCCACGCCAGCCTTATTCTTAGAATCTGCGTTTTAATAAGATCTCAGAAGCACTGGTAAATGCACACCAAGTGCACAAAACAAACACCCAGGAGATGTTATTTTTATCTACCAGCCTCCCTGCTTCTCCTCACCTCTGTCTTGTCTTTAATTTGCTGTGCTTGTTCCAAAGTGAGTTGGTTAGGACCCCTGAGTAAAGGAGTATAGAGTTGGAGATCAACTGGGTTTTCAAATAGCTGTAGTGCTTTGGACCGTCGAGAGCTTATGAGGAATTGTGATGTGTAGAAACAGCAAACCCAGTGACCGTGACAGGTAGAGGATGACTTAAAATAAATGGAACCTATGAGTCACTCCTGCCACGTCCTCTCCCTGACTATCTACATCCCATCCACTGTGCAGTAGTGATGATTTTACCTTTGATAAGTGCCCTGATGCCAACCCCTTCTCTCCGTCCCCCCATCACATCCTGAGGCCAATCCACCATTATCTTTGCTCGCTGAACTGTAATTGTCTCTTAACTGGTCTCCCCACATCTTCCCTGGCCCCCTCAAACCTGTCCTCCACCCTACAAACAGAGACATTCTTCTGAAACAAAAGTGTTATCAAGCATCTCCCCTGTTTAAAATCCTTCCGAGCCTTTCACTACCTTTAGGATAAAGAGTAAAATCCTCAGTATGGCCTGCAAGGTCCTGTATGATTTGGGAAAATTTTGGGAAAGATCTGCCAGGACAACCTCACCTGGAGGCCCCTGTCCCAGCTCCCTCTACTCTAGCCAATCTTCCTTCAGTTCCTAGACACACTGGCAAGGGTCTTCTTGCCTCAGGGCCTTTGTATATGCATCCTCTCTGCCTAGAACTCACTTTCCACCTTTAATTCATACCCACATCTTAGCTCAGTTACCTTCCTCAGGGAAGCCTTCTCTGATCTCCCAGAGTGCCCAGGCCCCTGTTATAAGCTCTCTCAGCACTCTGTCTGTTTTCTCATCACAGGAAAGAATCATGTGAATTGTAACCAGCACAGGCTGCAATATCTATTCATTTAATTAATGTCAACCAGTCTGTAAGCTCCAAAAGGGCAGAGGTTACTTGCGTTTTGCTCAGACCAGGTTGACTTTCCAACACCTACAGCAATGTTCAGGCCCCACTAGGTTCTTGGTGATTACTTGTGCAGTGAATGAATTAGCAAAGTGATTTTGGGAAAAGGGCAGCGGAGAGATAAAGGAAATCTTCAAGACACAAAAAGGAAATCTGATGATGGGAGATCAATGTCCTCTTGCTGAACAGCAAATCAGGGCTCTAAATGATCCGAGCGATCGACTTCGCACTGGAAAGCTGAGTAGATCTCAAAGATGAAGCCAGAAGCTCTCAGTCCGAGCTGAGAATGAGAATCACTCAAAGAATTTCTTAAAAATACCATTGCCTGGACCTCAGCTTCAGTCTTTCTAATGTATCAGGTGTGGGGCAGCTTAGGAACCAGTACTTTTACCAGCCTCCCATGTTTCTAATGTGTAGTCTTGGTTAAAAACTACTGATCTAGCAAGAGATAGGATCTGCCCAAGGTCAAACAGCTATTTGGTTTCAGAGTTAGGACTCAAACCTAAGCTACCTAATCCCAGACTTTGAACTTTCTGCTCACCTGGAAACCTAAGAGAACTAGGACCATAGTGCACGGGGTCCTGCCTAAACCAAGTAGACACTGAATGGAGACAGAAAATGAACTCTAGTTAATAACAGAGTTCTTGGGAAACCCTGGAAAAGCATAACTTTTATGGCTGAACAATGAGGCATCTTAGAGTGAAGACACTGAGATTATCTCCAAAACTGCACAGAGATAAACTGACTTTACCCTCATATATGTCTGCTTTTGTGTAGCTTGTGCCACCTCATACAAATAAAGGAGTATTTTTCTTTCATTTCAACTGTCTTGAGATGGTGTTCTGGGCTACTCTCATGGAGCCCAGCGACTTTTCTGGATCCCATGAGACCCAAAGAGGAACTCCTACAGTGACCGAGAGCTCCATATGTCCAGATTTATTAATATACTTGGATATAAAAGTATTCATTTAACTAAGAAAAAGCTCCATGGGCTAATTAATGTGGCGACAATTGCATTCATCAAGTCAAGACCCTGTATTGGTACATTTTCATTTTTCTAAGACTTTCAAGTAATGAAAATGTAGAAAAAAAAGAATTTCCCATTATTTAACAAATGTGGCACATCATGAAAGCAGAATCTTTCAAGTCACGGTGATGGGTCTGGGAGCCCCCGATCTCATCCCAACTGACTTCTGACTGAATAAGAGGAGCTCAGGGGTTCCATCAACTCAGGACTAAGGCTCAAGGGGTAATGTCAAAAGACACAGACCTCCACTGATGTTCTTTGCTATTCAAACCTCTTAGGGCAGCATTCTTAAGTCCACTCCCCCACCAAGAAAAGAATATTTGAAAGTCAGGAGTCTTCTATTTGGGCCAAAGTGGCTTTAATCGAAGTGGAAGGCAAAAGGGTAAAAATGCCAAAGGGGACAAGGGAGGCATAGGAGAGCAAACAGAAGGGAAGCTCGTGCACTCAGCTATAATTATGCTTCACCTAGTCCTGAGGCAAGGGGAGGGATTTCCTAATAATAATTCAGACTATCTGGGTCAAAGGAACAGGTCTGCACATAATTAGTCCTGCCCCAGAGAGAAAGAGACACGTAGGAAGAAGACTCAGTGGTAATCAGTTGCTCAGCATCACCCAACTCTTAGGCTAGAAGGCTATCTACATTCTAGATCCAGAAAATCCCCCAAGTAAGTTTGAAACAACGGAAGGTTGGAAAAGAATGCATCTGAGGAAATAGAGCCAAGAACGCTGGAAAAGTCCAGCCACCCCCATGTTTACCCATCCCCTCCCTTGCTAGTCCCTCGCCTGTCTCAGCTGGCCATCTCCTAAATGTCCTTATGTCCTGTTGTGTGGTCTCCACACCAGGGACAACCTTCATGTCTAGTTTGAGATGCATGGAACACAACCTCCCCTGTGCACGCCTCTGCCCGCCTCTAACAAGGCAGCCCCACCCGACTCAGGCTTGTCTTCTCCAGGCAGCAAACCCTGCTTTGTGAGAGACGGAGGCTCTGGATACAACAGCACACTGTATACCTACCGAGAGGGAATTATAGAAGCATGGAGTGTCTTGACCTACTGCAGGATTCAGTGAGGCTCTTGGCCCTGTTCTTTCTCTGTGCATCACTCTCTTTGGTCTACCTTGACTCAGGTTCTTTGCTCCTTAACTATCCCAAACTACCCCTCTTCCAAGTCCAGGCTGAGCTATACCTGTGGCTGGCCCACCCTGCATTGGGCATAAATCTCCAGTCAACAAGCTCTTACTCGCCTGGCAAAATTCTTCCTCCTCTGTCTTCTGCTTTCTGCCCACATGCCTTCACTCCCTTTCAGCTATTTTCAGGTCACTAGGACAAGCATTTTGGTTACCTATCAAACGAACCCAGTGTTGAATGTATATGCCCAGAAGTACGCACAAGAGTCAGCTCATTCTGCCATGCCAAGGGGTTTGCTCTCTTCAACAGCAGGGTCTGACGTCTACTCCACACCTCTACCCAGTCATGCTCACCCCAGGTCTCTGAAGGTGACCCACAGAATGGCAAGCCCACAAGAGTAGAGGGGACCTTAGAGACTATTGACTTCCCCCTGCTACCCAGTCCAGGCATCCTTCTGCAGCACACCTGACAGGTGGCCAGACAGCTGATACATCATTGCCAGTGTGCTCGTATTGGCAGTGCCCAGAAGAGAATGCGGGTCAGAAAGGTGCCTGTGTTGCCCTAACAGACCAGAAACAGACTCAGAAATGGACCTGGAGCACAGTTTTCTTCCCTTTACAACAGCACGGTTTCTGCTGAAGGTCACATATACAAACGTCTGGTCCTCTTTGTAAATGACAAGGAATTTTACAAAAGGATGACGTTTTTAATACCAAGCATTCTTTCAAAGTTCACAAGAAAGCCATCGCTCCCTGGACAAGCCCACTCTGACTCATTAAGCCCCCACTCTGGTCCCCTTCTCTCCCTCCTAACTCCTGTCCGGGTGATCAGGAGCCTGCCCGTGCCAGAGCCAAGGCAGTGGGATCTTTCCCAGGTAGTGTGCTCCTGGTTTCCAGCGCCATCACCCCATGCTGCCAGCTCCCTTCATCCCCTTTTGAGAGTCACCTGAAGCAGCTTCTGCTGGAGGACGGTGATGTCTCGGGAGTTTGTGCGGTTGTCACTCCGGGACTTGAGAGGGCGATGGATGCAGCACATGGTGAAGCAGATCATATAGAGCACGTACAAGGCCCCCAGGATGCAGAAGTATGGCCGCCCATACTTCCTCCACTTGAAGCTCACCAGCTGTTTCACTGGGGTCTGTTCCAGGATCTGGCGAGCCTGCCATGGAAGAAGAGTGCAGCTGGGGGTGACCACTGCAGTGAGAAGCAGCGCTGGGTTTCCCACTGGGTCCCAGGTGGTCAGGGTCATGGTCAGCGTGAGCATCATGCATTCAGTTCGTCTATCATTTCTTTTTTTTTTGTGTGGTACGCGGGCCTCTCACTGCTGTGGCCTCTCCTGTTGCGGAGCACAGGCTCCGGACGCGCAGGCTCAGCGGCCATGGCTCACGGGCCCAGCCGCTCCGCGGCATGTGAGATCTTCCCGGACCGGGGCACGAGCCCGTGTCCCCTGCATCGGCAGGCGGACTCTCAACCAGTGTGCCACCAGGGAAGCCCCTGTCATTTCTTTGACACACAACCAGTCAGCTTCTACTGTAGGCTAGGCCTCATGGTAGTGCTGTAGATAAACCATGACAGAAGTAAACACCAGGACCTAGAGCACCACAGAGGCTCTGAAGGATGAGCCGTAAATGGTTGAGTGAAGGGACAGTTAGGCAAGGTCATTCCATAAAGTAGCAGCAGTTGCCAAGGCAGGAAGGTGCGAGAAGACATTGACAGATGAGGTGTGGCTGGGGATATGGCAGAACCCGTTGGAGGGGTGGGCAGGGGTTATCTTGGGTGAAGCAGCTAAGGGCCAGATCATGGTACCTCCTGAAGGCCAAAGTAAGGAGTTGGACTTTGTCTTCTGAAGGCAATGGAAAGCAATTGGAAGGTTCAAGCAAGGAGGCAAGTCGGGTTCAAGCAAGGCAGTCAGATTTGCTCTACAAGTATTGTGGACCCGAGAGGAGCAAGAGAGGACACAAAGAGTGGGGAGTGGCCATCGTCTCAGCCAGGTGGGCTAGTGCTCGGATGTAAGCAGGCAGTGAGATGTTACAGATGCTCTGAGAGGGGATGATGGACAGCACAACACATCTGAGAAAGCAGGAAAAGGCAAAGTCAGAGCGTAGCTGGCGGGAGTATCCGCTGGCAGAAAGAATAACTTTTCCATTGAGCCTAGAGGGAAGGAGAGAGACAGTGGGCAGTTTCCAGATCTGCTGGGCAGGGCGAGGCAGGAAGCTGAAGAAGCTCCAGCCAGAGAGCCTCTATTTTCATCATAATGAAACGAATCTGGGTCTCCTGATAGAACTGAAGGTGAAGGCAGTGAGGGATATAGAAGGGGCTAGAAAGGAATTTTGAGGGAATAGAATAGCTGGCCAAGACAAGAATACAACCTGTAGCAGAACGTTGAGAACCAGCTGAAATCAGAGACCAAGGCTTTGTGGTGGCACAATCCACCAGACGGACTGGGGTTCCAATTCCTAAGAAATCCTGCCCTGAGGAAGTTCATACCAACCAGCCACTCACCTTTTCCCCTGTTCATTAGGTACCAGTGATCACCTGAGTTGGGCTCTAGAAGGGTTCCTAGGAAATTGTCAGGTGGCAGATACACAATGGGAACTACATTGTGCCACCATCTTGGAGGTTCCAGAAAACACAAACTATTTTCTCCGCCCTATAAGTCTTCAACAAACTTTCCTTTCCCTCATATCACTCAATCCAGTACTGTCTGAATGACCCACGTGTTTTTCCCTCTCTGGAAAGCTCTCTTTTTCTTCCTCTTCCTGGTGATTCCCAACTCCTGCATGAAGCCCCAGCTCAAGCACATCCTCTGTGACATCTTCTCTGGTCTATCCAAGCCAAGAAACCAACCTCCATTCTGCTGCCACTGTGCATAGTACAGACCCTTATGATGGTTTATGTTGTACCCTATTACAATTACTGAGGGCAGGGATGGGCAATTGACAAAGGTGATTGAAAGGAACTGTGTTTTATTTATTTCTGTATTCTTAATTCCTGGTACAGTGGCTGGGACACAGCAAGAAGCTCAATATGCTGAAAGGATGAATGAACGAATGAATGAATGATAGGAAGCAATTTCCATTTGGAGAGTTCCTCATATGCACTGTTAGTATGAGAAAGGTAAGTGGAAGGGACCAGAGCTCAGCACAGGGAGAGTGGAGTTAGGAAAGGGGTGCTGACTGGCATTTCCTCCCAAAGGTCCCAGGAGTCCATCCTCACCCCCATCTATTACAGGGCAGGGAAGTGTCTGGAGCCCAGGATCTTAGCAAATAGACAGGCTCTGCACGGACACCTGACAGCTCCTGATCCTCCACGGTATCCATACCTCTCGCTTCTTGGAGGAGACCACAAGCTCTAGAAATGACACGTCCTCTCCCCAGGAGTCGATCTCCGTGAGGTCGTAGAGAGTGGAGGTCAGCGGCCCGCACATCCACTGGATGTGCTTCCGCTTCTGCATCAGGTGCTGGAACATCTGTGTGGACACAGGGGTGAGGTGGGGGGGTCAGCGTATAAGGAGCAGCTCAAGGGCAACAGCATGGTCGCTTGCTCCTTGGGACTGATGGACACTTGAGAACTGACAAGGCTCTGTTGACATGAACCTTTTAATTTTTTGGCTACCTTTCCTTCCCACAAACCCTATAAAGATCTAAAAGAAGAGAACAGGAGAGAGGATCAGAACCCTGGGTTACCATAGCAGATATTCTCAAGTCAGATTCTCTAACCCTCCTGAGTCAGGAATTTCTGAGGCTGAGGATTTTAGTGATGGTGCTGGGAGGTGAGGGACCACCACCCTTCTGGAGAGTTTTGGAAAAAGGGTCATCAGAAGGACACGGTGGGATTGGGGGAGGGTCCCTCACCGTGGTGTTACCCTCCACTCCAGCCAGCTTGAAGGGGGTGAGGCCCTGGTGATTGGGCACGAGGTCCAGGGACTGCAGGTGGTCCCCGCGCCCATCGTAGGACAGCAGCAGGTTGTACATCTGGCAGGCAAAGGTTTTGTTGGGCTGGAGGACGAGGATGTGCAACACTGTGTTTCCTGGGGGAGGACACGGGCTGTCACGTGGCCACTGGGACTAGAGTCCCTGATGCTCCCCATGACCTCCCCCCGCCCCGGGTGGACCTGAGGGCTCTCCCGGCCCCTCCTCTGCAACCCAGCTCCCCCTCCAGCCCGGCTCTCACCCAGGGAGTCCTGGGCCCGGATGTCAGCGCCGTGCTCGATGAGCAGCCTCACGATCTCCTCGCTGCCCACGCAGGCCGCAAAGGACAGAGGGTGCTCCCCTGGGGATGCAGGGGGACCCCGTGGCTTGAGGGTGCAGGCTGGCACGGGCAGTCTCTCCAGGGGACTGCCTCTCCCTCCCCACACGTCAGCTCTGGGCCTGGGGACACTTGTCAGCAGAACCAGAGGCGGGACGGTGCAGAGGGCCCTGCGCCGGGGGTGGGCTCTGGCCTTCAGCCTTAGGAGGGCGGCCCCTCCCAGCTTCCCCCGGCATGGAGCCCCCTCAGCCTGCCCTCCCTTTGCTCTTGGCCCCCTCCCCACCCTCCCAGCCCTGGCCCTGGCTCTCACCAAAGTAGAGGAGGTTGTGGGGACTGAGGCAGAAGGCTGAGCCTACCGCCCTTGCAGAGACACTGGCCCCGTGGGCGAGCAGGGCTTTCACCAAGTTCACGTTCTGGTTCATGACGGCCATGTGCAGTGCCGTCTGACCTGGACAAGAGAGCCCTCAGTCATGGGGTCTGTTCCCGGTTCTCTTGGAGACACAGCATCCGCCTGGCTTACAGGAGATCCCTGACAGATCCTTGCATGGATTTCTGCCCTCGACTCAGCAGAGTGGTGTCAGACTGAGGATAAGTCATCCCTCCAGCAGTTCACTTAGCTGTCCCCACCTCGACTACTGGGGGTGGCATATAAAGGTAATCACTGCGCTGCTAGGAAAGAAAGAGAGCTCTGTCCTTCAGGGAACATGAAAGGAGATGAAGGGAGATAATAAATGGCTCAAGAAGGTCACGGATACCCAAAGCCAAGACCAGGACCTTTGCCTTCCTCCCAACTCCAGGGAGACCTTCACTCCTTCCCCGACCTACCCTCCGAGGCTCATTTTAAGAGATGACTTCAGACCTTCTCCTACCTGTGTCCACCTTGAAAAACCGTTCAGGCTCCTCACCTACAAACGGCTCACAGATGGTGGGCTCCTTGACCAGCTCCGGGGCAGCCTCCATCAGCACCATGGCGGCCTCCAGGTTGTCATAGAGGGCCGCCACGTGCAGCGCTGTCTCCCCCAGGGCTCCTGGAGTGGAGGGAGACACGAGCATCGAACACTTCCCAGAGACACGCGCCAAGGCCCCTTTGCAGGACCCCTCAGAGCCCTGGGTAGGGGAGGGGCGGGTCTCCTGCCCCATGGCCATCACATCAAACTCTCATCCCACCTCGTTGCCGGAAGTCACAGGTTCGGTCCAGCAGAAGTTTCTTCAGGACACACAGGTCATTGTCCTTGGCTGCCCGAAGCAGAGGAGACTCTCGAATCCTGGGAGAGGAAGAACAAGAGTCAGGAAGAGACAGGAGGGCAGAGAGGTCAAGGGCAGAGAGGAACAGAGACAGTGTGTGCCTAGGACAGACACGGGTCCCACAACCTGTGCAGGGACCCATGGCAGTGCTGCTTCCTGAACTCTAGCTGAGGGTCAGCCTGGGGCAAGAGCCTGTCTCAGGGTCCCCGTGTGGTCACATCGTGCCACTTCCTCCCACGTGGGGGGCCTCGTGGCTCAGCTGAATGAGGGCTGGTGCGCCTGAGGGAGGAGGGCTCGGGCCTCGGAAGGAGTGGTCCTGGTGGGCCTGGCCGAGGCGGTCTAAGCTGGGTAAACGTTTCGGGAACTTGAGGATCTGGAGCAGGTGGGGGAAAGGGAATTTCTGCCTGATTTCATCCCCACTCCCAGGCCTGCTGAAGCAGCTCTCTTTAGCCAAGGGGAGTTTGCGAGACCAGAAGGGGGCTGAGAGACAGGCCAGCTCTTAGGGCTAGGAGACTTGGGAGCTGCCGAAGTTCTGACTCTCCTGGGGGCTGCTTGGATACACACCCCTGCTGCGGGGAGGGAGAGTTTTGAGGTGGGCTACGAAGGATCTAGCCTTCCTCTGGTGACCCTTAGACTCAAGCATCTAAACACGCTGCTTGTAACTGAGGAAGGGTGCAGCTGTGAGCTTCTCTGAGCATGTGCATCTCGGAGTGGGTGGGAGGAGCCTGTGGAGATATCCATCCTGTGGTACCTCTGCCGGTTAAGCTTTGTTTCTCCCCTGCCTGGGTGAGCCAAACAAGAGATAAAGCTGAAGCCGATTCCTGCTGGGCAAGTATGCGTTGGCTCTGAAGGTGAACACAGGGACGGTGGGTAGAGGGTCGGGCGGGGAGAGGTGAAAGGCAGGAAAACAGACTGACCGGTGTTTCCTGTGATGTCCCCCAGCCCCCAGTTCCTCTCTTCCAATGGCCCCAGGAGCCAGGGGAAAGCAGCTTTTTATTGGAAGGAGAAGTTTGGATTTCAAGGTAGCGCTAGGCTCTGCGCCTCAGGGAAGTGCTCTCCAGGGGGACCCGGCGGAGTGAGGGCCAGCTCCCTCCACCATCTCACCTAGACCCTCCGTGTGAGCGCGTCCAGCTCAGAAGGGCCAGGATTGCAGAGTCCACCCCCTGTGCTGAGAGCTCTGCTCACAGCCTTGGTGCTCAGGCCTCTGGCCTGGAGAAGCCACTGCCCGTGAGTCCAGCCCTGGCTGCCCCCAGATCTGCTGACGGCGGCTCTCCGACGAGAGACAAGTCCCCCGAACACCCCGAGGCAGAGGCCTGCCTTCAGGATGGGCCCCTGCCCCGGCTAGTCTTCCAGGATCTGGACCTCAGGGCTGGCCCTCGGGGCACCAGTCCTGCCTGAACTGCCCCAGGAACAGGCCCAGGCCTTATTCGATCTCTGTCTCCTCGGGCCCTAGCACAGCCCTGCACCCAGGAGACCCAGTAAAAGATGGATGGACTCTATGAGTCCCCTCTGGGCCTCCCCAGTGGCCCCTGGGATCCCCCGGTCAGCTGGCAGCTCCAGGTGTTACACAGACCAGAGCTCTCCTCCCCTGTTCGCACGTCATCAACCCTCCTTCCCGTTAACAGCAATTCTGCACTCTCTCTTCAAGCAACGAGTGTCCTAAAACCCCCAGGATCTCGGCGCTGCCCCAGCACCCTGCTCCCCACCAGTCCGCACCCACCTGCCACACCTCCTGGCTTCTCCCGCCTGGTCCCTCTGGGTCCCCCCCACTTCTCCACCAGGTGAGAGCCCTGGCATGCTTCTGCCTCCCTTCCTGTGGCCCCAACGCCACACACCCCGCCGGCACTGACAGAGGAGCCGGGCTTTGGTGACAGGTGCGCTGGGCCCATCCCGGTGCCTGGCACTGAGCTCTGGATTGCTCTGGCGGGGAGACAGACCCAAGTGGGCAGAGGGCTTGAGGCTCAGGGCGGGGGGGCAGCCTACCTCTTCTGCTGCAGCATGTACGCCTCGTCCAGATGCTGGTCCCAGTCTTGCTGTCCTACCAGCCAGGAGGTCACGAGTTTCTGGAGTTGGATCCAGAGTCCCCTGGCCTTGGGTGGAGGGGGCCCCATGTTTTCTCCTTTGGGGCACTGGCAAGTTACGGGGATGTGGCTCAAGGGAGCGGATCTAGGACTCCGCAGCAGCTGAAGCGGGGGCGAGCAGGCGGGGGCTGGGATGGAGAGCGAGTGTATCTCCAGGGTGCCCTGTGTGCGCTGTGGGCTGTGGGGATGTGTGCACGTGCACTGAGAGGACTGGGGGCCCTGCCGGGAGAGAGAGAGGCTTTACCTGGAGGGGAGGAGCTCTTTCTAGAGAGAGCCCTGGGGCACAGAGCCTGCCCCAGAGCGGGGAGGGGAGGGGGAAGGAGTTCGTTCCTATCAGTGGGCTAGGGCGGCTGAGACCGGGACAGGAGAGGGGTGTGGCCCAGGAATCTGGACTGGGAGCCTAAAGGTGGGTCCCACAAGCCAGGTGAGCAATTACCTTGGGTGCAAAAGAGTACAGAAGCAAAGCCCTCCAGCTCCGCAATCAGGCAGGTCCAGGTTTGAATGCTGGCTCTGAGTCCTTGCAAATCAGTTAGGTGAGCTTTCTGTGCCTCAGTCTCCTGATCTTCTAATCTGGAGAATCGGGGCAACACTTACATGCTCTCATGGAAGTGTCTGTAAAGCACAATCATATCAGCTCAAGGAGAGTTGATTCTTCTTCCATAGATGAGCTCAAAAGCCCCCAGACCTGCTTGTCTGAGCTGTGGTCACCTCCGCCCTCCATCCTGCAGCCCTGCCTCAAAGGAGGTTTCCTGGCTGAGCCTCCTCCTGGCACAGCCCAGTGACTCCTCTTCCCTTCCAGCTCCTCCCTTCCAGTCAGAGGAGACCCCAGAGAGCCCAGCGCCCCCACAGAGGCGGAACAGCAGGAACTTGGAGGAAATCTTGGGACTCTCTCCAGGAGTAAATCAACAGGAGGCGTATGCGTATAAAGATAAGACAGTGTTTGATTATTTTATGGTATGACAGTTTCCACTTTTCTTCCTGTTGTTTTCCAAGAGGTATATCCACGTTATTGAACTGCAGTCATTCAGTAGATCTGCGAGGTACCTGGCAACAGGCTGAAGGTTCTCTGTTTCCTAAATGAGAAGACAGAGCAGGGAGACGTGCATGTGATTACCCACGGCTGGTGGCAAAGCTGGCGCTGGCTTGCAAGGTGGAAGCCTTAGGTCCGAATCACCCGTCAGACCTCGTGGCTTCTTGGGAGCCTTCTGCCTATGAAGGTGAGAGGCTTGGGTGGAGACAGGTTGGGGACCCTCCCCCTTGGAGGTGTTCAGGAGCAGGGACCTCTCCTTTCTTTCGCTGTAACAAAGAGAGCGCATCTCTAGAGACTGAAGGATGGACAAAATTACCTTTGGAGACGGACGAAAATTGAAAGGAAAATAAGAAAAGGAGGTGCCTGAGACGAGGAAGCATGCTCTCCCTCCGGAAGGGGGGAGATGCCGGCTGGGAAGAGGGAGGGCTCACCCTGTGGGACATTTCCTGCTTTGCTGGGGGTTGGAGCAGTGTGGGGTTGCAATGACCTCTGAAGCCTTGGGACTTGCAGCCTAAGGAGATGGAGGGAGCGATAAGGGTGAGCTGGGGGTGTAGATGTGCTGATAAGAGGCCGGCAGAGGAAAGGAGCACCTGCCCGGGACACGCTCAACCCCTAACGCTGGTCCTGGAGGGAGTGGAGGCGGGAGGGCCCGGTCAGAGCCGCACAGAGCAGGTGTGCAGGGCTGCCCACCAAGGGCATGGTCCTTGGGTCCCGGAGGTGGAAAGGAGGGCCCCCTCCACGTGTGGGCCTCCACCTCTGGGTCTTCCCCTCCCACTTGCACTCCTTGGCCTGCACCGTCCTCTCCGAGAGGGGCAGGAACAAGCTGCCTGAAGGGGACCAAGCTGTCCCTCCTGTCCTACCTGGTAGGCTGGAGATTCAGAAATGGCCTCCTCTTCTTTAAGGAGTTCTCTCCTCTGGCTTCCTTCCCCGTCCCCCCATACCCTTTGTCACGTCCCACATCGCCACCCTCTTCTCCCTTCTCTCCTCTCATCCGTCCTCATTCTCCGGCCGCTTTCTGCAGACAAGGAGTCCTACAAGCTCTCTTCCTCAGGTAGCAGCTTCCCTGCAAGATGATGCCTCGGGGTCCAGGGCCCCGACCTCCCTGTCTTATCCCAGAGACCCTTGGTGCCAAGGGAGCCAGATCTCTTATTCTGATGGGATGAGAAGGAGGAAAACATATAAACCCAGATTTCAATGTTTAGGTCATACCCGCTCACCCCACCTGCCCACAGCCATGTAGGGAAAGAATATGAACACCATCCTTTAAAACATGAAGAGGAATTGTCATTGGATGGTAGAATTATTTGCCTTGTTTGTTTTTCATAATTTTTTAACATACTTTTGTAGTAAGAAAAAAATGTGAAGGGGTTCCTGGTTTCCTACAAGGATTTATCTCCTCAGCACAGGGCATCAGGCAGGCGGGTGGTGAAGGAATGGGGGCAGTGGTAGCGGTGCCACCCGGTTCTTTCCTCTCCAGCCGCCCCTGTAAGACACCCCGACGCCCAACTACCCTCCCCAGGCAAACTCACAGAGCCGGAGATGGCGTCTCATTTAGCCTTGAACCAAGAGGCTCCTCCCCCAAATAGCCAGGAGGTTGTTAGTGATTTTTTTCCATTCAAGCATCATTTCCTGAACCTGCAGGTCAACGAGTGCAAGGGACAGGTGAACAGGGTCACCTGCTTACTTGAATCGTGCCTCTCCCATCATCAAGTGACCTCCCGTACCGCTGCCCAGTCACCCCGTCACCTGGCTCGGATCACCAGGAAGTATACAGGAGGCCGTGTCGGCTGTCCGGGAGTCTCCTGATAAGCCCGTGTGCCGGCATGGGGGGCATCCGTGGGAAGGAAGCTCCACGGGCCCTTCCATTTCTGCGATGCCCTCTTTCAGGAAGGGTACGTGTTTCTGCGCACATCCTCACCCCTGCACTTGGTGGCTCCTTCAGGT
The DNA here is from genome assembly GCF_949752795.1 of Hyperoodon ampullatus. Classification (NCBI taxonomy): domain Eukaryota; kingdom Metazoa; phylum Chordata; class Mammalia; order Artiodactyla; family Ziphiidae; genus Hyperoodon; species Hyperoodon ampullatus. The sequence continues at coordinate 97,027,860 of NC_136922.1, forward strand.
GCGGGGTGTGTGGACGCCAGGAGCGGTGTGAGCTGGTGGTGATCGTTCCAGCGTGTCTAAGACCCCCCTCCCACCTGTCCTGGCACCTCCCTCCTGTCTCTCATGGCCAGTATCTGTCTCTGGTTTTTCAGGGTGGGGCTTCATCCTGTCTCCCCATCTCTCTGCTCCAGGAAGCAGACGCTAATTAGCCACAGCCCATTACCAACAGGTCTGTGCTCACCAGGGTCGTGGGCAGGGGCAGGCACTGGGACGTGAAGGCAGGTCTCTTGAGACCCGTTACTTGGGATCCTTGCCTCTGTCTGCCACACTGATTTTTCTCCGAAGACTGTAACTCCTCCCACCTGTTAGAGATGGGAGTTTAGACACTGGGTCTCTAACAACTTTTCCTCTGTGTCTGAGTACAGGAGGATGTGGAATGAGGGAAGACGGTGTTCAGTCTATCAGTACAAGACGGCAATGGCTAGGACAGAGGGAAGTCCGGGAGAGGACGAGGAGTGGGAGAAAGGTTTCCACTTGGGTCCGAGGCACTCGGCTCTCTGTCTCTCTCACACCCAGAGCAGGGACCCATCCCCCCCTCCACCTACGCCCTCCCCATCCTTCATTTCTGACGGAGCTGAGTTTCATGCACAGCCCAGGACTTGAAGATGCCCATTTCGACATCCGGTCTGGGTCTCAGTTTATGCAAGTCGCTTTCCTTTGAGAAAGGCTATACAGAGGAGTGGGAAGGTGTGATATTTAGAATCTAAAGAATCAGCCAAGAGCCCTGCTCTGCGCCTTATTATCTGTGTGATCTTCAGTGGGCGAAGCATTTCTTTTGTGAACCTCAGTTTCCTCATCTATATAATGGGTATGGCAATACTGTGACTTTGAGTCCTGGTTACTATGTGGATCTAATGATATAATGGACGTGCAAGGACTCCACAAACTTTTAAGTCATTGCTGTGGCTCTGCACAGAATGGCCCACTGTGGTCATCCTGGAAGCCTCGGTTGCCCCCTGCCAGCCACTCTCCACGCTCTTGTCTGACAACGGAACTCTCCGAGAGGCCAGGATGAGGGTCAGGCCCATGGCTGTGATGTCACAGAGCTGGAAGGGAAGGGGAGAAAACGGTGCTGGGAAGGGGTAAGGTCCGGGACAACGGACAGGGAAGGGAGAAGGGGGTCCTGCCGGGCACTGGGGACTAGGAAAGGCCCATGACTTCCCTGAGCTCCCAGCTCTGCAGGGCAGCATTCCTGGCATCCATCCTGCTGCTGCTGTGGGTCAAGGGGGTGAAGCCTCAGAAAGGGAGCCCAGGCCTGGACGAGAGGAGTCAGAAAGAGAAAACACCCTCTACAGGTAGGTGAAGAAGTGGGACGATGCCTGAAGCCGGGGACCAGATCTCTTCGGAGTCAGATCACTGGTCAGGCCAGAGGGAAAGCTGAGATAGGTTTGGATTACGGGCGATCACCCCAGGCCCCACTACTGCACTGTGAGTGTCGTGTAAAGGGCCTAGAGCCGCGGCTCCTCGCCAGGGCCATAGTCAGGGTGTGCCGGGGCCAGCTGATGTGCATGGGGCCCTGTGAATACGGGAAGAGGGTCTTTGAAGTTCACCCTTCTCTACGTTGGTCCCTCACTCTCCAAATGAGGTAACACCTTGGAGGAGGCAGTTTGAGTTGGCAGTGGGGAGTGTGTGCCCTTGAGTTGGGGCTGTGGCTGCACACAGACCAGAAGAGACCCCCCCAGATGGAGCATCGCCTCTGTGGTCAAGAACAAGGGTGTGGGTAGTTGGGCTCCCAGGTTCCCCAACGCCTTCCTCTTTCCAAGGCGGGCCAGGGGCGGTGGCGGGGGCAGTCAGAAACAGTCCTTTCACGCTGTCCCCCGTCCCGTTTCAGACCAAGATCAAGAACAGTTTGAAGAGCACTTTGTGGCCTCCTCGGTGGGCGAGCTGTGGCAGGCAGTGGACATGACCCAGCAAGAGGACGACCAGACGTCAGAGGCGGTGGCAAGCCGAGGCCGCCTGTCTGACCTCGCCTTCTGCTTTAACCTGGCTAGCATCGTGGTTTTTCTATGAGGGACCTGGAGGCCGAGGTTGAGGCCTGATTCCTGGATGAGGACCTGGACATCTGCCTCTGTTTCACGGTAGCTTACTGACCGCCTCCCCGTGGGGCTCCGGAGCGCTTCTCCCGAGGGTGACGTACATGCGGCTTCCTGGCTCTTGCCCATGACCCTCCCCCTCGGGACACAGCATCAGAGAGAGCCCGTGCTGGCCTCTCAGCGGTCCATGGCCCCTGCCCACCTTCCTCCCCACCCTCTGAGGGCCATGTCCAAGAGCCGAGACACCGGACCCCCGCCCTTCTCTCTCCCCCAGCCTCTCCTGGCTTTGTTCAGGACAACAGATTAGGGGTAGGAAGGCAGCAACAATGAAAGTAATAACAATCAAATCCTGGAAACAACTGGGGGCAGCTTAATTTTGTCTCTAACCAGTTTCCACCGACCTTTAGCTCATTCATTGGTTCTTTCCTTGTCTCACGTCCTTGCGACTCTGCTTGGCGGTTTCTCCTCTGATTTTTTCTGACTTCTAGGCATCGGACATAGCAGGAAAGTGTTCTTAAGAGACAGGCAGAAGCCAAGGGCCAGCTTTTATTTTTGGAACAGAAGGGGAGAGGAGGTATTGCCCTGATTCCAGGGATGGGGCAGGGAGATGCTGATACACCTGTACTGAGGTCTCTTTGGGAGCCAGCTGCGTTACCAGAGTTGGCAGCGGCTGGAGGGGTTCATGAGGGTGCCACGGGGACAGTGGAAGTGTCTGGCGAAGGCTGGGCTGTTGCTTAGGGGCCCGTGGATTCGAAGGGTAGGAGGGCTGTGAGTGTCCTGAGGATCCTGGGTGCTGGGGTCCCTACACATCACCTGGGGAGAAAGAGAGGTCCATACAGGGTAAGGAGAACAGCAGGGTATCAGGGTCAGCAGGACACAGCAGACCTGGTGACCAGGTGGTAACTAGGGACAGCAAAGATGAAAGCAGGGATAGCAATGCTCCGAGGGCCACACGGAGAAAGGAAGATATTTGCCATTTGTAGGTCATTTAATCTGGCAGTGGGTATCTGGGGAGGGCTGGTCTGTGCAATCATACCATTTGTAAGTGCCCTAGAGGTGGGTCTGTTGTGAGAAGACTGTGCAGGTCTTTAAGTATCCTGAGGAATTGGGGGCACTATCTGCTGAGGGAGAAGATGGCACTTAGCGGGGGTTATGTCAGGTGGGGACCCCACTGCGTGGCGAGGTCTCCGAGGAGGGATGTGGTCTACAGATAAGTCTGTTAAGGCTCTTTTTGAAGGGATCTGTGTTTCTAGAAGAAATGAGAGAAGATAAAAGTTGGCCTCATCTCAAGGAGGAATTTGGGAATAGAGTTGTTCTCCTTTTTTTGAAGGCATTGCTGCATCTGGTAGAAGAATTTATAGTAGGATGAAGGGATGGTCCCAAGGGGACATGTGTGAAAGGATGACAGTGGGGATGTGTGCAGCAGAGGGTTGGTGGCATTGGGGGAAGATGTTTAACAATATCTGAGTGTTAACAATAGGGTATTTATCTGACATAGACTAAGCCCTGGTGGGAGGTGTCGGCTGCCTACCTGGGCATAGCTTCGGAAGAAGAGTTGCCAGGGGCTGAGGTTCAGGTTGGGCAGGGTGGTCTCCCCACGGTACCATAATAGCCTCTTGTTGTATGCCTGGATATGGGAGTGGGATGGAGAGTCGCCCTTAGGCTCTAGACCCGTGGCCATCTGGAAAGCTGATGCCCGACACGCAACATCCAAAACCAGTTCATGGTTCTTCTTTCCAAGTTCTGCACTGACCCACTGCTCTGAGCCAGGAGAAAAGGTACTTGCCGTGAGATCTATGGATCTAGAAAAGAGGGCTCTATGGAGTCGGAGGGGGTCCTCAAGTTGCCACCTGTTCAGTGGGAATGTGAAGGGCCCAAAGTTTTGCTATGTTTGCCTGAGGGATGGTGGAAGGAAAAACTGGGGACAGGCTGTCTATTCTGCTCGTACAAATAGATCGCAGCCCTTGGAACGTGAGTTACCTGCAGTGCGATGGCCAGTCCCCCCGTGTCTGCAGCATCCTCCAGGAATGTGCGGGAGCCATTGAAGAAGGTCCCGTTGGGTAATGGAAAGGCAGCATAGTGGCGCTCCAGGCACACTAGCGCCCCCTGTAGGGCATGGGTGTCACAGGCTGGGCAGCCCCCAGGGAATACTGTTGAAAATGGGGCAAGGGAATGCGACGGTGAGGCGTGATGCAGGGGTGAAGACATGGGGGTACCACAAATGGCTCCCAGGAGCACTGCAAAGGCTTCAGAACTGCCCCCAGCCCCGGAGCCCTCGCACAGCCTCCCTTCTCCCCCTCTAGGCTGCCTTTGGGGCCTCCACCTGGGTTCCCGACGGCCCCATCTCCCAATGGCCCACTACTACTCACAGAGCTGGTAGAAGATGTGCAACAGCTCATGGGCCATAACGCTGCCGGCGGCGCCAAAGTTCACAGCCCTAGGGGCAAGGGCTTTTCTTACCCTCAGAATCCTTGCACATTTTTGGCCCCAATTCTCCAACCATAAGTCGCATCCATCATTTGTCATAACATTGGTCCATTGCTCGTGGGAAACTTAGAATGGCCCATACCTGGGGTAGCCAGGGTGGAAAAATGGGGGTTGGAGGAGTCCGGCTGGGAAGACCACCACATGGTCAGGTATTGAATAGTAGGCATTTACGCCCCAGGGGAGCACCTGCCACCTGTGGAAAGAGCACATATGAACACCAGCTCTATCACTTACATGCCGTCCTTCCCCAATACTGTCACTGTTCCTGCTTCCCTGAGCCTCTGGCTTTCTTTCCTGCTAATCTTGGATGGCTATCTTTGGGATGTGGTGTCTGTGTCTCCCTCGCCCTCATACCTGTGGTTGGGGAAAGGCTGCAGGAAACTCTGAATGATTCTAGCTCGGCGGGATCGGACACAGCTCAGGAAGGACTGCAGGAAGCTGGGTCCAAGTTGCATCTGGGAGGAGGCAGGAGGCAGCTCGAATACACGGAGACAAATGTAGAGGCACACTGATATACCCTGATGCGGACCTCTGAACCCAGACAGATAAGCCCTGATGCGCGGACATCCCCGGAATGGTGGAAAACCAGCGCCGTGACACCAGTGCCTGCATGGTACAGACAGGCTTCACACGTACCAGCACACAAAGACTCAGGCAAGTCACACGAGTGCATGGGTGCGAGTGCACACATACGCTCAATGTGACCTGCAAAGATTCTACTCTTCTGTTGGCAAGATCCACAGAGTGGCTATTCGCCCATCAGGCCCCAGCAGCAGCAGGGCAGGGAAGGGGTTTTTTAGGATCAACTAGGGAAAATGACTGTCTGCCACTCTGGTGGATCAGGGTGGGTGAAGAAGTTGAGGATTTAAGAGTAACTGGCAAGGGCAGGAACCCACATCGTTGTATTCTTGTCTGGCTGGGTCTGGCTTCAAGGCCCATTCCGGGGCCCCCATCTTCACCTGCAGCTGGGTGACCTGGGAAGAGACACAAAGGTGGAAGGAACCTAGCTGCCCCAAGTCTTATCAGGAGGAATCTCTCCTGCTCACTGCCATCCCTTCCTTTGGTAGTGTCACCAGGATGTGTGTGTGGCATATTGGTGTTTATACTTGCCTTGTGCCCGTGTGCCTTGAGCACGCTCCTCCAGGCCCTGTGATCTCTTGATCCAACACTCAATTCACACCTACTACACGTTCCCACACTGTCTCCTTCTCCTGGCCTTACCTTGTCCTGGGCCTTTGCCCGGGTCTCTTCATCCATCCAAGGAAGCATTTGGAACCGAGCGATGAGGGCATCCTTGATTGCAGTGAATAATTCCATGGCCTGTGGGCAGCACGGGGCAGGGAGAAAGAAACAGGATCAAGATCAGCCTCAGTCCTGGGCCCTGCCCACTGGGTCTCTAGGAAGGGGCCTTGACCCTGAGGGGCTGCCAGAAGGAGGAAGATCTCAGAAAGGGGAAAGTGCTACCTACTAGGTGACCAAAAACTCAGGGTACAGAGAGCTGTGGGGATGTGAAGGAGGTACCAAGCACAGAAGGGGAAGGTGGGGACGGGTCACTCCTGACACTTTCCGTGACACTGTCCTTTCTCTCGGCCAGGCAATCCTCTCAGAAAGTGGCAGGAGGAGGTGGACCACCATCCCCTTCTCTGCTCTCGAGGGCCCTCGTCCTCACACCCTGTTTCTTACAGCCTGCATTTCCTCTCTCCATCTTCCAGGGTTCCTCAGCTTTGCAACAAGCCGAAGCCTGTCCAGCTTCACACCCTGACTGTGTACTGACTGCATTCTCAGCCATCTACCGCCGTGTGTTTTTCCTTTCTTGATGGAGGAAAATGGATGACAACATTGGGAGCCTGAGTTCAAATCCTAACTCTGCTATTTGGTAGCTGTGTGATCTTGGGCAAGTTATTTAACCCCTCTGTGCTTCAGTTCTCTCTGCTTTAAAATTATAATAATAGTAGGAATTAAAGTAGTTGTTGCAAAGTGCTTATAAGAGTATCAGGCGGGGCTTCCCTGGTGGCGCAGTGGTTGAGAGTCCGCCTGCCGATGCAGGGGACACGGGTTCGTGCCCCGGTCCGGGAAGATCCCACATGCCGCGGAGCGGCTGGGCCCGTGAGCCATGGCCGCTGAGCCTGCGCGTCCGGAGCCTGTGCTCCGCAGCGGGAGAGGCCACAACAGTGAGAGGCCCACGTACCGCAAAAAAAAAAAAAAAAAAAAAAAAGAGTATCAGGCACATGGTAGGCACTGAAAAGTATTCAGTAGTTATTTATTGGCACTTCTGAAGATGATAACATTCCATTCTGACATCATTTCACGTGTTGTTAAAAAAAATCATAGGTAAACAAGGGGTAGGCTTAGAGGTCATGCAGTTCAATTTTCTCATTTTATGGTTGAAGAAACACATGAGCAGGAAAGCTGGGTGACTTGTCCAGGTCACTGTGTGTCGTGCGGACTTTGTGTCTCAGAGCTAAACCGTGCAGACCCTAGCGATGCAGCGTGTCCCTCTCTGGGTTCTCTCTCTAACTGGCTGGTTCTCTGACCACAGAGACCATGGAGACGAGCGAAGTCGCTAGAACTAGGAGAGGATGGGTTGGCGGGGAAGGGCCCTCACGTACGGCACTTCGGGTGCTGGGGCCAAAGGCCTCACGGACAAACAAGGCTGCCAGCGTAGGCTTGAAGAAGGCTTCTGTCTTCTCCACACACGTCATCCAGCGAGGGTGGGCGGGCTACAGAGACAAAGCTGGAATGAACGGTCCCCGCCAAGGCGTCGTCCTCATCCACTTTCCCAGGCCAGTCTTACCTAGACCTTCACCCCCAGAGCACGCTCTCTTTGCTGGACGTTCTGGGCTTGTCTCCCTTTACTCTATAACCCCTTCTGGTGACACACATGGGGTCCTGCTGCTTAGCAAAGAGGGGCTCACATCTCCTCCAGGATTAGTCTCATGAGCCTGGGTTGGGCAAACGATCCTTGTTTATTGCCTACTGAGTTTGAAAGCCAGGCCACTGGGAGGCATCCTTCTGGATGACTGAAAGGCTCCTGGGAACGACAGGGCTAGAGCCAACCCTCTCACTTCAGCAGGTCTGCCTGCCACCCTGTCCCCGCCCACCACGCACAGAGCCCAGCGGAGACTCCCATCCTCCCAAGCTTCTTTACTTAAAAGAGAAATTGAAGAAGGAAAAGTCTCCCTGCCTCCTGCCTTCCTCCTCGACTCTCCAAATGGTTATTAAGGATCATATGGTAAGACCTTGTCTTATAAAGAAGAACGTTATCAGAGTAAAGTTGGGTTTTAGATGCCATATTGTTTGGTAGGAGAAGAGGAAAAAAGAAAAGGCTAAATATACAAATTCAGAGTGCTGAGACACTTTCTGCCAAATCAGGGAAAAGGATATAGGATGAGAGGATGGACGTCTTCAACTTCAAAGGCAAAGAAACGGTTAGACAAAAACTCAAAAGAGGGGACTTCCCTGGTGGCGCAGTGGTTAAGAATCCACCTGCCAATGCAGGGGACACAGGCTCGAGCCCTGGTCCAGGAAGATCCCACATGCCACGGAGCAACTAAGCCCGTGCACCACAACTACTGAGCCTGCGCTCTAGAGCCCGCGAGCCACAACTACCGAGCCCGCGTGCCGCAACTACTGAGCCCGCGCACCTAGAGCCCGTGCTCCACAACAAGAGAAGCCACGGCGATGAGAAGCCCGCGCACCACAATGAAGAGTAGCCCCTGCTCACCGCAACTAGAGAAAGCCCGCGTGCAGCAACGAAGACCCCACGTGGCCAAAAATAAATAAATAAATTTATTAAAAAATAAAAAAATAAAAACTCATAGAGGGCCTTGGCAACTGGGGTGTTTTTTAACACGTTTGACCAGAGACCTATTACTGCCCCAGGCGTTAGTTTCTGCAAAAATCTCCCGGTCAAATAATGTGTTAACAGCAGGATGGAAAGACTAAGAAACATAAAAGAGAGATGTTGGGGTGGACGGCTTTGAAGAGACGACCAAGCGTAGGCCCAGAGATGACGCAGGACAAATGAGAAACAAATTCAGGAAGCTGGCCTAAGGGAAAGCTGAGCTGGGACTTAGGCAAAACCGGCTAACATGCTAATGTGGGCTGAGTGGGATGAAGTCACAAGACTCCATTCCTGTAACTGATTTATTCCCCCAGACCTCCTGGCAGCTAAGGTAGTTAGGCGGCCACCACGCATTCCGGTCCTAAGGTTGGAGAGAGTTTACGGGGCTTCCAACCAAAGAGGAAATAGAAAGGAAGGCCAGTACTTCTGTCATTGAAGACACTCCCGGGCCTGCCTATTAGAACGTTTATCATTTTGGAGGTTGCTCCAGACCCGGTTGCCCACGTCTGTGCGTTCTTGTCTGTCCCCTCACCATGAGACCTATTCAGGACCTTCTCCTGGTGAGGAGAAGGGACTCAGACACTTTCCATAGTGTATTACTTGGAGCTCTGAAACTCACAAATGTGAAAAACAAATACAGATAGAAAGGCAACCTCGGTCTGATAGCCATGCCTGGGTCAAGTGCAGGTGCTGCTGGCCACCTTTGGTGTCCATCCCCTGCGGGCCCCCGATGACAAGCTCGGCTCTGAGACTGCCTTTCATCAGACTGCTGCCGGGGATGGAGGGCTGCACCCAGGACAGTAGCAAACACATCAGCCTTGAGCTTGGTAGTGTGGACCTGCCTGCCCTTTCTACACCTCCTGGTTCTGGAGTTGTTTCCTGATCCCTTTTGCTGGTGCCTGGTCTTCTCTCCAACAGCCTTTGCCTGTTCCATGCTGTTGCCCATAGCCCAGGCCACGGCAGGCCCTGACCTGGTCCCTGGAGTGCATGGACACCACCTCGGACCACCCACTGCTCACCCTGTGCCACTCTGGGATTCTTCTGGTCACACTTGTGCTGAGTCATATGTTCTATGTGCAGGAAAATAACTTCCAGAATCTATAAATGAACATAAGTCTCAGGAGTGGAGGTTGGCAGGTTGTATATTCATCTGCTGGGGGTTATGAGTATCTGAGCTGTCTCTCAAGACGTGGAGTGATAGAGTATACCACATTGATTGAAAATAGAGAAAAAGAAAAAAAATCTTTGCTAAAATATGAAGGATGGAAGAAATACTTCAAACCCAGGATAATGAGGCTCAAAAGATTAAGGAACAGAAAAATGTTGCGCGAGTGGCAGTGTGGGATTAGCAGATGCAAACTATTATGCACAGGATGGATAAACCACAAGGTCCTGCTGTAGAGCGCAGGGAACTCTATTCAAAACCCTGTGATAAACCATAATGGAAAAGGATATGAAAAAGAATGGATATATATGTGTAACTGAATCACTTTGCTGTACAGCAGAAGTTAACACAACACTCTAAATCAACTATACTTGAAAAAAAAATCTTTTAAAAAAGAAAGAAAAAAAGTTGCAGATACAAGCTTAGAACCATGAGTAATGATAGACATGATAAAAATCAGGAAAAATTCCAAGAGTCTGGAGAGAAGCAAATTTTTGCACAATTTTCAGTAAGGGGAAGGTAGATTTTAGAGATTACAGGTGAGTCAGGAATCCTTAATGTTAATTTCTAAACAAAATTCTAGAATGAATCATTAAACCGACTATTTTTGAACACTTGGAAAATAATGTGTAACTACTGAGGGCCAGCATAGCATCACTGAGGACGAATAATATCAAAATCCTTTTTAAATGTCATCACTTTTAACGGATCATTAAATTAGGATAAACCGTAGATCAGGAGTCACAAACTCAAACAGGGGCCATGAGGTAACCTAAGTGAGAGAAGCAGTCCAACATCAGAACCCCAGGACAAGAAGGGGTACGGCCAACTGGAGAGAGGGACACAGCCCTACTGGCTGCATCACTCAGCTCCAGTCATTTGTTGCCCCTGGAGATGGCTAGCTTAGTGTTGCCAGAGCTTCATATTGACAACAACAAAAAAGGCTGGAACTCTGACTCCTGCTGTGCCATCACCTAATATTTGAAAGTTGGCCGTTCATTAACAGTTTGTAAAAAGCTTCAAAGGCCAACACCACACACCTATGGGCCAGATTCAGCCTCAAGGACCACCGCAGTGCTCCCTCTGTACAGAGGATTCAGTATTTACTAACTGTGGATTATTAACTTAAACCCTCATACTTCAGTTACGCCAGCTATAAAAACGAGCCTAATGCCTGTTCTGCCTGCCTCACAAAGCTGCTTGGGAGAGCAGGGGAAATACTACGTGGAACGTGCTCTGTAAATCCTAAAGTTCTACCCCACTCTGTTGGCATTATTTTGATTTCAAGATAGCAGTTGGTAAAACCAAAAATTACATCTTTGTGAAATCGATGGAGAAATCCACCTTAAATGACAGTGTGATTTGAGTGGATTCTGACTGGCTGATCCATAAGGGAACATCAGTGATTAATGACTCCAAGTTAGTACGAGCTTCCCCGACCACCCCACTGGACACTGTAGCACGTCCTCACCTAGTATGCCTCTCTCTCTTTCCTGTTTTATTTTTTCATAACACTTAATACCATCCAATATGTTTTAGTCAGCTTACTGTCATTCTGCCTCCATTAGAATATAAGTGTTTGAGGGCAAGGATTTTTGTCTATTTTGTTCATGAAGATTCCCAAGAGCCTGGAGAAGTGTCTGGCACATAATAGGGGCTCAATTAACATTTGTTGCATAAATGAACTGATGACTCTACACTAGGTCTTCAACAACCTGACCCAATACTCTTCCCTCTGCAAAATTTTACCAGTAATCTAGATGAAGATGCAATAAATAAAACCATGAATGATCCGAGGCAGAAATAACAGACCATTGAAACAAAGGCTAAAATTACCTGAATAAATTGGGATGTTGGGCTGAATGTAAACAGTTCACATTTAATGGGCAAAAATGTGAAGTTCTGCTTTTAATTCCCCAAACTCAGCTTCTCAAGTTTAGTAAGAGGAAGACCTGGCTTAACAGCCAGTTTCATTGACGATATACTCAAAGGTCATAAACAAAATATGGTCAGATAATGAGACCTAACAGTCCTTCTGAATAAGGGTATTATCCATTAGAATTCGTTCAGAAGAATATGGTTAGACATCTGTAATTAATAACCATTGGATAGGGGCTTCCCTGGTGGCGCAGTGGTTGAGAGTCTGCCTGCCAATGCGGGGGACGCGGGCTCGAGCCCTGGTCTGGGAGGATCCCACATGCCGCGGAGCAGCTGGGCCCGTGAGCCACAACTACTGAGCCTGCACGTCTGGAGCCTGTGCTCCGCAACAAGAGAGGCCGCGATAGTGAGAGGCCTGCACACCTCGATGAAGAGTGGCCCCCACTTGCTACAACTAGAGGGAGCCCTCGCATAGAAACGAAGACCCAACATAGCCATAAAAAAAGAAAACCATTGGATAGAAATACAAATTTTGGTCAAATCAAGGCCAAAACCTTGGTGGTATCTTTGACTCCACTTTCACTCTCACACCACACATCCGTCAGGAAACACTGCCGCTTACCTTCAAAATATGATCTTTTAAAACATAAAACAGATAAATCCCTCTATAGGTCCCTGTTACATGCAGAGAAAAACCCAGGTCCTTACAGTGACCTACCAGGCCCAGTATAATCCCCTCCTCTCCTCTCTGATTTCTTCCCTACTTATCCTATTTGCTTTCTCTGTTCCAGTTGTGCTGGCTTCCAGGCTGATTCTCAAACCCCCAGGCCAGGCTCCAGCAGCAGTAGGACAGCCTGGCCTGCAAGCCCAATCACCTCTACTCAGCCAGAGCCACCAGGAGGATCCCTCACACTGCACCAAGCCTTAGCCAGCCTGCCCCATGCCTTGTTGCAATGAAATGATATCCCTCCCTCCGCCGGAAAACCCATTCTTCTCCCTAGACGCTGCTTCCGTCCTACCTCCCGTTCAGATATCCCACTAATCATTTAAACCCACCCTCATCTCTCCCTCTTAGGAATTCCAAGAGTATCTAAACCAGAGTTTTCTCAGAACCCAGTGACGCCCATTCATTTACTTAGCGTATGACTGCCTTTGTGTTACAAGGACAGAGTTGAGTGGTTGCAACACAGATCACATAGACCACAAAGCCAAAAATATTTACTATCTTGACCTTTATAGAAAGAATTTGCCAAAGCATTTTTTGTTACCACCCACTATTTCTCAATCCTGCACAGTTTGTGGTTAAAAATACGGCCTCACGGGTCAGACAGACCTGTTTTGGAGTGTGTTCCTTCACTTAGGAGCTGTGTGGTCTTGGGAACATTACATGTCCTTTCTGAGGACCTCAGAGTGGTTCTGGGAGTAATAAATAAAATAAGCAATGCCTGACACAGAGTAACTACTCAATGTATTTCAGCTTTTATTATTAATATGTGTCATACCTGGTGCTGTTCCAGACAGGTGAAAGGGCTTCACCAAGTCACAGAACTATTTGTTGGTAGGGTTTGATTCAGCTTTTAAGCCCAAGGACAATTATATATCCTATTAGATATATAAGGATGTTTATAATATGTATATAAAGGATATATATGCGTATAAAGGGTGGTGACTTTAGCAATTCATAAGCCTTCTAAGTTTTTTAAGTGTGAATTTCAATGTTGGCATTCTTACACCTTTCAAGAAGTGCCACCAGGCCATGGTTTTGGGATTTCCAGGAGGCTGTTTGGTGCCAGGGATTTTGTAGCAACCCTAACTAAGAGGGGTTGGGGCTCTATCTCATCTGAGTCAAGGGAAAGGCTGAGCCAAAGGTTCTTGGGGACTAGCCTACCTGAGTGAAAATTCTAGGAAGTTTTTTGGTTTTCCTTTTTCTTTTTTAAACAAAGATTAAGCACACAGAATCTGGAGCCAGACTTCCAGAGTTCAAATCCTAGCTCTAACAACTTACTAGGTATATTACCCAGAGCAAGATCCTTAACCTTTGGGTCTCAATTTACCCATCAATAAAACAGGGACAGAATGGTCTGCCCACCTCATGGAATTGTTGTGAGGATCAAATCAGCTCATATATCTAAAGGGCTTAGAAAAATGTCTAGCACGTTTGAAAGGCTCAATAGGCAATAACGACATTCCAGTCCCTGTGCTTACAATTCCCTTCTCTGAATTCCACAGATATTTCAGGTTGCCAAAGCCATGAGTTTCTCCAAGGCAGAGCAACGGTCCACAAATTACTAAGAAAAGAAACCCAGTGATTTTCAAGACTACCCCGAGGCCTTGCCTGAGGTTGGAGGGCATCTTATGTTCTAGATGCCTCCTCTTGGGATTGGATGTGTCGACCTAGGATTTCAAAGTTCTCAGCAACTGAGTGTGGACAGAGTAGACTTTGGTTAGTGGAGCACGTTTGGTACAGCTCCTTCCCCTGATATGTTGGGACCTGTACCACGAAGCCCACGGTGTGGCCAACAGAACCCGGGATGTCAGAGATGAGCTCTTTGTGAAGCACCTTTGGACATGGAACACTGGAGTCACCTAGACAAAGGGAAGGCCCCTGCCTCTTACTCCAGTGAACCCTAGGCTGTACGTCCGGCCCCTCAAATCACAGCGCTCAGGATAACCAGGCAAATAGTCTAGGGGTCATGACAAAGGAAAAGCAGGTCCTGATCACTTTAGAGCTTTATATCCAGACTTTAACAATCAGCAAAAGGCCCTCGAGGTAGCCAGACGTGTGCCTAAGGGTCTGGTCCCTGGTGCCTCAGCTCTCAGCGTAAGCCTTGAGTGCCTCCAGACCCTGGGATATCTATCTTCATGCCCCTCCCTGAGGGGGCTAGGCCCACGTTTATCCCCCCAAATGACAGATGCTCCTTTAGCCCCTGATCCGGGACAATTCCTCCCTTCCTCTCCTCACCGTGGGTGGTCGTCCTGTCAGCTCCCCCAGTTTCTGGCTCAGCAATCTACGTGCCTCTTGGAATTTACTGTCCAGGGCTGGAGAAAGAGTCCCCACCAGACCCAAGATCATGTGGCTCTGCAGAAAGTCCCTGTGGAGAGAAAAGAGACCCACAATATACCCCCGGGCTCTGGGGAAACCACCAGAAAAGCTTCCCCTTGTATAGGTCACCTTGATATTCTCGCGGAAGCCCTTCTCTGTATTTATAGAGAATAACTACTTCACATGTGAACACGTCAAGAAGGGCTTTTCTATCTTTTTTTTTTACCCTAGTTTAAAAATACTTTATTGCTAAAAAATTCCAAAACGATTAAAGTATCATCAAAGTTCACTGATCACAGATCACTTTAACAATTAAAATAATACTGAAAAAGGGTGAAATGTTGTGAGAATCACCCAAATATGACCCAGAGACATGAAGTGAGCAAATGCTATTGGAAAAATGGTGCCCACAGACTTGCTTGACACGGGGTTGCCACAAACCTTCCATTTGTAAAGAACCACAATCTCTACAAAGTAAAATACAGCGAAGCAAAATTAAATGTTATCAACTATAGTCATCATGTTGTACACTAGATCCTGAGACTTTGTTCATCTTACAACTGAAGGTTGGTACCCTTTCACCAACCTCTCCCTATTTCCCCACCCTTCAGCCCCTGGCAACCCCTGTTCAAAACTTTTGTCTGTCTGAAGAAGAGCTCTTCTTGATGTAGGTTGGGCTGGGGTGGAGAATGATAGAAGAAAGAACCAGATGAAGAGGCGGACCTCCCAAGTCACAGCGTGGGGAAGGATCTGGGCTAGATGAAAGGGGCTGGACTTAGAGTCAACCAAACAGATTCAGCTACTTCCACAACCAAGAAACCTCAGCTCATCTTAAGATGCATCTTCTAAGAGCAACAAAGCTGGGATCCAGGACCTTTCTCTGCCCTGCTGGCAACTCTCTCACCGGGTTTGATTTGTATCCTTACATAGACCTGCTCCCACCTGCATGAATGGTTGTTTGCTTCTCCCTGAGAGAATTTCTAGACGTTGCTGCCACTGAGTTACTATGAAGATGGGCTTTGAGCCCAAGGCCCTGGAAGGAAGCCACTGCCTCCAAGTGGTGGCCACACAGTATCAGGGACAGCAGTGAGCCCAACACGGAGCCTCACCCTCCCTCCTCCCACCTTCCTCGACGCCCTGATCTTTCCCACAAGGCCCCCAGAATCCTCTCACTAGAGATGAGAAACAGCCTCTCCTCCAGGTTCTTCCCAGTCTTCACCTCCTCCATCTACTCATCCCACGTACCTTCTCCTCCCACCCACACCCCTCAGCTGCTGTCGCCAGCAACTGGCCTTCGAGCATCTCCCCCAGCTCAGAGTTTCTTCACAGGCTGGGTGCTACTCCCAGCAAACCCCGTGTCTTGTCAGATACCTGGATGCCTCCTTGCGTGTGTGTTTCCCTACCCCATGCCCCCCGAGCCCCTCTTCCTGTTTCCACCATGTCCTCCTGGGCCGTCCATCCCACCCCCTCTCTGCCCCCACGTGGCCCCGGATCCCTCCCACCTTTCTGCGAGGCCCTTACTAGCCTGCACTCTCCAGCCTTCTTTGTCCCTGAGACCTCCGGTCCTTGGACCCTCTTTCCGTCACCCTCCCACGTGGGGCAAACCTGTGCTTCGACAGCTGCTTTTCAACCAGTTGCGACATGTTTTTCAAATACTCCAGGTCATGGACTGCGACGGGATGAGAGGGGCTCAGGGACATTGGTGCGAATGTCGCTTGCAAGCAGGACAACCAATCGATGGCAGGGGCCATTTCCTTAAAGGAGGGATACGGAGGCTTGGGGGGACAGGAAAGGAGGAGGGGGGCATCCCCTCCCTCAGGTAGGAAAGGGAGTGGGGAGGGGGGGGTTGAGGGAAAGGACGGAGCCAGGAAAGTTAGGGATGGAATGGAATGAAGGGAATAAGGAGAACGAAGCCAAGAAGGCCAAGAAAGTTTGGGAGCGAGACCCTCAGGCCCATCTTCATCCAGTCCCTGGTTCAAGGTACCTGCAGTTGGTCAATCGTGACTATCTGGAAGAGCTTTCCCTGTGCCTGTTGCTGCTCCAGGGGCCTCAGAAACTGGTACAGCTGTGAGTTAATGGAGATGGAAAAGGAGGCGTGTTCTCCCACCTTGTTTGGGTCTCCTCCCAGCAAGGTTCCCAGGCGATTCAGGTAAGTCAGGTATTCCCGCAGGATCTGGGGGAGAGGCAACCTCAGTCACAGCCACCATTGGCCCCTGCCTTTCTCTAGCACAAGAGGTCAGGACCTTGGTCCCCAGTGCCATCTTACCTGGGCATAGTTCATTTCCTGCTTTTGCTTGAGGGGAACGTCAAACTCTGGCTGGTCTATCTGGACACAAGAGAGACTGAGAGAAGTGGGGAATGTGGAGGAAGGAGAGGACAGGTGTGGGGAGATGGGGATTTACCAGGAAGATGGCCCCAGGAGATGGACTAAAGGGGGCACAGAGGAGGAGCCAGAGAGCAAAGAAAGGCAGGGACTGGGGGCGAGGGACATGGGGGAAGAGTACAGACATGCAAATGTGCAAAGAAGGTATTTCAACCAGTTTGGGGGTGCTCAGCAAGAGAGAAGCATAATAACCCATGTCCTGTAGGGAATCATTGTCTGTGCCAGGGCCAGGTCTAGGGTAAAGAGAGTGAGATACCCGTCTCAAGTGCAAAATTTGAGAGGTACTGAAAACTCAGTAATCAAGATCGATAATATCTTAATTGAAATTTTAAAAATCTAAATTAATGTTAAAAATCCCCACAGAATAAAATAGCAAAACTTTGCTCATCATGTATTTTCCCCAAAAATCCACAATGTATTTTTGATCATTTTTTTTTTTTGAATTGTAGATGTTTCCCCAAAAGTCCGCAATAGAGTTTTGATCCATTGCTTTTTCAAAAAAAATCCACGATGAACAAAAATTTGATATTCTGTTCATCATGGATTTTTGCATTGATTTTGACATTTTAAAAAATATTTATTGAAATACTATTTATCTTGATTAGTGAGTTTTGGTACCCTCTTAAATTCTGCACCCCAGGAAAGTAGCCCACTACCCTCACATGCTTCACTCTACTTCTGACATCGGTGTGTCCTTGTTTCTATCCCGAAGATCTTTGCTCCCATGTTTTTTGTTTTACTTCTCCGACTTCAATATCCTACTCCCACCTGGAGCTATATACTTTTCTGCTATCTTGAATAAAGCTTTCACTTGACTCCTTCGTCACATTTTCTGTCCAAACTTTAAAGAACTAAAAGTCATCTATGCCTTTGCTTCAACTTCCTTACCTTCCTCCTAACTCCATAAAATGAGTCCATTTCCATGACTATTTTGATGCTATGTCTAGAAGGTTTCCAATGGTGTCTTTTCATTCCCTATTTTCTAAGCTCAGAAGTCTCTGGAATCAAAGATAACCCCTCCCTCCTGAACTGGTCTCTCCCCTGTCCTCTGTGGCTCAGCTGAGCTGGTCTGACCCCCACCTCCTGACCGTTCTTACTCTTCTCCGGCACCACCTCATAGGGGTGCTCCCTCTGTAGTTCACTCTCTCTACCTGTATTTCCCCTCAGAGACCATTCAGTCTCAAGGTGATGGGAACCACCCTCCTCCCATTCACACCAAACCAACACTGTGGGGTCACTGTCTAGTTTCTCCATTTCTCTTATTGATATTCAGTCAGTCACTAGGTCCTGTTGAATCACCACGGACCATCCATCACCACTAGGATGAGGATGTAGGTAGTTGCCTACATCCTCATGCCTGGCCTCATTTTCCATTTCTGCCACAATCATCTTAGTTCAGAATCAACGTTGCTCATCTAGCTGCCTCAGCACCTCTAGGTTGACCTCGAAAACCGCTGACTGTACTTGGGCTCTATGTACAACCATCATATTTGAAAGGCCTCTGTAGCTCTTTTGTTTATGACCTCAGTCCAGTGTCGTAGGCCGGGAATAATCAGTCTCAACTTCATGTCTTCAGCCTTACTTTTACCTTCCACTGCACCCCACCCCTACCCGCAAATCCTCTGTTCAACAGACCAGCCTCCTTGCTGACCCCACAGAGGGGTCACACCATTCCAGGCTCTTCCCTTAGCTCAGGACTTCCCCGCAGCCCTTATAAGGCCCTTTAGCTTCACCGTCAGCTGCACGAATCAACCAGGCTTCAGGACTCAGCCCACACTCTCCCTCCTTTGAGCTTCTCCTTAACCATTTCAGGTCTTAACCAATTTCCAAAGGCCACACCAGTTAAACTCCTCAGCACACCCTTTAGAACTGAATTTGAGAATGCCTCATGTGCATTATCAGTTCTTGTATATTCATCCTCATGTAATTTCGTGGCATTTTTCAGAGTAGGGGCCAAATATATAGGGTCACATTGCCTACCACAATACCGATGCCTCCAAGGCTTTAATTTTTTTTACCCGCTCAGCAAACACCTGGTGTGGGCCTCTAGATGCCTGGCCCTGTGCTAGGTACCAAGGACCTGAGCTGAATAAACCGTGGGCCTGTTCTTAAGAGGCTCAGTCTTCAACACAGTGCTAAATGCTGAGATGACAGGAAATGGGAGAACAGAGGGGTTCACCTACATCTCAGCCAGGGTTTCAGTGAAGATTTCCTGGAAGGGATAGTAATCAAGGCCAAAATTTGAAAAATATGTATGAGTTTTCCAGGCTGAGTGTGCGAACTGAGGCGTAGCGTTGCAGGCAAAGGAAGCCATGTATGCAAAGAACTGAAGAATATCCTTGGGGCTGTAAGTGAGGGAGCATGGCTTGGGGTATAAGGAGGAGATAAGGCTGGAGGAGTTTGTAAGGGTCAGACTTGCAAGGCTTTGCTAAGGATTAAGAACCAGATCCTGATGACCTAGTGAGCCATTTAAACAGAGACAACAGCATAATTAGCTCTTGGTTTAGAAAGGTCCCTCTGGGGAAAATGAAAACTAAATAATAGGAGGGCAATACTGGAGACAGGGGAACTAGTTGAGAGACCCTGGGGGTGATTCAGAGAAGCTACAAGGAAGACCAAGACTACCTCTGTCTTCCCAGAACTGGCCCTGCTGCTCCTTTCCCTAATCTCACCTAAAGTCCCTGGTTCTCACATCAATAATTTCCCTAAAGATAAGTCTCTTCCCTGGATTGCACATTTTTCCTCTCAGAGGAAATCTGAGTCAGGCCCAGGTTTTACTACATTTTTTGCCAGTGCCTCCCTCACCTGGATGACTGGCGTGTACGGAGGGGCGGGAAGAGGTCGCAAATAGGCTCTGAAGAATGGGAAGTGACCATATTGACTCATCAGAAGGCTCAGAGTTCGGTTAAAGTCTAAGGGAGTCCAATCACCGGAGATTGGCCAGCCTCCAAGCTGGGAAGAAGAGAGAGAGGGCTCAGCACAGGGATAGTCTCTGAGACCAACCCCACCACCACCATTGCTACTTCCTGACCTCTACTCTGAGTCCATTAACCCCTTTAGGGCTCCACCTCTATCCCTCTTTCCCTACCCTCACCCAAGGTCCTAATACATCCACAGGCCATTGCCATTTCCATCTCCCTCCCAAATTCCTAGGAAAGAGACCCATCCTCTAGGGGGAAAAAATGGCAGCCTTGAGCATATGTTGGTCTTGCAAGTTATGCATCCAGAAAAGTTGATGCCCCAGGTCTCACCTCCTCAATAACTTGTCTGAGGGGACCAGCCCCTGCAGCCTCAATGGCACCTGTGTCCATGCAGGAGTTGTAGAATTGGAAGGCTTTCTCCTCCCCGGAGGCCAGACGCCAGGAACCTGGGGCTTCTAGAAAGGAAGTGTGGGCGAATTAAAGGGGTGGAGCAGCAAGGAAACCAGCCGGGACGGTGGGAGACAGAAAGGTTTAGGAAAGGGAAGACTTCCAGGGATAAGGAGGGAAGGGGAGAAAGAGAGGGATGAGGAAAACTGGGAAGACGGGATGAGCTGGATCAACTTGATGGAAGAAAAAGAGCTGGGAACCGGAGCACGGAGAAGACAATGAGGGATAAAGGAAAGGTGAGGGAATGCCCTGGCGGTCCAGTGGTTAGGATTCCACCCTCTCACTGCCGAGGGCCCGGGTTCCATCCCTGGCTGGGGAACTAAGATCCCACATCTCACAAGCTGAGCAGCACGGCCAAAAAAAAAAAAAAAAAAAAAAGGAAGAAAGGTGAGAAAGGAAATAAAGACGAAAAGACAGGGGAGGCAGAAAAGAGATGGAATAAGTAGAGTTTGGAAAAAGGAGAAAGTAGAAATGAGAGGCAGGAGGGAGATGAAGGAAGGAAGTAGAAATATTGGGGAAATCAGAGGACTTCCGAGGGATAGGAGAGGGGAAAGCGCATGAGGAAATGTTTAGCAAAGAGAAAAAATCGGCGCAGGCTCCCCTAGTCTGGACCCTCCCCTCTTTGATCCCAGGAAACAAACAAACAAACACAGGACCATAACCCAAACACAAACCCATTTGAATCCTCCACCTTCTAATACCTAACACCTCTCCCTCAGTCCCCCTGACATCCTTTCATTCTATTATGGGCAGCAGAATTTGTCCGAAGTGTATTTTTTCTTTTCGTTTCCATACCTTAGGTGAAAGCGTGCCCCTCTACCATGCAGGGAATACCCACCTCCACTTGTTTCCCATCAAAAGAAGGAGGGCAAAGGGATACATGTATTTCTTCCAGATTCCAACTGATACCGTCAACAGGTTCTCTGGGTTCCCATATGCAGGAAATGCATTCCTTCTGTTACATGCTTCCTCCCAAATCCTCGCCGCCATCCACCAACTTCCTGGGACCAACTTCCTACTTCCTATGTGGCCTTGGTTCCTCCCTCACAGTTTTCCTCTCAGTTCTTTTCAACACCGCCACCATCTACAGGAATCTTCTTACCTCCAGGCTTTTTAACTTGGTCCTCCTCTCCCTCCAGCATCTCCTTTGTGCCCATCTATATTCACTCCCTTACACACAACCCAATAAAGACCCCTCCCTCACTTCTCACCCACTAGGCCACTTCTTTCCTCCCACCATCATCTCCAATCCGTCATCTCCATCATCCCAGTTCAGCTTCTTCCAGTTCAACTTGCACACCATGGTCCAAGGTTTCAGGGAGAACAGGAGATAATGGTGAAAAGAGGGGGGTCTGGGAAGCGATGGGAGGGAGAGGATAACGCTGACAAGGGCGCATTAGGAGACAAGAAGGGTTTGAAGGCTGGACAATGAGATTGTTGGAGAGAAAGAATAAAGTGCAACAGGTGTTGAGGAGATGCCAGTGTGGAAGACGCCTGGCATAGGATAGAAATTGAAAATTTAAGGGACATAACACAGAAGATGGAACTTGGTGAAAGAGAGAACTTGGAGAGAATGGAGCAATCGTGGATAAATGGGAAAGGAGAGAGGATAGGGATTAGGTAAAGAAAAGATGAAGGGAGGAACAAGAAGAGATAGAAGAGAGGTGGTACCTGTGGTGAAATGTACGGTGATGGAGAAGCAAACCTAGCAGTTCCCTGAGAGCCAATGGAGGATGGTGCAAACCAGGTGTTCCACAGGCACACAGGCTTGGAACAGTTGTGATCATTCTAGGCTCAGTGGCACCCATGGCAAGAGAATCTTCCACCCTGATTTCCTTACCCAGTATTCTCTGAAGTCGGCGCTTGTTCTCCTTTGCAAGAGCCTGAAAAGAACTAGTGGTCCTGTTGATGTTTCCACAGGCAAAGCTAAAGAAATCAGTGCAGGGGGCCACACTGGTGTTTCCAGAGGCCATGTAAAGACTCAGGAGGTCCCGACACACAGGCGTCTCACAGCGGGCTGTGGGGAAAAGCTCAGAGCTGGGAAAGAGAAAGTGATGAGGGCTCCCCCAAGGGGCTAAGCAAAGGAACGTCTGGTGAGGGAAAGGGACAGAGACCCTGGTGAGGAGGAAATGGTCTGACTGGCGGCCAGGAGCGTGATTCAAGGGGGAAGAGGTCAGGAACCCGGGGCCCCAGAGGGTCAGGATGAGTGGCAGTTAATGGACACAGAGCCTCAGGATGATGGATGGATGGATGGGGTCCAAAAACAAGGGAGGGCTGAGTGGGTCGTGGGAGATCTAGGATCTTGCTTACCAGGACCACAGCCCTGGAAAACGTAGCCCCAAAGCAGCAGAGAACCACCAAGGATTAGACTGAAAAGCAGGACTGTCATTAGCGCTCGCCTGGCCATCGCCCACTGTCTGCTGTATACAGTGGGCAGCCCCTCTTCTGGAGATCTCTGCGCAGAGAACCAGGAGGTGAAAACCCCAAGATGGAGAGGATTGGGAGAGGAGGGGTGGGGAAAGGGAGGGGGAGAGGAGAAAGAAGGAACAGTTAGTGCCAGGGCCCCTTTGTATGGAGATAACACCCCTCATTATCCCAAACCCAGCCCTCTTTGGACCCCTGGGAGCTGGCAGGGTTGTCATAAATCTGCCCCGCACAGGTCACAGAGGTCACTTACCTCCCGTCTCCTGCGGGTCCCCGCTCCACTCGCTGGCTCAGACCCCATGGCTCTCCCCCACTCGTCTCCACCCTCCTGAACTGAATGAGGAGGAGGGACGACAGAGGAGCTGGTTCAGGAAGGGGGGACATTGAAGAGAGTTATATCAGGCCATTTGGACACCTCCCCCTGCCCACTTACTCCCCCCATACACACACACACACACACACACACACACACACACACACACACACACTTGTGTATCTGCATGCCAGGGCAGTGCTCCCAGAAGTGCTTCAGAAGGAACCTCTCCCCTAAAGGTATCCCTAACCTCCCTCCCTCCCTCGCCTGTCACCGGTCCTGTTCTCCAAGCCTCACATCCCTCCTCTCCAGGGGCAGGCAGGGCACTCACACACACCATCCAGCCCCACCTCCCACCCTAGGCATCTGACTCCAAAAGGGAATGGCTTTCTCCAGGGGACTTGCCGTCTGTCTGGCCTTTTCTCTGGCTCCCAGAATCCTTCCTGGTCCTGCTCTAGGTGCTGAGTCTGAGGACGGGGATTCAGGAAACGGCCTCCCTCCTACCCCACCCCAGTTCCTTTTTCCTGGAGAAAGGGCGCTTCTGCCACCTGGCGCCCCTGTGCCCACTCACAAGCTATTGGCCTCTGGGTGGAGCCTGTTTATCAGTCAGGAGACACCCCAGCCTCTCCTCCTCCTTTATCTCAGCCTCTCAGAGCAGACGGAGGGAGGGAGACTTCACTCCCCAAGCAGTCTTGCCCTGGGTGGCTCCTCTGGCCCTGCTCTGTGCCTCTGCTCACAGAGCTTCTTTATTTCTGAAAAATTCTTTCGTCTCTCCTTTCTTTTATGATTGAAACCTCTTGAGTCCTTCAATGCCACCTTCCCTGGGAGGTCTCCCTGCTCCATGCCCATTCCCCCTGCTTCCAAGCATGCTTGATGTCTTCCCTGGTGTGTCAGAGCCCTGCTGGCTGCAGGCAGAGCCGTCCATGAAAAAGCCCAACAAACTAGGAGATCTGCTAATTACTAGCCCTGTGACAATGAACAAGCCACTTAAACTCTCAGGCAGGTAAGTTTTGTCATTTGGAAAATGAGGATGATATTGGCCTTTGAATATCTCACACGGTCTCATACCTTCTACAAAGAATAAAGTGTGGACAAAGAATGTTGCCTGTCATCTTAGTAAACAAAGGATGTCACAGCCATAAAGCCATTAGCTACTGTAGCCGCCCCAGTGGCGCATGCTGAGAGGACTCAGGATGGGGAAAAACGGGATCCTGGCCCTAGATAGTAAAGTGCATATGAAAGGAATGATTTCTATAAGTCCAGACTCTTGCATCTTCCATACATAGAAAGGCACTAAATTCATTAACTTGAGATGTCTGGATTTTCCTTAATTAGCAGTAAAACTCCTATATATCCTGGTTCCTCCCTTACCTCTTTGGAACAGTCCCTGAGAGCTGAGAGGCTGTACCCTGGGCTTAAGTCCTCACTAAGTCCATTAAGTAAAACATAATTCTCAACTTGTAGGTTGTGCATTTTTTTTCAGTCGACAGAGGCATGACCGACCCTCTAGCTCTATTACTCAGGTGGCGTGTATCTTCATCTCCCTGTTGACTGCAAACTCTTTGGTAGCAGGGACAATGTCCCTTTTTCCTCCACACCCACCTAAGATGTTTCCTAAATACTTGTAGGAATGAGTTGCATTCTAAGCCAGAAATTCTCTTTCCCACATCATACTGAGTCCTCACCTGGGGTCTTAGCACATTTCTGAAAGAAAGTATTTCACCTCTGTCCCTTGTTTCCCCATCTCAGGCAAAATGGAACTTACTAGGATAGTCACACTAATGATACCTTGACAGTATTTCCCCATCAGCACTGTGCTATGGTGCACTTGCTAGGATGGGGTAAGGAAGGCTCTGCGGCTGGAGAAGAGGAATAAAGCTCCTAGGCTGATGGGCGGCATATAGTAAAGCATCATGAGAGTCGGTGAAGAAAAGGCACAACTTCACACGTTAGGATAAAAAGGGACTGAAGGATTTGAGGAAGAGTGTGACATAATGAAAATAATATCTGCAAAAGGCTGGTGTGGTCCTGCGGATCTGGATTGATTAGATAAAAGACAAGAGAAACGGTGCTGGTTCAGTGGTACAGGAGTGATGAAGTGCTGCCTGGCCCAGGGTGACGGCAGAGGGAGGGGAATATATGGAAAGAAAACACTTATAGAGGAAAATAAAGTCATGGAAACCGGTTGAAGAGGGTGGTATAGAACAGTGTCTATCAGCCACAAATGAGCTTCCGAGTTTATTTCTGGATGTCTAGGAGAATAGTGATGCCAGTTGGTTAAGGGCTGAGAGCAAAATGATGATTCAGGATTTTAGAAGTTTCTGGTCTGTTTGGATACAAATCCATCGTACCTTCTCTATTCCCTTCTCCAAAAGGCCAGCACTCTACCCATGGACTTCTAGCTTCCTTCACACCTACCCCCCTTCCCCGCTCCTTTTCCACCAACCAAGTCCTCTGGGCTGAAGTTTCTCTAGGAAAATGATAACGGGGCCAATTCAGATTGGATAAGAGCAAGTTGAGGCACAAGTGCACTGTGGGACATGAGCCCTGTAAACAGCCCCCCTGGCCTGGGCTTAGGCTCTGAGCCAACCGTGAAGATACAGCTGCCAGGCCACCCCTCCCTACCCTGCTGCCACCTAAAGGCAGAGTAACCTCTGTTCTGGTTGCTGCCTCTGGAGCAGGAGGCCCCTTATCTCCCCCGTCCTGGTCTGCAGCGTCATCTCCACCACCGCAGCCATTCCCAGTCCCAGCAAAGCACCTCCAGGCAGCCCCGAGGCAGCCTCAGCTCACAATCAACCCCAGGCTCAGGGAGCAGACACACACACTTATCTTCGCAGACACTGCCTCCTGGTCACTCTCATTGTTGTGTCCAGTCCATCCTAATCCCAGGACCTTCTGTTTGATACCATAATGATGTCCAAATAATCATAGCAATATTTACAACAACATCTTTACTGACTACTTCCTATGGTGCAGGGACTACAATAAATGCTTTGTTTACCTCTATTTTTCCATTCAGTCTTCACAGTAATTCTATGAAGGAGATAAGATCTATTTCCCCCAGTCTACAGAGGAGAAAACGGAGCTACATGGAAGTACAGTAAACCTACCCAAAGTTATAAAGTCAGTAACGATCAGAGCTGGGAATGGAACCACAGCCTTACCAATTGGACCTCTTGGTCATTAAGATTCCGTTTTTGGAAGTCTCTTCCTAGTTAGTCTTCCTTTGTCTAAGCTCTCTAAACTATCCTTCGTGGCTTGACCTTGTTCTGTGACTGCCTTGGGGGCTGTTATTCTCCAGACCCTCCAACATCTAATTTCCCCTTTTGAAGATCGTGGCCTTTGTTGTCTGTTCACAATCAGCTACCATCTACAGCGGTTAAGGTATCAAAATCAAGAATGGGCCCTTTATCTACATATGGTGGCACTCTCAGGTGTACACATCTAAGATCACTTGATTTTGGTGATAACAACTAAGAAGCTACCTCCTAAGGGCAATAAACCTGGTTCTGAATGACCCAGAGGAGGCCTTGATGTCACAGGCCATGCTGGGGATTGACAGGATGAGGAAGAAAGAGATTCCTGGGTCAGTTTGGGGGCATTCTACCTGCCCTTTCAAAAGAAGCCATATCGAGGGCTTCCCTGGTGGCGCAGTGGTTGGGAGTCCACCTGCCGATGCAGGGGACACGGGTTCGTGCCCCGGTCCGGGAAGATCCCCCATGCCGCGGAGCAGCTGGGCCTGTGAGCCATGGCCGCTGAGCCTGAGCGTTGGAGCCTGAGCCTCCGGAGCCTGTGCTCTGCAACGGGAGAGGCCACAACAGTGAGAGGCCCGCGTACCGCAAAAAAAAAAAAAAAAAAGAAGCCATATCGAGAGGTAGGGATCACGTTTGGGAAAGAAAATTTTATGACTTTTGAAACAGTTTCAGTGGCAAGTGATGGAATGCTCTTAATATTTTAATTTGCATATATACTTTTTCTTTTATAGATATAAGACTAAAATACATAATCCCTGTTCAATGAAATTAGTAAATCAACCAAAAATATATTTAACAGCAACAGTTCGGTTGGTACTGAATATGGCAAAAACTTGAAAGTAATGCCCCAAAGACTGAAGTTTCAAATGTGTACATCAACACGTATCAGAAGGAGGATACCTGTCCTTTACTTTTCTTAGTATTTTTTTTCCAAGCCACCACTCTCTTCTTCCCAGTCCAACAGGTGTCCAGGGCAATACTCTGGAAGCAAGAGACTCTAATTGACACAGGTATCAATACAATGTATGTGTCCTCAAAAAGAATTTGCATAAGCTCCTGCTAAGTCTACTGTCTTCGTCAAATAACGCCATAATAATGCCTTGTAACGTATCACTCAAAACTCAGTGGTTGCAAAAACAAGCATTTATTCTCATGATCAAAGATCTGTGTGTCGCCAGCTGTTCCACTGATGTAAGCTGTGTTCGTTGGTGCTTTGGGCTGCATTTGGGTGGGCCTGGATCTAGGCATTAGGTTCCTGCAGGTCTGTCGCATGTGTGTTTCTTCCAGGGCCCAGGCTGAAGGGGCAAAAGCTAAGCAAGTCATGTTTTCCCATAAAGAGTCACCAGAGTGCAAGCCTGAAGCCAAACCATGCAAGTAATTAAGACTCAGTTTTTATCATGTTTACCAGTGTTCCATGGGTCAAAGTTAATCACATGGCCGAAGCCAACATCAATGGACCAGGAGAAGAATACTTTCCTCATAGGAGGGGAAGAGTAGTGATTATTTGCTAAATAAGAAATCCAAACCATCACACCTACTTCTTTGAAAACCTTACATACTCTCCAGCTAGCGTGAGGGGTTTGGTTCCCCTGTGTGGTAGCAGAAATATTAGCACCCTAGGTGAGACCAGCAAAAACCTACACAGAAAAGAAATGGCAGGAACCCAAATGGTTCAGCCTTCTATGTGAGGAAAGCCCACAGATCTCTACGTCACACAAATGGTGGCCTTTGTTTCATCTGCCCTCAGGCACTGCAGGGCATCTCAGGACATGTGGCAAGGTGGCATCCCCTCATCTATGAACCTTTACACCAGCCTGTCCACTCATTCATGCAAATGTCATAACGCCACCCTACTTTTGCAGAAAAAGTTTTTTCCAAAACTCTTACCAATTTAATACTGAACTTGACCACTTAATTTCTTCCTGGTTCTCCTGCTGACTCTCGACTCTGACCCCTCTTTTAGGCCTAGCACACATCCTTCACAGTTGATGCCTGAGCTTCTTTAGGCAGATTTCAGTTTGTACACACTGTGAGGATTCTGGCTTACACTCATGCCTTGGATCTTCAATTCCCAGCAGACTCAGGAAAGGTCCTATAATCCAGCTCCATCCCACAGAGTTTATTCTCAATCTCCAACACTGGCTGGATAATACCCCAGGTGGACCATAAATGGGGATTACAGGTGGTGGAAATCCTTTGGAAACCATGAATAGAAAAACTCCAAAATCAAAGCTAAGTCACTGGTAAGATGTGTTGAGTTCAAGAACTAGAGATAGAATGAAGTTGCCAGGGGTTGGCAAGGAAACTAGGCTCCAGAGAACAGTATTGGTATGGTAAGCCCTGACAGGTGGTTTTTGTTTTTTTTTTTTCTTTTTCTGTAATGCAGGTGCCTGACTTAAGCTTAGATTGCCTAGGCGTCCATTTCAAAGAGACGGTCCACTTGAAAGCCAAATATCACCAGCCATAGATAAAGGGCCAGGCTGCCTCCCCCACTGAGGCTGCTTTGTATTAGAGATCATGGTTGATTTCAGTAACCGACCATTTGGGCTCCCTGTTGTTTTTTTTTTCCTCTTCCCGTGCTTTAAATTCCTGCTCTTATGTTTTAAACTCACCAACAAACAGCGAGCCACAAAACCCTAGGCCCTCACCCTCAACCCCAATAAAAGCAGAACCCCAGGGCCTTGCGTTCTCTCTCTCTAGCCTCGACTTCGCTGTGCGGCCCTGGGTGTGCTGTGCAATTTCCAGGTCTTGTAAGTAATAAAACATTATGTTTTTCAGAGCTTCCTGATGGTTATTGCTAAAGGCCTTCTTGCAATCATAATAAGAACCACGAGAGCTGGTCCAACCACAACATTACTTATTGATAGGCTGGGACAACACAAAAGAGTATCTAACTTCAGAGCCTGGGGAAATCTGCATAGATAGCAATCAGCTAGCTGTATGTGTTCTCTTTGTTGTCCAAAGAATCACCTTTGCCTGGCCTGACGCCCTGATTCAGTTTTGTTTTCTTTTGTTTTTCTTCCAGTTTTATTGAGATATAACGGACATACAACGCTATACAAGTTTAGGGTGTACCGCGAAATGATTTGACTGACATACATCATGAAACGATTATCACAGTAAGTTTAGTATCTTATTTCTTTAATTTTGTATCTCATATAGATACAAAATTAAAGAAATAGGAAACAAAACTTTTCCTTGTGATGAGAACTGTTAGGATTTATTCTCCTAACAACTTTCAAATATTGCATTTTATGTAATATACAAGTGTTAATCATATTTATCATGTTGTACACCACATCCCCAGTTATCTTATCACTGGAAGTTTGCACCTTTTGACTGCATTCCTCCAATTTTCCCTCCCCCACACCCCCACCCCCGCCTCTGGTAACCACAAACACAATCTCTTTTTTTTTCTTAACATCTTTATTGGAGTATAATTGCTTTACAATGGTGTGTTAATTTCTGCTTTATAACAAAGTGACTCAGCTATACATATACATATATCCCCATATCTCTTCCCTCTTGCCGGTCCCTCCCACCCTCCCTATCCCACCCCTCTAGGTGGTCACAAAGCACCAAGCTGATCTCCCTGTGCTATTCGACTGCCTCCCACTAGCTATCTATTTTACATTTGGTAGTGTATATATGTCAATGCCACTCTCTCACTTTGTCCCATTTACCCTTCCCCCTCCCCGTGTCCTCAAGTCCAATGTCTAGTAGGTCTGCGTCTTTATTCCCATCTTGCCCCTAGGTTCTTCATGACCTTTTTGTTTTAGATTCCATATATATGTGTTAGCATATGGTATTTGTTTTTCTGACTTACTTCACTCTGTATGACAGACTCTAGGTCTATCCACCTCACTACAAACAACTCAATTTCGTTTCTTTTATGGCTGAGTAATATTCCATTGTATATATGTGCAACATCTTCTTTATCCATTCAACTGTCGATAGACAATTAGCTTGCTTCCATGTCCTGGCTATTGTAAATAGAGATGCAGTGAACATTGTGGTACATGACTCTTTTTGACTTATGGTTTTCTCAGGGTATATGCCCCGTAGTGGGATTGCTGGGTCGTATGGTAGTTCTATTTTTAGTTTTGTTAAGGAAACTCCATACTGCTCTCCATAGTGGCTGTATCAATTTACATTCCCACCAACAGTGTATGAGGGTTCCCTTTTCTCCACACCCTCTCCAGCATTTATTCTTTGTAGATTTTTTGATGATGGCCATTCTGACCGCTGTGAGATGATATCGCATTGTAGTTTTCATTTGCATTTCTCTAATGATTAATGATCTTGAGCATTCTTTCCTCTGTTTGTTTGCAATCTCTATATCTTCTTTAGAGAAATGTCTATGTAGGTCTTCTGCCTATTTTTGGATTGGGTTGTTTGTTTTTTTGTTATTGAGCTGTATGAGCTGCTTGTACATTTTGGAGATTAATCCTTTGTCAGTTGCTTCATTTGCAAATATTTTCTCCCATTCTGAGGGTTGTCTTTTCATCTTGTTTATGGTTTCCTTTGCTGTGCAAAAGCTTTTAAGTTTCATTAGGTCCCCTTTGTTTATTCTTGTTTTTATTTCCATTTCTCTAGGAGCTGGGTCAAAAAGGATCTTGCTGTGATTTATGTCATAGAGTGTTTTACCTATGTTTTCCTCTAAGAGTTTTATAGTGTCTGGCCTTACATTTAGGTCTTTAATCCATTTTGAGTTTATTTTTGTGTATGGTGTTAGGGAGTGTTCTAATTTCATTCTTTTACATGTAGCTGTCCAGTTGTCCCAGCACCACTTATTGAAGAGGCTGTCTTTCTCCATTGTATATTCTTGCCTCCTTCATCAAAGATAAGGTGACCATATGTGTGTGGGTTTATCTCTGGGCTTTCTATTCTGTTCCATTGATCTATATTTCTGTTTTTGTGCCAGTACCATACTGTCTTGATTACTGTAGCTCTGTAGTATAGTCTGAAGTCCAGGAGCCTGATTCCTCCAGCTCCGTTTTTCTTTCTCAAGATTGCTTTGGCTATTCGGGGTCTTTTGTGTTTCCATACAAATTGTGAAATTTTTTGTTCTAGTTCTGTGAAAAATGCCAGTGGTAGTTTGACAGGGATTGCATTAAATCTGTAGATTGCTTTGGGTAGTATACTCATTTTCACAATGTTGATTCTTCCAATCCAAGAACATGGTATAGCTCTCCATCTATTTGTATCATCTGTAATTTCTTTCATCAGTGTCTTATAATTTTCTGCATACAGGTCTTTTGTCTCCTTAGGTAGGTTTATTCCTAGGTATTTTATTCTTTTTGTTGCAATGGTAAATAGGAGTGTTTTCTTAATTTCACTTTCAGATTTTTCATTATTAGTGTATAGGAATGCCAGAGATTTCTGTGCATTAATTTTGTATCCTCATACTTTACCGAATTCATTGATTAGCTCTAGTAGTTTTCTGGTAGCATCTTTAGGATTCTCTATGTATACTATCATGTCATCTGCAAACAGTGACAGCTTTACTTCTGCTTTTCCGATTTGGATTCCTTTTATTTCTTTTTCTTCTCTGATTGCTGTGGCTAACACTTCCAAAACTATGATGAATAATAGTGGTGAGAGAGGGCAACCTTGTCTTCTTCCTGATCTTAGTGGAAATGGTTTCAGTTTTTCACCATTGAGGATGATGTTGGCTGTGGGTTTCTCATATATGGCCTTTATTATGTTGAGGTAAGTTCCCTCTATGCCTGCTTTCTGGAGGGTTATCATAAATGGGTGTTGAATTTTGTCAAAAGCTTTCTCTGCATCTATTGAGATGATCATACAGTTTTTCTCCTTCAATTTGTTAATATGGTGCATCACATTGATTGATTTGCGTAGACTGAAGAAACCTTGCATTCCTGGGATAAACCCCACTTGATCATGGTGTATGATTCTTTTAATTTGCTGTTGTATTTTGTTTGCTAGTATTATGTTGAGGATTTTTGCATCTGTGTTCATCAGTGATATTGGCCTGTAGTTTTTTTGTGTGTGTGACATCTTTGTCTGGTTTTGGTATCAGGGTGATGGTGGCCTTGTAGAATGAGTTTGGGAGTGTTCCTCCCTCTGTTATATTTTGGAAGAGTTTGAGAAGGATAGGTGTTATCTCTTCTCTAAACGTTTGATAGAATTCGCCTGTGAAGCCAGCTGGTCCTGGGCTTCTGTTTGTTGGAAGATTTTTTTTTTTTTTTTTAAAGGAGATGTTGGGGGTAGGAGTTAATTAATTAATTAATTAATTTTTGCTGTGTTGGGTCTTTGTTTCTGTGCGAGGGCTTTCTCTAGTTGTGGCAAGTGGGGGCCACTCTTCATCGCGGTATGCAGGCCTCTCACTATCGCGGCCCCTCTCGTTACGGAGCACAGGCTCCGGACGTGCAGGCTCAGCAGTCGTGGCTCACGGGCCCAGTCGCTCCGCGGCATGTGGGATCCTCCCAGACCAGGGCACGAACCTGCGTCCCGTGCATTAGCAGGCAGACTCTCAACCACTGCGCCACCAGGGAAGCCCCTGTTGGAAGATTTTTAATCACAGTTTCAAGTTCAGTGCTTGTGATTGTTCTGTTCATATTTTCTATTTCTTCCTGGTTCAGTATTGGAAGTTTGCGCATTTCTAAGAATTTGTCCATTTCTTCCAGGTTGTCCGTTTTATTGGCATAGAGTTGCTTGTAGTAATCTCTCATGATCCTTTGCATTTCTGCAGTGTCCGTTGTTACTTCTCCTTTTTAATTTCTAATTCTATTGATTTGAGTTTTTTCCCTTTTTTTCTTGATGACTCTGGCTAATGGTTTATCAATTTTGTTTATCTTCTCAAAGAACCAGCTTTTAGTTTTATTGATCTTTGCTATCATTTCCTTCATTCCTTTTTCATTTACTTCTGATCTGATCTTTATGATTTCTTTCCTTCTGTTAGTTTTGGGGGTTTTTTTGTTCTTCCTTCTCTAATTGCTTTAGGTGTAAAGTTAGGTTGTTTATTTGAGATGTTTCTTGTTTCTTAAGGTAGGATTGTATTGCGTCAAACTTCCCGCTTAGAACTGCTTTTGCTGCATCCCATAGGTCTTGGGTTGTCGTGTTTTCATTGTCATTTGTTTCTAGGTATTTTTTGGTTTGCTCTTTGATTTATTCAGTGATGTCGTGGTTATTAAGTAATGTATTGTTTAGCTTCCACGTGTTTGTATTTTTTACAGATTTTTTCCTGTAATTGATATCTAGTCTCATAGCGTTGTGGTCAGAAAACATACTTGATATGATTTCAATTTTCTTAAATTTACCAAGGCTTGATTTGTCACCCAAGATGTTATCTATACAGGAGAATGTTCCATGAGCACTTGAGAAGAAAGTGTATTCTGTTGTTTTTGGATGGAATGTCCTATAAATATCAATTAAGTCCATCTTGTTTAATGTATCATTTAAAGCTTGTGTTTCCTTATTTATTTTCATTTTGGATGATCTGTCCATTGGTGAAAGTGGGGTGTTAAAGTCCCCTACTATGATTGTGTTACTGTCGATTTCCCCTTTTATGGCTGTTAGTATTTGCCTTATGTATTGAGGCGCTCCTATGTTGGGTGCATAAATATTTAAAATTGTTATATCTTCTTCTTGGATCGATCCCTTGATCATTATGTGGTGTCCTTCTTTGTCTCTTCTAGTAGTCTATTTTAAAGTCTATTTTGTCTGATATGAGAATTGCTACTCCAGCTTTCTTTTGATTTCCATTTGCATGGAATATCTTTTTCCATCCCCTCA
This sequence comes from Hyperoodon ampullatus, assembly GCF_949752795.1. Classification (NCBI taxonomy): domain Eukaryota; kingdom Metazoa; phylum Chordata; class Mammalia; order Artiodactyla; family Ziphiidae; genus Hyperoodon; species Hyperoodon ampullatus. Next base: position 97,061,849 of record NC_136922.1, read on the forward strand.
CTTTCAGTCTGTATGTGTCCCAGGTCTGAAGTGGGTCTCTTGTAGACAGCATATATATGGGTCTTGTTTTTGTATCCATTCAGCCAGTCTATGTCTTTTGGTTGGAGCATTTAATCCATTTACATTTAAGGTAATTATTGATATGTATGTTCCTATTACCATTTTCTTAATTGTTTTGGGTTTGTTATAGTAGGTCTTTTCCTTCTCTTGTGTTTCCTGCCTAGAGAAGCTCCTTTAGCATTTGCTGTAAAGTTGGTTTTGTTGTGCTGAATTCTCTTAGCTTTTGCTTGTCTGTAAAGGTTTTAATTCCTCCATCAAATCTGAATGAGATCCTTGCTGGGTAGAGTAATCTTGGCTGTAGGTTTTTCTCCTTCATCACTTTAAATATGTCCTGCCACTCCCTTCTGGCTTGCAGAGTTCCTGCTGAAAGATCAGCTGTTAACCTTATGGGGATTCCCTTGTGTGTTATTTGTTGTTTATTCCCTTGCTGCTTTTAATATTTTTTCTTTGTACTTAATTTTTGATAGTTTGATTAATATGTTTCTTGGTGTGTTTCTCCTTGGATTTATCCTGTATGGGACTCTCTGTGCTTCCTGGACTTGGGTGACTCTTTCCTTTCCCACATTAGGGAAGTTTTCAACTATAATCTCTTGAAATATTTTCTCAGTCCCTTTCTTTTTCTCTTCTTCTTCTGGGACCCCCATAGTTCGAATGTTGGTGCGTTTAATATTGTCCCAGAGGTCTCTGAGACTGTCCTCAATTCTTTTCATTGTTTTTTCTTTATTCTGCTCTGCAGTAGTTATTTCCACTGTTTTATCTTCCACCTCACTTATCCGTTCTTCTGCCTCAGTTATTCTGCTATTGATCCCTTCTAGAGAATTTTTAATTTCATTTATTGTGTTGTTCATGATTGTTTGTTTGCTCTTTAGTTCTTCTAGGTCCTTGTTAAACATTTCTTGTATTTTCTCCATTCCTCTTCCAAGATTTTGGATCATCTTTACTATCATTATTCTGAATTCTTTTTCAGGTAGACTGCCTATTTCCTCTTCATTTGTTAGGTCTGGTGGGTTTTTACCTGGCTCCTTCATCTGCTGTTTTTTTTGTCTTCTCATTTGCTTAACTTACTGTGTTTGGGGTCTCCTTTTCGCAGGCTGCAGGTTCGTAGTTCCCATATATATATGTATCTCATTGCTCCCAATGTCCACCTCCTCAATTTGGGATGATTCGTTGTCTATTCATGTATTCCACAGATGCAGGGTACATCAATTTGATTATGGAGATTTAATCCGCTGCTCCTGAGGCTGCTGGGAGAGATTTCCCTTTCTCTTCTTTGTTCGCACAGCTCCCGGGGCTCAGCTTTGGATTTGGACCCGCCTCTGCGTGTAGGTCGCCTGAGGGTGTCTGTTCTTTGCTCAGACAGGATGGGGTTAAAGGAGCAGCTGATTCGCGGGCTCTGGCTCACTCAGGCCGGGGGGAGGGAGGGGTATGGATGTGGGGCGAGCCTGCGGCGGCAGAGGCCGGCGTGACATTGCACCAGCCTGAGGCGCGCCGTGCGTTCTCCTGGGGAAGTTGTCCCTGGATCATGGGACCCTGGCAGTGGCGGGCTGCACAGGCTCCCGGGAGGGGAGGTGTGGACAGTGACCTGGGCTTGCACACAGGCTTCTTGGTGGCGGCAGCAGCAGCCTTAGCGTCCCACGCCCGTCTCTGGGCTCCGCGCTTTCAGCCGCGCCTCACGCCTGTCTCTGGAGCTCCTTTAAGCAGCGCCCTGAATCCCCTCTCCTCGCGCACCAGGAAACAAAGAGGGAAGAAAAAGTCTCTTGCCTCTTCGGCAGCTCCAGACTTTTTCCCGGACTCCCTCGCGGCCAGCCGTGGTGCACTAACCCCTTCAGGCTGTGTTCACGCAGCCAACCCCAGTCCTCTCCCTGGGATCCGACCGAAGCCCGAGCCTCAGCTCCCAGCCCCTGCCCGCCCCGGCGGGTGAGCAGACAAGCCTCTCGGGCTGCTGAGTGCCAGTCGGCACCGATCCTCTGTGTGGGAATCTCTCCACTTTGCCCTCCGCACCCCTGTGGCTGCGCTCTCCTCCGTGGCTCCGGAGCTCCCCCCTCTGCCACCCGCAGTCTCTGCCCGCGAAGGGGCTTCCTAGTGTGTGGAAACCTTTCCTCCTTCACGTTCCCTCCTAGAGGTGCAGGTCCCGTCCCTATTCTTTTGTCTCTGTTTTTCCTTTTTTCTTTTGCCCTACCTAGGTACGTGGGGAGTTTCTTGCCTTTTGGGAGGTCTGAGGTCTTCTGCCAGCGTTCAGTAGGTGTTCTGTAGGAGTTGTTCCACATGTAGGTGTATTTCTGATGTATTTGTGGGGAGGAAGGTGATCTCCTCGTCTTACTCTTCTGCCATCTTGAAACTCTTCCTGCAATCTCTTTTTAAATGAGTTTGTTTTTGAAGTATAATTGACCTACAACACTATGTTAGTTCCTGTTCTACAACATAGTGATTCAATATTTCTATAAATTTCAAAATGATCACCACGGTAAGTCTAGCTACCATCTGTCACTATGCAAAGATATTACATAGTTATTGACTATATCCCCATACTGTACAGTTCATATGCATGACTCATTTATTTTGCAACTTGAAGTTTGTACGTTTTAATCTCCCTCACCTAACTTTTTCCTCCTCCCATCCCCCTCCCCTCTGGCAACCACCTGTTTATTCTCTGTATCTATAACTCTGTTTCTGTTTCATAGTTTGTTCATTTGTTTTTTTTTTATTTTGTTTATTTATTTATTTTTTTCATTTGTTTCGTTTTTTAGATCCCACATATAGGTGACATCATACAGTATTTGTCTTTCTCTGTCGAATTTATTTCACTCAGCATAATACGCTCTAGGTCCATCCATATTGTCACAAATGGCAAGATTTCATTCTTTTTTTATGGCTGAGCAATACCCAATTGTGTATATATATACCACATCTTTTTTACTGATGCCCTGATTCTTAAGTTAGAGCACCTGCTACCCATATCATTCATTAGCTGTTGATTAATTGTATTGTCACCCAACAGGGGAAGTTTACTCTGCATTGGAATTGAGAATCACAGTCATATCTCCACCTGGGATGCTACTCCATTTACTCTTTCTTTTCCTTTTTTTCCCCCTAAAATTCAACTCATTCGCTTACTTCTATTTAAACACATGCACATACACACATAGAGCATCATCTAGGAAATATTGTTTCCTGGATTGTAATTTTCTGTATCCTTTATTTTCAAAGGTCTACCTTTTCCTGGAACTGTTAAGACAGAGTGTGTTGGTCTTCTCTCCCTTTTTCCTTCCCAGCAGCAGGGCAATCAGTGGGGTTGACATCTCAATGGGCCACATCTTTCCTGTGGTCTAGCCTCCTCCGCCCCCCTTTTTCAGTCTTGGTTCTACCATTCTTCATCTGATAGCCTCATAAATATATTCAGTATATTTTCCAATAGAAATGATGTGATCTAGCATAAAGCAGAAATTTTAGCTCTAGACAGGCTGGAGTTAATTTGAATCTGGGTTCTACCAAATACAGTCATGTGATGTTGGGGAAAATCTCTTAATGAACCCGTACCCCTAATTTCTATAAAACAAAATCATCATACCTTCTATGACAGATTAGCATAAGGACTAAGTAAAGGAAGCTGTGTTTTGTACACTGACTTGCAAATTGTAGGCCAAGAACAAATGATAGCTATCATCACTTGCATGTGTTTGTTTATATTGTTTCAGAGTTTCCAAAAGCAATACAATAGTATCGGTTCATCTGTGCAGTAACGAATAAATGATTCTGAACCTGGTTTTTCTACTTTTAGTTTGTCTCAGATCTCGATGGAATATCAGACAAGGTTAAAAATTTGCTGAGAGGTTGAGGACATTGGAGAATGTCTTCTTTAAAAAGAGTTTGGGGAGAGTGTGGGTTTTCCTTTCCCTCACCTCACCATTAATCGTGTTTACCACTCACTTTGAGCCTAATAAGGAGGTTCAAGAGAATGATTTGGAGAACCTGAGATACAAGGAAGTAGCAAATGACTTATGCCTGAAAATTATAAAGACAAGAGAGTGTGGCTGGGTACCTGCACAGCAAAGCATGCTGCCGTGGACACAAGATGCACCGCTACAGATGCGCCCATTCAGTACACCATCTGTGCTCCGTGGATCCCGTGGAAAGGAGCTGGCCAGGAGCTGACGTGAAATGTACATGCTGCAGGGCTTCCTACTGGAAGAGAGGCCACCCAGAAGGAAGAGGCTGGACACATGCCTATGGAAGAAAAAATGAAGGCAAATGTATGAAGGGCAAGCCAGGAGAAGTGTAATTCCATTTGGAGGTCTTGAGGCAGATGTTTCTAGTGAGATTAACTCTGAAGAGCCCACAAAAGAATCCATAAGAGAGACAACTTTGGATATCAGCCTCATCTAGAGGGCTCCGAATCAGATTAAAAGTGAATCCTTTTCCATCTCTTACTTCTCCTCTGTTCCCAAGCATCAACCTGGAAGGAACCAAAACTGCAGTTGCAAGTTAGAAAGGAGATCGGTGGAGAAGGAGAGATGCTGACCATGACCTGCATTTCCTATTGCAGCCGTCAAGCCTGAGACACGTGCAAATTGGGGAAGGGGAAAAATTTTGAAAGCAACAAAAATTCAGAGTTTTGGTGGTAGATCAGACCACCCTCGTTATTACCTAGAAATGACTGGAGATTCTGTTATTACCTAAAGTAACTGGAAAGCTACTGGACTTCCCCAAGATTTCACCCAGAGGTGAAAGATTTCACCCAGTGGTGATGAATAAGCTGCTGGAGCAGGTTTTGTGGGAATAGTTGTAAGAAAGAATAAAGACAATTTTGCTTGTGCCTTGCTGAGTCTAGTTCCATTATTAAACTAACTACATTAACTGCATGACCAAGGATAAAGAACTTGACTTTTCTCATCATGTGAAAATTGAGAGAATTATACTTTGCATTATTTCAAGTAACTATCTTAATAATACTAATGTTATAAAACATTTAGCATGGATTGGTCCTGTTTAATATTCAGTAAGTATTCTGTTTTGCATAAAGGATTGGTGAACAATAATTTCCCCATTTGGAAGAACAGAAAACAAGAGAATGGAACACATTGTGTGATCTCCCTTTGTGAAATCCTTAAAAAACACAAAAAATATGATTGACCTGTTAGGAAGTATACCAGTATTGCTCTATAATAAACAACCCCCAAATCTGGTGCCTTAAAAAACAATGGATTGGCTCTCCATTCTATGGCTTGGCAAATTAGGTAGTTGGAGTGTCAGCTGCACTCGTTTATATGTTTGGTTTCAAATGGCAGCTCAGGGCTGCCTAGTCCAGGATGGCCTCCCTCCCTGTTTGGTGGTTGGCTGGGATTGTTAGCCAGGGCATCTCCTTCATGGGGCCCCTCCAGAGGCTAGCTCAGGCTCATTCCAGTGGCAACTGGATTCCAAGGAAGCAAGAGTGGAAGCTGCAAATGTCTGGAGACCTAGGCTTGAAATTCATACAACATCACTTCTGCCATATTCTCTTGATCAATGCAAGTCTCAAAGCCAGACCAGACTCAAGGAATAGAAAAATAAACTCCACCACCTGAGGAGAGGAACTGCCAAGAATTTGCAGCTATGTAATATGCCACAGGGAAAAGAAAGAACAGTCTTCCCCAAGAGGTGACATATCATGAAAAGATCACTGAACTAGGAATCAGAAGACCTGGCTTTCAGTCTTACATTTCTCATTAACTAGTTATGTGATTTTTACCTAATTTCCCATATCTGTAAAATCTAGTACTCAAAGCCTGTGAGTCTAGGTTTCTGATTTAGTCTCTATTTCTTCCTTCTCTGGGGGCCTTAGAAGTCGCTATAGATTTAAGGCCAGAGCATCAGCATCAACTTATGGGAACTGTTTCTCTGTTCCCCCTTAAAGATAAGCAGAGACCAGAGAAGGAAAAACCTAGGTCCACCCAACCCTCACTTCTGAAGTTCTGGCCAAAGGTATCTAAGTAGAAGTGCCATGTGGTATCTATTTGAAATCTTCCTTAGGGGATATTTGGCATTTTCCCATTGCCTACCTGTGGCCCCTCCCCCTACTTTTTTTCGGCCCTTTCTTCCATTCTGCTGTCTGGAAGGCATATGCCTCACGGATAATTAGAATGAGGTTCACACTTGAGAGATGGCACATTGGTGAGCTAGAAGGAATCCAGTGTCTGGGTGGCTATGGACTTTGTGGAGATGAGCATCTATACCAGCCCTGAACTACATCCCTACAGACTTTTATATGTGAGAAAATTACTCTTTTATTTAGGCTACTGTGGGGTTTTTTTTCTTTCTATCTATCTCTTAGAGTTGACTCCAGTCCTACAAATAACTAGATGTCACTAACCAATAAAAATGAGCTTTGGGCAATATCTACCCACCCAAGTTTGTTAGGTACAGATGACCATGTTGTGAACTGCACAACTCTAAGGACTGCCAATTACATGGACTAGAATGTGAATGGTTTTCCATATGGTTGTGTCACAGGGCAACCCTATACTTAACAACTAACATAATGTGAAACGAGGAAATAGATTTTATATCTCTATGTTATTCCTATACTGCTTTTTGTTTCACCCAGAGACCTAGATGTCCTTGTTCAAACTGTTCAACTTGGCATTATTTTTATGAGAGCCTTTAATAGTTGGAGTCCTCCCAGGAAAACAGAAACCACTGTAGATATTTCAGACAGAGGAAATATGATACATGTAATTGGATACACAGATGATGGAAGAATTGAGAATGGGTGAGGGGACAATGAGACAACCCCAAAATTACCATCAAGGAGCTACTACAATCCTTAAGGCTGGGGGAACAAAGGATAGAATGTTACCAGAGACCTGGAGTTGGGGCCACCCAGCAAAGACGGAGCCATATTGGATCTGATCAGCAAGCTTGGACCATGGGAGACAGAGCTGTCCAGGGGGAGCTGTAGCCACAGAGGAGATACAGGTGGCACTGAAGTGCCAGCTGAAGCAGACAGAGATGGATAAATACCCTGGCTTTATCTCCACTTCCACCCTCTTCCTCTTGGCTGAATTTTCCTAGAATTCACAGAGGAGGGGGCCTTGGGAAACTTAGATTCTTATGATACAGAGCATGGCAGAAGAGGTCAGGTAACTGATCTCCAAACAAACAAGTGATTTTAAGAGTATTTGTCTTTATAAGGCTCTGGGCACATGCACTGCTGCTTCAAGGCCCAGATAATCAATGGTGACTCAAAGCTGGGAAGAAAACTCTATCTTCTCTTATACAAATCTCAAGAGCATCTTGTGAATTAGGTGTTTTTCTTCATCTAGAAACAGCATCCTTGGAATGAACATGGCTATTCTCATGATAGTCTACAATCTACAGATTAGATACCAATCTCTATCAAAATTCCAATGACACTTTTTTACAGAAATAGAACAAACAATCCTAAATTTCATATGGAACTACAAAAGACCCAGAATACCATAGCAATCTTGAGAAAGAACAAATAAGCTAGAGGCATCATGCTTCCTGATTTCAAAATATATTGCAAAGCTACAGTAATCAAACCAGCATCGAACTCTATCAATGGACAAGTGGAATTTGGAATTAAAAACACAATAACATTTACATCAGTACCCTCCCCAAAATAAATACCTAGGTATAAATAGAACAAAATATGTATAAGATCTATATGAGGGAAACTGCAAAACTTTGATGAACAAAATCAAACTAAATAAATGGAAAAATATTTCTTGTTCATGGATAGGAAATCTCAATATTGTCAAGATGTCATTTCTTTCCAACTGATCCATAGATTCAGTGCAATTTCAATCAAAATTCCAGCAAGTTATTTGTGGATTGACAAACTGATTTTAAATTTATATGGAGAAGCAAAAGACTCACCAACATGATATTGAAGGAAAAGAACAAAGTTAGAGGGTTGACACAATTCAATTTCAAGACTTACTATACTGATACAATAAGTAAGACTATGTGATATTGGGGAAAGAATAGACAAATCAATGGAACAGAAAAGAACCCAGAAATAGACTCACATAAATATAGTCAATTGATATTTGACAAATGAGCAAAGGCAACAGAATGTAGCAAGAAACTCTTTTCTTTTTTTTAATTTTTATTTTATATTGGAATATAGTTGATTAACAGTGTTGTGTTAGTTTCAGATGTACAGCAAAGTGATTCAGTTATACGTATACAAGTATCTGTTCTTTTTCAAATTCTTTTCCCATTTAGGTTATTACAGAATATTAAGCAGAGTTCCCTGTGCTATATAGTAGAGAGTCTTTTCAACAAATCATGTTGGAACTAGTGTATATCCAGATGCAAAAAAAAAAAAAAATCTAGATGCAGACCTTATACTCTTCACAAAAGCTAATCCCAAATTGATCACAGACCCAAATATAGAACTTAAAACTATAAAACTAAGATGGCAGTGTGGGAAGACGTGGAGTTAGCATCTTCCCACAACTAGGGCGCCTGCCGGCTGCTGGTAGGAGACTCTGACCCCCAAGGAAATGGGAGGAACCCCAGAGTGTAATAGTAGGACGTAGGGGGACCGAGGGGGAAGGAGAAGTGGAGGCCAGACAAGATCGGGGCCCCTGAGGCCAGGGAGATCAGGAGAGGCAGGTGGAAGGGGCCCTCTGGGAGGAGTGGGTGACTGCCCCTCCCACTCGGGCACCGGGAGCCTGCTGAACTCCCACGCCAGTTCCCTGCCCTCCAAGGCCTCCCCTTCCCCACCCACCCCGCCGGCCGCATTGGTCTTGGAGGCATAGTAGGGAGGCCAGGGAGATCAGGAGAGGCAGGAGGGAGGGGGCCTCCCAGACCCAAGACTGGAGGAGCAGGAGAAGAGGAGAGGGCATTTGCCCCACCCATTTGAGCCCAGGAAGCCTGCTAGGCTCCAAGGTGAGGGCCCCTGCCCTCTGAGACCAGGAGTGGGGGGCACGCCTGGGCCCCTTCTGTTCCTTGAGCCTAAGCCCCACCCTCCACAGCCCCCAGAGCCTTTTCCATCCTACTGGGTCCTGAGCATTGGTCCCGCCCACTGCCCAAAGCTCGCCCTTGCTTAGGCCCAACTCTCCACAGCCAAGGTCTTCCCCCGTCACCATTTTTTTTTTTTTTCCTTCTCCCTCCTCCTCTTTTTTACTACTTTGGTATTGATGCACCTTCCAGTTGTTGATTCATCTATACTTTTATTTTTACATTCTTTCTAACATATCTGTTAGTTTCGTAGTCTAATTTTATTTTTTACCTTTTTTTTTTTTTTTTTTTTTTTTTGCCACCCCACACGGCTTGCGGGATCTTGATTTGTGAGCCTGGGGTTCAGTGGAAGCTCCTGAAGTGGGAGCTCCAAGTCCAAGCCACTGGACTAACAGAGAACCTCAGACCCCAGGGAATATTCATCGGAGTGAGGTCTCACAGAGTTCCTCATCTCAGCACCAAGACCCAGCACTACCCAATAGCCTACAAACTCCAGTGTTGGAAGCATCATGCCAAACAACCAGTAAAACAGGAAAACAATCCCACCCGTAAAAAATGAGACTGCAAAAAAATATGTCACAGATGAAGGAGCAAGGTAAAAACCTACAAGACTAAACAAATGAAGAGGAAATAGGCAATCTACCTGAAAAAGAATTCAGAGTAATGATAGTAAAGATGATCCAGAATCTCAGAAATAGAATGGAAAAACACGGACTGAGAAAATACAAGAAATGTTTAACAAAGATCTAGAAGAACAAAAGAACAAACAAACAGAGATGAACAACACAATAACTGAAATGAAAAATACACTAGAAGGAATCAATAACAGAGGCAGAAGAATGAATAAGTGACCTGGAAGACAAAATGGTGGAAATAACTGTCGAGAAACAGAATAAAGAAAAAAGAATGAAAAGAACTGAAGACAATCTCAGAGACCTCTGGGACAACAGTAAACACACTAACATTCGAATTATAGGGATCCCAGAAGAAGAGAAAAAGAAAGGGTCTGAGAAAATATCTGAAGAGATTATAGTGGAAAACTTCCCTAACATGGGAAAGGAAATAGTCACCCAAGTCCAGGAAGCACAGAGAGTCCCATACAGAATAAACCCTAGGAAAAACACACCAAGACACATATTAATCAAACTAACGAAAATTAAATTCAAAGAAAAAATATTAAAAGCAGCAAGGGAAAAACAAAAAATAACATACAAAGGAATCCCCATAAGGTTATCAGTTGATTTTTTATGGAAACTCTGCAGGCCAGAAGAGAGTGTCAGGATATGCTTAAAGTGATGAAAGAGAAAAATCTACAACCAAGATTACTCTACCCAGCAAGGATCTCATTCAGATTTGAGGGAGAAGTCAAAAGCTTTTCAGACAAACAAAAGCTAAGAGAATTCAGCAGCACCAAACCAGCTGTACAACAAAGGCTAAAGAAACTTCTCTAAGTGGGAAACACAAGAGAAGAAAAAGACACACAAACACAAACACAAAACAATTAAGAAAATGGTAATAGGACATACATATCGATAATAACCTTGAATGTAAATGGATTAAATGCCCGAAAGAAAAGACACAGACTGGCTGAATGGATACAAAAACAAGACCCATATATATGCTGTCTACAAGAGACCAACTTCAGACCTAGGGACACATACAGACTGAAAGTGAGGGGATAGAAAAAGATATTCCATGCCAGTAGAAGCCAAAAGAAAGCTGGAGTAGCATTCTCATACCAGACAAAATAGACTTTAAAATAAAGACAATTACAAGAGACAAAGAAGGACACCACATAATTATCAAGGGATCAATCCAAGAAGAAGATATAACAATTATAAATGTTTATGCACCCAACATAGGAATACCTCAATACATAAGGCAAACACTAACAACCATGAAAGGAGAAATCAACAGTAACACAATAATAGTAGGGGACTTTAGCACCCGACTTACACCAATGGACAGCTCATCCAAAATGAAAATAAATAAGGAAACACAAGCTTTAAATGACACATTTTTAACCCATTTATGGTAAAAACTCTCCAGAAAATGGGAATAGAGGGAAACTACCTCAACATAATAAAGGCCACATATGACAAACACACAGCAAGCATCATACTCAGTGGTGAAAAACTGAATGCATTTCCACTAGGATCAGGAACAAGACAAGGATGTCCACTCTTGCCACTCTTATTCAACATAGTTTTGGAAGTCCTAGCCTCAGCAATCAGAGAAGAAAAAGAAATAAAAAGGAATACAAATTGGAAAAGAAGAAGTAAAACTGTCACTATTTTCCGATGACATGATACTATACATAGAAAATCCTAAAGATGCCACCAGAAAACTACTAGAACTAATCAATGAATTTGGTAAGGCTGCAGGATACAAAATTAATGCACAGAAATTTCTGGTATTCCTATACACCAACAATGAAAAATCAGAGAGATTAAGGAAACACTCCCATTTACCACTGCAACAAAAAGAATAAAGTACCTAGGAATAAACCTGCCTAAGGAGGCGAAAGACCTGTACTCAGAAAACTATAAAACACTGATGAAAGAAATCAAAGATGACATAAAAAGGAGAAATATAACATGTTCTTGGATTGGAAGAATCAATATTGTGAAAATGACTATACTACCCAAAGCAATCTACAAATTCAATGCAATCCCTATCAAACTACCAATGGCATTCTTCACAGAATTAGAACAAAAAATCTTACAATTCTATGAAAACACAAACGACCCCAAATAGCCAAAGCAATCTTGTGAAAGAAAAATGGAGTTGGAGGAATCAGGCTCCCTGACTTCAAACTATACCACAAAGCTACAGTAATCAAGACAGTATGGTACTGGCACAAAAACAGAAATATAGATCAGTGGTACAGGATAGAATACCCAGAGATAAACCCACACACATATGGGCACCTAATTTACAACAAAGGAGGCAAGAACATACAATGGAGAAAAGACAGCCTCTTCAATAAGTGATGCTGGAAAAACTGGACAGCTACATGTAAAAGAATGAAATTAGAACACTCCCTAACACCATACACAAAAATAAACTCAAAATGGATTAAAGACCTAAATGTAAGGCCAGACACTATAAAACTCTTAGAGGAAAACGTAGGAAGAAAACTCTTTGACATAAATCACAGCAAGATCCTTTTTGACCCACCTCCTAGAGAAATGGAAAGAAAAACAAAAATAAACAAATGGGACCTAATGAAACTTAAAACCTCTTGCATAGCAAAGGAAACCATAAACAAGATGAAAAGACAACCCTCAGAATGGGAGAAAATATTTGCAAATGAAGCAACTGACAAAGGATTAATCTCCAAAATTTACAAACAGCTCATGGAGCTCACTATCAAGAAAACAAACAATCCAGGTAAAACATGGGTGGAAGACCTAAATAGACATTTCACCAAGGAATACATACAGATGGCCAAGAGGCACATGAAAAGATGCTCAACATCACTAATTATTAGAGAAATGCAAATCAAAACGGCAATGAGGTATCACCTCACGCTGGTCAGAATGGCCATTATCAAAAAAGCTAGAAACAATAATTTCTGGAAAGGGTGTGGTGAAAAGGGAACCCTCCAACACTGTTGGTGGGAATGTAAATTGATACAACCACTATGGAAAACAGTATGGAGGTTCCTTAAAAAACTAAAAATAGAACTACCTTATGACCCAGCAATCCCACTACTGGGCATATACCCTGAGAAAACCATAATTCAAAAAGAGACATGCACCACAATGTTCACTGCAGCTCTATTTACAATAGCCAGGACATGGACACAACCTAAATTTCCATCGACAGATGAATGAATAAAGAAGATGTGGCACATATATACAATGGAATATTACTCAGCCATAAAAAGAAATGAAATTGAATTATTTGTAGTGAGGTAGATGGACCTAGAGTCTGTCATACAGAGTAAAGTAAGTCAGAAAGAGAAAAACAAATACCGTATGCTAATGCATATATATGGAATCTAAAAAAATAAAAATGGTACTGATGAACCTAGTTGCAGGGCAGGAATAAAGAGGTAGGCATAGAGAATGGACTCGATGACATGGGGTGGGAGGGCAAAGCTAGGGCAAAGTGAGAGTAGCATCAACATATATACACCACCGAATGTAAAATAGTTGGCTGGTGGGAAGCAGCAGCATAGCACAGGGAGATCAGCTCTGTGCCTTGCGAGAACCTAGAGGGGTGCGATGGGGAGGATGGGAAGGAGGCTCAAGAGGAAGGGATGTGGGGACATGTGTATGCATATGGCTGATTCGCTTTGTTGTTCAACAGAAATTAACACAGTATTGTGAAGCAATTATACTCCAATAAAGATCTATTAAAAAATAATAATATAAAATAAATTAAAATGAAATAAAATAAAATAAAAACTATAAAACTCCTAAAAGATAACATAGGAGAAATCCTAGATGACCTAGGCTATGACCTTGCAATGACTTTTTAGGTAAAACGTCAAAGGCATGATCCATAAGAGAAACAATTGATAAACTTGACTTCATTAAAATTTAAAACTTCCTTTCTGTACAAGACAATGTCAACGGGATGAAAAGATAGGCTAAACACTGGGAGCAAATATTTGCAAAAGACACATCCAACAAAGAACTGTTATCCAAAATACACAAAGAACTCTTAAAACTCAACAGTAAGAAAACAACCTGATTAAAATATGGTTCAAAGATCTTAAAAGATACTTCACCACAGAAGATATACAAATGGGAAAGAAGCATTTGAAAAGATACTTCACATCATATGTCATTAGGGAAATGCAAATTAAAACAACACTGAGATACCAATACACACCTATTAGAATTGCCAAAATCCAGAACACTGACCACACCAAATGCTCGTGAGGATGTGAAGCAGCAGGAACTCTCATTCATTGCTGGTGGGAATGCAAAATGGTGCAGCCCCTTTGGGAGACAGTTTGGCAATTTCTTATAAAACTAAACTTACTCTTACTACATGATCCAGCAATTGTGCTCTTTGGTATTTACTCAAAGGAGTTGAAAACTTATGTCTACACAAAAACCTGCACACATATATTTATAACAGCTTTATTCATAATTGCCAAAGCATGGAAGCAACCAAGATGTTCTTCAGTAGAACAGATAACAGATGTACCATTGACTGGTACATCCAGTCAATGGACTATTATTCATTGCCGAAAAGAAATGAGCTATCAAGTCACAAAAAGACATAGAGAAACCTTAAATGCATACTACTAAGTGAAAGAAGTCTATCTGAAAAGGCTACATTCTGTATGATTCCAATTATATGACATTCTGGAAAAGGCAAAACTATGGAGATGGTAAAAAGATCAGTGGTAGCCACGGATTTTAGGAGAGGAGGGTGGGATTAAAAGGTGGAGCAGAGAGGAATTTTGGGACAGTGAAACTACCCTGACGAATATATGTCATTATACATTTGTCCAAACACATATAATGTAAATGAGTGAACCCTTGGAAACTACAGACTTTGGGTGATTATGTGTCAATGTAGACTCATCAGTGGTAACATATCCCTCTGCTGGGGGATGTTGAGGATGGAGGAGGCTATGTTAGTGAGGGGAAGGGAACATATGGGAAATCTCTGTACTTTCCTTTCCATTTTGCTGTGAACCTAAAACTAAAACTGCTCTCACAAAATAAAATCTTAAAAAAAAAAACAGTATGATACTGGCATAGAGACAGACATAAAGACTAATGGGCCAGAACAGAGAACCCAGAAATAAACCCACACATATATAGTCAACTGGTCGTTGACAATGGAGTCTAGAATTCATAATGGGGAAAGGATAGTCTCTTCAACAAATGGGATATCCACATGCAAAAGAATGAACTTAGACCCTTATCTCACACCACACACAAAAATCAACTCAAAATGGATTAAAAATTTAAATGTATGACCTCAAACAGTGAAACTCCTAGAAGAAAACATAGGTGAGAAGCTTCTTAACATTGGTCTCGGCAATGATTTTGTGGGTATTTCACCAAAAACACAGGCAACAAAATCAAAAATAAACAAGTGGGACTATATCAACCAAAAATGCTTCTGCACAGCAATAGAAACAATCAATAAAATGGAAAGACAGGGACTTCCCTGGTGGCACAGTGGTTAAGAATCCACCTGCCAATGAGGGGCACAGGTTCGAGCCCTGGTCCGGGAAGATCCCACATGCCCCGGAGCAACTAAGCCCATGCGCCACAGCTACTGAGCCTGCACTCTAGAGCCCACAAGCCACAACTACTGAGCCCGTGTGCTACAGCTACTGAAGCCCAGGTGCCTAGAGCCCATGCTCCACAACAAGAGAAGCCACTGCAATGAGAAGCCCGTGAACCACAACGAAGAGTAGTCCCCACTCGTCGCAACTAGAGAAAGCCCGCACACAGCAATGAAAACCCAACGCAGCCAAAAACAAATTAATTAATTAATTTTTTTAAAAAAAGGAAAGACAACCTACAGAATGGGTGAAATGTTTTCAAGCCATATATCAGATAGGGGTTAATATGCCAAATATATAAGGAACTCATATGGCTTAATACCAAGGAAATATATAATTTGATTAAAAAATGGGCAGAGGAATGGAATAGACATTTTTCCAAAGAATTCATACAAAAGGACAACAGGTACATGAAAAGATGCTCTACACCAGTAAGCATCGGGGAAATGAAAATCAAAACCACAGTGAGATATCACCTTACACCTGTTAGAATGGCTATTACCAAAAGGACAAGAGGCAAGTGCTGGCAAGGATGTAAAGAAAAGGGACCCCTTGTACACTGTTAGTGGGAATGCAAATTGGTACAGCCACTATGGAAAACAGTATGGAGGTTCCTCAAAAAATTAAAAATAGAACTATCAATCCCATTTCTGGGTGTATACCCAAAGGAAATGTAATCAGGATCTCAAAGAGATACCTGCACCCCAATGTCCTTTTGCAGCATTATTCACAATAGCCGAGGTATGGAAACAAGATAAATGTCCATCAATGGATGAATGGATAAAGAAACTGTGATATATATATATATGTACACACACATACACATATGTATATACACACACATATAATTATATATGTTATATATATAATATATATTGATGTGGTATAATGTATATGGAATACTATACTGCTATGAAAAATAGGGAAATCCTGCCATTTGTGAGAGTATGGACAGACCTTGAGGGTATTATGCTAAGTGCAGTAAGTCAAAGAAATACAAATACTGTATGATTTCATTTATATGTGGATTCTAAAAAAAAAAAAAGCTGAACTCATAGAAACAGATCAGAATGGTGGTTGCCAGTGACGAGGGGTGGGAGAAATGGGGAGATGTTGGTCAAAGGGTAAAAATTTCCAGTTATAATAGGAATAAATGTGGGGCATCTAATATACAGCATGGTGACTATAGCTAACAATGTGATATTATATACTTGAAAGTTGCTGAGAGTAGATTTAAACATTCTTACTACAAAACAAAATAGTTATATGAGGTGAGGGTTGTATTAATTAACCTTATGTGGTACTCATTTCACTTTTATATATGTATATCAAATCATCACATTGTACACCTTAAACTTACACAATGTTATATGTTAATTATATTTTAATGAAGCTGGAGGGAAATAAAGATTACCCTCCCCAAAGTGTGCGGGTATCATCTAATCTGCTGTATGCCCAAATAGAACACAAAGGTGGAGAAGGGCAAATTTGCTGTCTTTGCTTGAGCTGGGACATCCATCTTTTCCCGCCCTTAAGATACTGGCGCTCCTGGTTCTCAGCCCTTCGGATCAAAAGCACAATCCATAAAAGGAAGAATTAATGAATTTGACTTCATCAAAATTAAAAATTTTTGCTGTTCAACAAATCTTGTTAAGACGATGAAAAGACAGCTTACAGGGACTTCCCTGGTGGTGCAGTCATTAAGAATCCGCCTGCCAATGCAGGGGACATGGGTTCGAGCCCTGGTCTGGGAAGACCACGTGCCGCCAAGCAACTAAGCCCATGCACCACAACTACTGAGCCCACACGCCGCAACTACTGAAGCCCACGCACCTAGAGCCCGTGCTCCACAACATGAGAAGCCATTGCAGTGAGAAGCCCACGCACCTCAACGAAGCGTAGCTCCCGCTCGCCACAACTAGAGAAAGCACACACACAGCAACAAAGACCCAATGCAGCCATAAATAAATAAATAAATTTATATTTTAAAAAACATTAAAAAAAAAAAGACAGCCTACAGACTGGAAAAAAATATTTGCAAACCACGTATCTAATAAAAGACTAGAATCTAAAAAAATACATATGTATGTGTGTATATATATACACATACGTATTTAAAAACCTCTCAAAACTCAACATTATAAAAATAAACAAGCCAATTAGAAAATGGGCAGTAGACATGGAGGGGTATTTCTCCAAAGAGGATACAAAGATGACAAATAAACACACTGAAAAATGTTCAACATCATCAGTTATTTGAGAAATGCAAATTAAAACTTAAATGAGCTATCACTACTACATATCAGAATGGCTAAAACACATAGTGACAACCTCAATCTAGCGAGTACGCAGAGAAATTGAATCATTCATACGTTGCTCGTGGGAATGTAAAATAGTATAGCCATTCTAGATACCAATTGGCAATTTCTTAAAAAACTAAATATGCAACTACTATAAGACACACCAGTTGCACTCCTGGGCATGTATCCCAAAGAAATAAAAGCTTACGCTCACACAAAACCTGAACACAAATATTTGTAGTTGCTCTATTCATAATAGACAAACTGGAAACAACTCAGATGTCCTTCAATTGGTGGATAATGAAACAAACTGTAGTAACCTATACCATGGAATGCTACTCAGAAATAAAAAGTAACAAAGTATCAATACATACAGCATTCTGGATAAATCTCCAAAAGATTATGCTGAGTGAAAAAAAGTCAATCTCCAAAGATTATATACTATATGATTCCATTTATGTAACATACTTTACATGCCAAAATTATAGAAAAGAAAAAATTAGTGGTTGCCAGGGGTTAAGGAGGGTAGGGGTAGAGTGGAAGTGGGCATAGCTGTAAAAGGGGAACATGAAGGATGCTTGCGGTGATGGATGTGTTCTGTATGTTGACTGTATCAATGTCATACCAATGTCAATATCTTGACTGTGAAATTGTACTATAGTTTTGCAAGACATTACCACTGGGGGAAACTGAGTAAAGGGTACATGGATTTCTCGATAATATTTCATACAACTGACTGTGAATCTTCAGGTATCTTAAAATATAAAATTTAACATTAAAATGATTGTCAAGTTGTAAGATAGGTCCAAAATTGTCCCATAGAATAAACTGGATAATGTATCAGTTTGCTTCTTTATTACAAGCAACAGAATCTGTTTTAGACAGTGTAGTCAGGAAGGGAATCGATTCAAAGATATTTGGATATCTGAGATAGGCAGAAAGATAGAATCAGAGTCTATGCAGCAAAAACACTAGAATCACATCATGCTCTGGCCAAAGTACCCCTCCTGCTGCCCAGACCCTGTGGCCCCCATGAGTGATTCTGGGGAACAGACAGCAGAAGCTCTGACACTACATTTGCCCAAAGTTGATCCACACTCCGTACTTTCTCCTATTATTCACTTTACAACTGATATCTGGTGCAGGGGTCTCTGATTGGCAAAGTCAAGATCATAGCCTGTGCCTGACTGCAGGAGAGTCTGAGAGAGCATGGTCCAAGTTCTACCCTGGAAAAGAGGGATTTATAACATGGGAAATTCCCCCAAGATAGGAAGGTGTTCAAAACATACTTGTCAGGTACAAACATGGCAAATGTCCACCACAGTTATAATACCATGTTTTGCCAAAAGGGATTATTTACTTTTTGAAAATTTTCAAATTCTGGTGAACAGGGGAGGTGAAGGAAGGAAGTGTGCCTCTTTGATAACTTTCTCATTGTCCCCTTCAGTTCTTCTTATTCCTTATTTCTCGATTCTATATTGACATATTGTATTTTTACTAACAAGTCATTCATTTCACTGACCTTTTCAATTGTATTCAGTGTGCCTAAACTTTCAACACTTTCTCCATTGCTATAGATTCTCTTTATTTCTAATTTTATTTTTTATTTCATTTTCTTTTTTATTACACAATACATGTTCATTACAGCCAATTTGAAAACCAAAAAATCACAAAAAAGACAAAACTCTTTTGAAATCTAGGATCTAGTAATAACCCCAATGAATTCCCCAATACCTATTCTACTCGTATCCCAGGGTAAATGCAGTTTAGGTGAAATTGACTCCACCACCATACTATTTGACCTAAGGCAATCAGAATGATGTCACACACACACACACACACACTCTCTCTCTCTCGCTCTCGCGCTCTCTCTCTCTCTCTCTCTCTCTCTCTCTCTCCAATGCCCCACCAAGGTAATTAGTTCAGTTATAATCAAACAGTGCCAGGCATCCTTCTGGCCACAGATTGGTCCAAGAGTGGGCATACGACCTATTTTGGTCCAGTTTTAAGAAACCCAAGACTCATGTTTGTTAGAAGTTCTCTTCCTTCTACTACCATCCAGGTCTGCCTAGTGTAAAGGAGAAGGTATTTAGCTGTAGAGCTGCAGGAAGCCTATGTGGAAATAGAGCTTATATTCAGGAGATGGAGTTAAAAGTGGAGAGAGAAAAATATCTTCATCCCATCATTTGCATTCCTAACACCGGATTCTTGTAAGTCTAGTCCCAGGTGGTTTTTACTTCTTAACTGAACAAAAAAGATTTTCAGATTTATCATATGACAATAATAAAATGTGTATTTTGCCTCCATCCATGCTCTAGAACTACTTGTGTGACTATCTTGGTAAGGGGTCTCCAGGACAATTCTTTCTTGGGGACTGGAGTCTCCCAACCAAATGCTATTCTGAAATGAAATTTTCTTACTTTGCTTTCCAGATTGTCCTCTACATTTTCTTAAGCCTGTGGTCCATAAATATAGAACTGGCGGATGTAACTTGATTTTAGTACAGGAGTTTAGCTTTTGGTGCCAATGCTATGTTTGAAATGTAAGAGTGTTACTGGATTTTTACAATCTATATTTAAAAGACTAGTGAGTTAACTAAGCCTGGAATGGCCAACCATTCTTGATAAGGTCAGAACCACACTTTGTGGTTCTCCTGAAAAGAGATGATCCAGAGCCTACTTGACTGTGGATGTCTGTGGGTGACCTCTGTCCAGGCTACTACTCCCGAGCTTCTTGACATCCACTTAAAAGTGCAGCCAATTTCCTTGAGGGCTCACAGATGGTCAAGATGATCCCCAAACTTCTCTCCCAGCACTTCCATACACTGTCCCTGGAGTAGTGAGAAGTCATAACTCTTTAATCCTTTCTTTGATATAAGCTTCTTCCCTGAAAGGTGGATTAAAGCTAGCATGCTTTGCTGATACCTTAAGATGCACTTAGAGAAATAAAGTATCCATTCTTAGCACCACCCAGCAACTAGAAAGAAAATCCAAGTCCAGGGACCTTCAACTCCAATTCTCATATTTATGGATAGCACGTAGCACTCCCAGGCCTTGTCTATATTTCTAGCAGGTATTCATTAGTATGCCTGTTTTCAACTGAGGTCATAGCTTCTCAATTTTGCATTAAAACTCTAATCATTAGCGCGTGATGAAACTACTGTGCTCATTGTACCTGCCTCTGACCATGACACATGGGCTTCTCACAGCCTCAGAACATGCACTACCTTCTGGATTTCCACTCCACCTTTCTGCCTGTTTTGGGAAATCGCTGTTTCTAGATTAAAAAAAAAAAAAGTAATAAAAGTGGGGCAGGGCAAGGGAATGTGCAGTGTTCTGGCACCCAGAGGGAGAGACTGGCAGACCATGAACAATACACAAGTAAATGCTGCAGTTTTAGGTAGTTATAACTGCTATAGCTGTTTTAGGTAGCTATAACTGTGAGGAAAAATAAAACAGGAAAAGGGGGTGGAGAGAGATGGAGGGTGGTGGTGATGAAGTTCCACTTCTCGTAATGTGATCTGGCATTCGAGAAGAGGAGTCAAGGAGTCAGCTGTACAACTGGAGGGAAGACTTTGAACTTTCCTTTATGTGTGACGGGAAGACACTATAAAGTTCTTAAAGAATCACCCAGTCTCCTGGGGGAGGTGGTGTTGAATAGAAGCAGGAGGCTGTTAGAATCATTGCAAAATCCAGGTTAAGAGATGATGAAGATACGGATTAGAGTGATAGCAATGAAGGTGGTAAGAAGCAGCTGAAATCTAGATGTATTCTAAGATAGTGCCAAGAAGACAAGTTGATGGATTTCATGTGTGATGAGATGAGAGAGGGAGACGTATCAAGCATAATGCCTAAGTTTGATATCTGAATAGCTCGATGAATCATGGTGTCATTTCCTAAGGGAAAGAACACTGAGGGAGAAACAAGCCGTGAGTGGGTGCATGTGGAAATCTTATTAGGCACTGAAGTCGAGATGTTGAGTAGGAAACTAAATATAAACATCTAGAGATCAACGGAAAGTTCAAGGATAGAGATAACAAACTGGAAGTTTGAATTTAAAAAGACTACCTTTATAATGACAAGTTTGCTGAAGAATATAGGGGGTAACTATGCAAATGTCTAAAATTTGCTCTGAAACGCATCCAAAAATAAAATGGATTGTTGCATAGGGAGAAGGATGGATAGATAGTTGGATATGTTATAAAACAAGTAAAATGTTCATTGTAGAATCTAAAAACAAAAGGCTATCTTTAAAGCCAAGAGACCAGAGGACATCACCTAGAGATCAATCTAAGAGGTCAGAGCATGGGCCTCTCCAATATTTGATGGCCAGAAAGAGAAGAAGTCAGCAAAGAAGATCAACTGGGGGAATGTTGGGATTTTTCATCTGTGTGTGCGTGTGTATGTGTGTGTACTTTGATGTTTTTAACTGGCAGATGTTGCGGATAATCCAAGAGATGCGACGGGAGGTGTATGGAGATCTATCCAGATCCCTTTATGCACCAGAATTATTCTATGTCTTTTTAATTACATTTATCAGAGGTCTATTAATTTTCTTCTCCTCTTCAAACAACCAGCTCTTAATTTTATGAATGATTTATACCAGTTATTTTTCATATTATTCATTTATACTTTTACATTATTTTCCTATTTTGCTTTAAATGAATACTTTGTTCTATTCTAGAATTTTGCAGTATAGTAGTTTTTTCATTAATATCTCTTTTTTTAAATTTCTTATTAAAGACATTTAAATGAGTACATTTTCTTCTAAACACTGTTCTGGCCACATCCCAAAACATTTTGATATGCAGAACTATGTTTATCATTACTTTAAAATAGTTTTTTATTGCATTCTTAATTTCTTTCCTAAGCCAATTTTTTAAAAGTATTTTTAGTATACCAAGAAATTAAACAACTTGTTAAAATTTTTATTATTCATTTCTTCTTCAAATGGGTTATAGTTACAGAATGTGTTAGCAGAATTCCTGCTGTTAGAAGGTTGGTGGCTGGTATTCTAAAAACACCTCTATATAGAGTCTGTCATACAGAGTGAAGTAAGTCAGAAAGAGAAAAACAAATACCGTATGCTAACACATATATATGGAAACTAAAAAAAAAAAAAAAAAGGTTCTGAAGAACCTAGGGGCAGGACAGGAATAAAGATGCAGATGTAGAGAATGGACTTGAGGACAGGCGGAAGAGGAGAGGTAAGCTGGGATGAAGTGAGAGAGTGGCATGGACATATATACACTACCAAACGTAAAATAGATAGCTAGTGGGAAGCAGCCACATAGCACAGGGAGATCAGCTCAGTGCTTTGTGACCACCTAGAGGGGTGGCATCGGGAGGGTGGGAGGGAGACGTAAGAGGGAAGAGATATGGGAACATATGTATATGTATAGCTGATTCACTTTGTTATAAAGCAGAAACTAACACACCATTGTAAAGCAATTATACTCCGATAAAGATGTTTAAAAATCAATCAATCAATAAATAAATAATAAAAAAATAAAAACACCTCTATGACTTGTTTATGATTTTTTTGGGTGACAGTATATACAAGTATATTTTGCATTTTTCTCACCTAATTTCATAAGCATTTGTTTAAGTTGCCTGAATAATTGGATCATCCAAGTCGTCAATATTTTCATTTATTATTTTATCATGTTGGTGTTGTCCATCCCTGCCTTTCCCGCCCCTAAGAATCACCACTCTTTGAGGTAATGCCAACCAACCAGAATTACATACAGGTCTTTGTACTATGAGCACGAGAGTTTGATGAGAGTGTGATGAGTGCTCCTAACAGCTGATCTGTGGTGGCTGGATGAGCCTCTTGGGTCAACACTTTCCTACTGTGACCTCTACAATGACTGGTGCCAAAGAACTTCTGTATCCATTTCTGGTTGTAATCTCCACTAGGACTGGATCTCAGCTCCACCTCAACCATTGCTGTTCCCTGGGAAGCTTGATTCTGTTCCCTGAACCCTCAGCTCTCCACGTACAGATGAGCCAACCACACTTATGTGTCCCTGGTTACTGCCTGGTGCTGACACTTGCTGCATTTGAGGCCCTATTTGGGACCTTCTCAAAGTACTGAACTCTGCCTCCCCAAAATCCATGTTTGCCCCTGGGATCTACCCACCTTGGAAAGTCACTAGACTGTTAAATCTAATCCTCGCTTCCTTCTCTTGCCACAACTAACATGTGAAGGTTCTAGCATGCCTGCTACCTGAACTTGCTGAGGTCACTCACGTCCTGATACTGTACACTCTCGCCACAAATGCATTATTTTGTCACTCTCTCTGGGTTAGTCTGGGTTATCAGAGAAGCAGATTACCTAGGCAAATGTTTATTAGGGAAATGCCTGGGAGAGACTATGGGGAGGGAGACAGAGAAGGCGGGGAGAGTCATCAAGCACAATGCAAGTCTGACCTGGAGTGAAGGGGAGAAGGAGATAGGGTGGGTGGAAGTACCTTAGACGGCCACAGAGACTAAGGAGGCTTGGGAAGTCACTGGGGAGTGTCGGTCAGAGAAATCCCTTGTCTCCAGGGATGGGTGGGCCTTAGATCCCATAGGAGCAGCCTGTGGGTGGCATAGGCTCCACAGGGATGGATTTCACCGCCCAGCAGCTGGAGCTCTCCTCAATTAGTCCATGGACTTGTAGGGCTGCAAGGAGAGTTCTGACAGCTGCCATACTTTCCTCCATTTTAAACAAGTTTTCAGGGACTTCCCTGGTGGCGCAGTGGTTAAGAATCTGCCTGCCAAGGCAGGTGACATGGGTTTGATCCCTGGTCCAGGATCTCCTAGTCTTAGAAGATCCCACATGCCACGGAGTAACCAAGCCCGTGCGCCACAACTACTGAGCCCACATGCCACAACTACTGAAGCCTGTACGCGTAGAGCCCGTGCTCTGCAACAAGAGAAGCCACCGCAATGAGAAGCCCATGCACAACGAAGAGTAGACCCCGCTCGCCACAACTAAAGAAAGCCCGTGTGCAGCAACAAAGACCCAATGAAGCCAAAAATTAATTAATCAATTAATTAATTAAAAAATAAACAAGTGTTCATTCATATGTTTTAGTGCTACCTCAACTGAATGTAAAATTAAGTGTTTTTTTATTGTGCATTTTCATTATGTTATACAGTGACTATTATGATTAATAATGTATCCGTTATCTTCTAGTATATCGAAATGCCATTTATACTTTCCCCATAATTTAGTAGTGATGTCTTAGTTCATCTTCTATTTTTAAACTTTATAAAGTGGCTTTGTTGTTTTTAAATACAGAATGAGACTTTTCTTGAGAAGTGAATTTTATCTTTTTTTTTTTTTTTTTTTTGCTGTACGCAGGCCTCTCACTGCCGCGGCCTCTCCCGTTGCAGAGCACAGGCTCCGGACGTGCAGGCCCAGCGGCCATGGCTCACGGGCCCAGCCGCTCCGCGGCATGTGGGATCCTCCCAGACCGGGGCACGAACCCGCGTCCCCCGCATCGGCAGGCGGACTCCCAACTACTGCGCCACCAGGGAAGCCCCGAATTTTATCTTTTTGAGAAATAGTAGTTAAGTTTGAAATCCACTCTACTGAATTGTTCTTCTCCCTTTCCTACTTGTTATTGTTTTGCTTGAACAATTATGCCTTTTTATACATAGACGGCATTTATATGTACTCTTTTCTAAAATGGGCTGAAGATAGTTTTATTTAACTCAATTCTACAAGGTTAAGTCACAAAAACATTCTTACCTCTATTCATATTAAACACCGGAAACAGGAACTTTGGACTCTGTTCTCTGACATGAAGCTTTGCACTAATTTCGCCATGTCTAAATGTGTGTTTCGTTCATTCTGTTTTTTGATCTCATATATTCTTTTGAGTCCAGCATTATCCTGATCATAATATTCACCTAGCAATTGTCAGAGTTTTCAATTAAATCTTTCAACACGGTTTTCTCACACAGTAAGCTGCTGAAAATAACTTCTAAATTTATTTAGAGATGAGGTGTGGACAGAAAATCTCTCTCTAGTCTTTGAACCTGTGAATATTCATTCTACCTTTTTTCTCAAATGATTGATCACTCAACTAGAAAAATGGCCTTTGGAGGAATAGATATTCTTTAAGAATTCATAAATACTGCCCTATGCCAGGATTTTAGGATTTAGGTTCTAAAAGTTATAGTTATCCTAATCTGTAATCTTTTGAATATTAATCAGCTCCTTTTTAGATTCACGTATCTTTACACTGTCATTGAAATGAAGGTGGAAGCAAATACATGTTAGTTTGTTCATCTTTTTTTTTTTTCTATTATTAGCCAGTATGTTTTTGGTTGTGAAAGACAGAAACCCAACTTGAACCAACTTAGTCAAAGAGGAGAATTTTTTCCCCACATGACGGCAGGAAGGAATGCAGGGCAGTTGTTATAGCTGGATTACTTTCCTCTCCATCTCTCTTCACAGCTTCTTTCTAATATTGGCTCCATGATCTACTGCAGCCTGGCCTCCTCCACAGGGGTAGTTACTGTTCCAAGGATGCATGACCCTTAATTCCCACCATCAAAGCAGGAATGACTCTTCTCCTCCAAGTCCAGTTTGAAAAATGATGAGAAAGAGCTGTGACTGGTTTTGCCTGAGTCAGGTAGATACCTGCATGATCAATTATAATTGGGGTGAGGTGGTGGTTACATGATTGGTTCAGTTGGGGTTCGATATCTGCCTTTTGGCCTATCTTTTGTGGTGGGGAGCATGGAGTTGGAAAGAAAATTGCATATTCTTTAAGCCAAATGTTTGCAAAGGGGAAAGGAGTATTTCCCACGAGAAAGAGCTGCTGCCTCAGAAAAACGAGGGAGGAGTTGTAGTCAGACAAAACAATCCGTATTCATGATAACAACTTTTACTGATTTAAAACCACCTCTTCAGGAATTCCTTTTAAATGCAAGACAAATCATTATATACCATTCTCAAGCTCAGTCACTGTTTATTACTTCATCTTAATCCAATTATAGTTTGGGTTTAATTTCTTCATCTATGCCATGAGTTGGACTTTTAAGAGTTAACAACATTCTTCTTTCTAAACACTTAAAAAATGTTAAAAAATCAAATAATATTGCTATGTGCAACATACAATGTAAAAGTTTCTGGCCTGTTGCCCATCCCTTCCAAATCTCCAATCAACTGCTATAACAGTGTGGTGTGTATCTTTCTAAGCCTTTTTCCCATTCATATCCTAACACACAAGTACAAGAATACACACACACACACAGAAAAAAAGTTTAACATAATAATGCTTTACATAATATTCTGCAACTTGCCTTTTTATTTTAAAGTGCTCAATTTTATACATCAGTACATATAGTATTCCCTGTTTAATGACTACATAGAATTTTATTGTATAGATAAAACATAATTTATTTAATCTGTCCCTTTTCAGTTAGTGGTTAAGTTGCTTCTAGTTTCATTAGTTCAAAGCAAAGGAAACATATGTTTCCAACAAGGGTACACAAATCCTTGTGTATATATCTCTGCACCCATGTCTAAGTATATCTAGAAGAACAATTCCTAAAAATGGATAGCTGGGTCAAAGTAACATTCTTAATTACCCTATGATAGTTAATCATTATGTTACTGCTTCTTTTATTCCAACCTGCCCTGGTTTCACAACTGCTACAATTCCTCTCATTTCTTTGTTAACAGAATTCCATGCTTTACATTTTGTTCATGATTTTTGAAGTCATTCCATTACAGAGAAGTTAGAGTTTCTTCTGGGCTCTTATGTATTAGGCAAATGTTTTATTGTGCTATAATACTGTTCTTGACTCATTTTTGCCTATCCACTGTGAATTTTAGATATCGATGTTTTCATTTGTTGAGACTTTGTGTTGGAATTTTCTTGTGTTCATTAGAAAAAGGAATCTCTGACCTGTTATTCTGCCATTTTGATGACACCTTCAGCTAAGCATTTTAAACAATATACTCCAAAACACCACTGGTCTGAAAATTATCATTTTAATTTCCAGAGAGCCTAAGTTTTAAACTCTTTTATCATTGAAAGCTTTTCTATTTCATTTAAACATCAGGTATGAAAACCAGTCTCCACAGATCCTACTGAGCATACCTGAAGGTGATTCGGTCCCTCATGACCACCATTAGAAGGTCAGTCATACAGATATGATCTCTGAGGTTTGTTCCTGTACAGAATGAACTCATATGTTGCTGTCTTAAATCCTGGGATTGGCTTTGTAGAGTTTTTTCCTCCCAACATGCGTCTCAGAATGTGAGCTGACACACTCTCAGTGCTTCCAGTAGACCCTGCCCCTTCCTATCTACATTGCATGAGTAAATCATGTTATCAAGCTTGATATAACTGTCTCCAAGAAATAAATTAAATAAATAGAATGAAGGAATCCTAACAGATTTCTGGTGAGGGACGTGCCTAAACTTTATTTTGTACATGGACTTGGACATCTATTTTGCCTGCTCGATGGCTTATTTTTGCTATTTCCTGATCGTAGCCAGAATCTAGAAAGGGGAGGTGATTCTACAGTTAAATTTTGGATGAATAAGACCTTACTATACATATAAATTAGCATATAGAGAACTAGGATTCTAGAATATCCCAAACACAGCATTTTTTAAGTGCCAGAATATCAAAGGAAGATATAACCATATTCAAATATTAAAGCATCAAAGTAGAATATATTCACATGGTTCAAAATACAAAAAATATTTTGAAACATTTTTCTCCCCATCTGTCCCCAACCACTTGATTCCCTCTCCCTCACAGGCAGCCAATGTTATCAATGTTCTAGTGCACATGTATAGAAGTATTTTAAGCACATATATGCAAATACATACAAACACATTTTTCTTTTTTGTGCAAATGGCAGTATATTAAACACATGCCCTATGCCTGGCTACATATCTTGCAGATTATTACATATCCATACATGAGGAATCCCTCTTTTTCCTTTTCCTTTTTCAGTGGCTCCAGACTATTCTACCATATGGATGTGCCATGGTTTATTTTACTGTTTCCCTACTGATCAATATTTGTTTTCAATCATTGCTTTTACAACCAATGATGCATTTAATAATCAAATACAGACGTCATGTCCTCATGCCAGAATATGTGAATGACAATTCCTAGCAAAGGAATTGCTAGGTCAAGGTAGATTTTTAACTTTGACAGATATTACAAAATTGCCCTGTATGAAGGTTATTTCATTTTACATTACCTATATTCCCACAGTGTGTTATAAAACTTTGATATTTGCCAATTTAATAAGTGGAAATGGTATCTCAATGTAGTTTTAATTTGCATTGCACCTTTATGAGTAAAGATGAGGTTATTCTTGCATGTTCTTATATTCTGCCTATTTTTTCTACTAGATTACTGTACTTTTTCTTATTGATTTGTAGGAGTTCTTTATATATTAGGCAAATTAACCTTCTATGATATGAGTTGCAGATATATTTCTTGGTTTGTCATTGTCTATTTACTTTGTTTTGGGTGGTACTAACCATATTTTAAAAAATTTTTAATAAAGTCAGATTTGTCAATCTTTTCTTTTTTGACTTCGTTTTATGTCACACTTAGAAAAGTCTTGTCCATTCCTGTAAACATTCTTTTATTTCTTATGCTAAGTTTATGGTTTATTTTTTGCATTTAAACCTTTGACCCATTTGAAATTCAACCTGGTGTAACATGAAGGAATGGATTTAACTAATTTTTTTTTCCTAGATGGCCACCTAGTTGTGTCACCATATATTGAATAATCTACCTTTTTCAAATGATGGTAGTTGAGTGTTTTAATTATAACTACATACTCTGCTTTACAGGTGGAGTTCCTCCTCATTATTCTCCTCTTTCTGAATATTTTTGGCTATTTTTTCCTTGCTTATATAACCACATAAAAATTTTAATCAGCTGTCTAGCTTAAAAACTGCTGTCATTTTTTAAAAATTTATTTTTTTTGGCTGCGTTGGGTCTTCATTGCTGCATGCAGGCTTTCTCTGGTTGCGGCGAGCGGGGGCTACTCTTCATTGTAGTGTGTGGGCTTCTCATTGCAGTGGCTTCTCGTTGCAGAGCATGGGCTCTAGGTGCGCGGACTTCAGTAGTTGCGGCACGTGGGCTCTAGAGCGCAGGCTCAGTAGTTGTGGCACACGGGCTTAGTTGCTCCACGGCATGTGGGATCTTCCCAGACCAGGGCTCAAACCCGTGTCCCCTGTATTGGCAGGCGGATTCTTAACCACTGTGCCACGAGGGAAGCCCTAAAAAACTGCTGTCATTTTTAATTGGAATTTTATAATTCTTACGGATGAATTTAGGGGAGAATTGATATTTTTGCATTGTTAAGTTCACCTTTCCATTTGTTCAAGTCTTCTTATGTCTCTCAGGAGCATTCTGAAGTTTCTTTATGTAGACCTTGAAAAATTATAAAGTTTATATAATAGTTAATTTCTTTGTTATTGTTGCTTTTGTAAATGAGTTCCTTTTCCTTTATCTTGTCTTCTAATTGGATTTTTTTTTTTTTTTTTTTTGGTGTATGTGAAGGATTTTGTTTCTGAGTATCAATTGTGTACCCAGCCACATCACTGAGTCAATTTACTGTTTTTTAGTTTCTTTTCTTGAGTTTTCCAGATAGCCAATCAAATTATTTGAAATTAAGGTTAACTTTGTCTTCTCTTTTTTAATATTTTATACCTGCATTTTTTTCTCTTGTCTAATTGCATTGGCTAACATGCCAGAAGCTTTAATTAATTTACTCTGACTTACAGGGGAAGTATACACATTTAAATTGAAGGCGTGTCATTTCATGAGACCTGTAACCTCTGATCCATCCTTTCACCAGGAGCACAGGCATCTGTGAAACTCTAGGAAGAGGGCCAGAGAAAGACAGTAGTCTGTTAAATGGAAGACCTGTACAAGCTCTAAGTGAAGAGGCAAATATCCTTTCCTAGCCAACCACTTTGCCTCTAAGGAGGTTGAAGACTGATATTGCCATCTTTGCTGACCTCTTCTGGCAAATCTGAAATCAGTCAGAAGATGGCAGATTTGAATGTTTTCCCCAAGAAGTTCCTGCATTTTCCTGGGCTGCCTATCTGAAAAGATTTTTCAATATCCTGAAAGTTATTTTAAAATTCCACCCTTTTCTTTAACTTCTCTGCCTCCTCCTTTTCTTCCCTTGCTTTTGTAAAACTTTCATATTTTTATCTCCTCCTTTCCTCCCTTAGATTTTTGGTTGTTCCCACATTCCTGTATCCACAACTACCATCCCGGACTGAATTTATTTCTGCGCTCCAAACTCACACAGCTCTTGAAATAGGGCAGTTAGGAAGTCAATGATTGCCTTGGCTGGAGCAGTTTCAGTGCAGTGGAGGATCCATCCTGCTGTGGGTGAAGAAATGAATGAAAAGTATGGGAGAGATAACAGTGGGTGTGTACTTCTATCTCAGGAAACTTGGCCAAGAAGGAAAGAATAGATTGAATGGTAACTTACCGGTTAAGCCAGAATAAGGAAAGTATATTCATTTACTCGTTCATTCTTTTTTTTTTAACCTTTAGTGGAGTATAGTTGCTTTACAATGTTGTATTAGTTTCTACTGTACAGCAAAGTGAATCAGCTATATGTATACATATATCCCCTTTTTTGGATTTCCTTCCCATTTAGGTCATCACAGAGCACTGAGTAGAGTTCCCTGTGCTATACAGTAGGTTCTCATTAGTTATCTATTTTATACATAGTATCAATAGTGTATGTATGTCAATCCCAATCTCCCAATTCATCCCACCATCACCCCCCCTTCCCCCATGGTATCCATACGTTTGTTCTCTACGTCTGTCTCTATTTCTGCTTTGTAAATAAGATCATCTACATCACTTTTTTCAGATTCCACATATACGTGTTAATATAAGATATTTTTCTCTTTCTGACTTAATTCATTCTGAATGAGTCTCTAGGTCCATTCATGTCTCTACAACTGACCCAATTTCATTCCTTTTTATGGCTGAGTAATATTCCATTGTATATATGTACCACATCCTCTTTATCCATTCCTCCACTGATGGACATTTAGGTTGTTTTCATGTCCTGGCTATTGTAAATAGTGCTGCAATGAATACTGGGGTGCTCATTCATTTTTTGTTCAGGGTGTGAGGTGACTGTGCAAATGCACCTCTCATGTCTCAAAGTGCAAGAGTGCAACTGATGGGCCACCGTGTTCTGAAACCCTTCCCTTGTCTTCACTGGGGCCACGCTTCCCATGGGCTGCTGCTCCCAGCTGATGACTGTGGATGACAGGGACACCAAGGCAGGTCTGTTCCTGGGATATTCAGGACAGCTCAGATGGCCACTTAGGCTCTACAACAACTCAAGTCCTTGGTGAACTTCGCTAGGAATGTGCTGCAGTGTAAGACTCTTTCACCCGATCTTCTCACCTGCCCTCTCTCCTTTACAATACTCATACCTGCATGACAATCTGATGGCTCTTCTTGGCTTTCCAATCCCAGGACTCCTCCTCTTTCTCTCCCATAATCATTTACCCTAAGAGATGTCTTGGACTTCTGATCCTGTGAGGTGTCTACTTCTTGGAGGACCCAGTCTAACACAGAGTGTAATAGCCTTGAGCATGTTTGAAGGATAGGAGCAAGGGCAGAAGAATACTTTATTCCCCATCTTCTCTCCTGCAGATTCTTTCCCAAACTTTGTAGCCTCTGTCTACCAGCCACATGTCCTGCAGATTCTTTCCCAAACTTTGTAGCCTCTGTCTACCAGCCACATGTCCTGCTGCCTTACCATAGCTTTCCTCTCAATATCTTCATTCTCCTGATCCCAGACCTTGTCCCAACTCTAAACTTCCCATCTGCCTTTCAACCTAAGTAATCCAAAGGCATCTGAGTGAAATCAGTGGACTCCAAGGTGGGCAGCTATCATACTGTCCTGCAATTTTGTTTCTTTTGTGGAAAGGCTGCTCATTTTCTGATCGTCCACATAATGACATATTGAACGGACATTTCATTATCACAGAGTTTCAAAGGCCAAAGCTCTGGAAATAGATGTTAAGTACCACAAAATCTAAAGGAGAAATGCCAAATATAACTTGGCAAGACTTATTAAAAATGGAATGACAGTCCATTGACTTTCATTTCACCATCCATCCAAGCTATAAAGACAAGACTGAAGTTACTAGAGGGAAGAAATTCATAGGGGTAGAATTCTATAGTCACCCTGTCCCACATGCCCTAGGCAAGTAAAGGCAGTCTCCAAGACAAAACCCCACAGAGATCAGAGATGCAGGCATGATCTGTTATTTATCCCACTGCCTGGTTGGATGCAAAATCCCATGGGCCCACCCTGGTGCCACTAGAAGAGCAGTATGGTGACAGAGTTTTCAAAAGAAATGAACAACTATCCTCAGAGTTTGAGAGAGCAGGGAGAACTCTTGCCTCATCAAATATGACAATGATAGCAAGCCTTCACTCCTATCATCGATATGGCAAAAGGGGCCAAGTAGATACTATGGAAGGTGGGAGATATCTTCAAGGTGCCTGGTCTAAGAGGGCTACCTCCTTGCATGAGGAGACTCCGGCACAGAGAAGCTGTAAGTTGAACAAGCAGTGCAGGAAGCAGAGAGGATCATTAAGCAATGTGAAATGCAGATGTCCTTTCAGGATACCTAAAGAATCCACACATGTGCCCAGTGAGAAAGATACCATTTGGACCCCTGCCCCACAAAGGGCATTAGCAACTCAGCAAAGAATAAACAGCTCCAGACAAGTAAAAAGACTTCAGTTCCTTTCCCCCTAACCTCCTCTTTCCTGTCCCGACACCAGAAGGCTCAGAGCAGAGATGGAGAATTGAAGTAGACCAGCAAGGAGGAGAGAAAGAGCAAACTGTTCCTGCTCTCCACCTGCAGGGCTCCAAGGCACAGGTCAGACACAACCAGGGGAGAAGAAACTCTTTAAATGAGATGAAACATTGAGGTTCTAACATAGACTGGGATGCATGGTTTAACACTGGATAATGGGTCTTTATGAACAATATGAAGCTGTTTTTATAAGCGAAGTGACTGGAAAATTGCAGGAGCTACCCTAAATGTCACACAGAAGAAGGGAAGCGAAATCTGATGGAACTTGCTGGAAGCAAAGGTTGGAAAAAAAGAAAGCCATTTCCTTTTCCTATTCCATTAAATTTAGCTTATTTAATACATCAGCTACACACACTTTGAAACGTCCTTACATTAAAAAGCATGGATTAAAAGACTCAGCCTAACCAAGTTAGTGGAAGTGTTGTCAGGGCCTTTCAAGGGAGCCCTATATTTTATTCACAGTTCATGTTATTCCTCTTGAGGGACAAGGGTCTTCCAGTACCAGGAGCTCCTCCAATTTTGTTACACTGGATTGCATAATCCCCACATACGCTGTGTTCTCTAGGACCGCACTTACAGGGCTCAGGCAAGGAACAGAAGGATTACCTTTTAATCTCAAGAAGCATTCCTTATGATTTGTTTTTGATTCTGCAAGACCAACCATACTCATTCCGATCTGGCCAGTGCTGCATACATTCAGGAATATGAAAAAGCATACTGTTCTATTTAATCATCATGTATAATTTTAAATATTAGCTGGTTACAATAAATTAATGGTTGCTTGGCAACCAAAGAGCTGAGATTTAGAAAGGAAGTATTCCATTCTTGTTCAAATCAGAACAGCAAGATTGGTTGGAACACTGTGAGTTCTGTCAAATTCTTTATGATGGAACCAAAACCTGGTGCAAAGGGAAAAGCAAAGGAATGCTCACATTTTACAGCTTAGTTAATTTTAGGAGAGGAGAGAGGAAGTAAATTGCATCTCATCTCCTAGCTTGGGTTAGAACTGCCCAATTTGAGAACAAGTACTAATTAGCTGAAAGTGAAGCTCAGCTGTGACTTGGCTAAAAATGGGAGATTTTGCAAAAATGTACTGTAAAACTGGGTGCAGTTGATCTGATTCACTTTGCATGTGAAAACTGGACCCATACTGACAAAACAACATGTGGGAAAAGAGTTTTAAAGCATTTTGAAAACATTAAGACATCTGGTTAGACAAATGACCAACTAGCTTACTCATAACATATCCAGAAATAAAATCCAAACTGGCATTTTCGGCTCAGACTCTTTGATGAGAGTGTCACTAGCCAAAATCAACTTGATTGGCTAAGGGTCAATCTAATAACCAAGGGAATAAGAAGAATATTTTTAATAAAAGAAAGGGAAGGGAGACAGACTCTGGGTATTTGGAAGATCTCCAAGAAGGTTTTGGGAATGCATATAAGCTTTGGAGACAAATTAAACCATCATTTTAAGGACTTAACGTTAGTCGTCACTCAAAACTATTCAAGTGAATGAATGGTGAATTAACATTTTATTTTTAAAATTCTCTATACTTAATTTTGATTGAATTTTAAAGCCTATTGGAGCAGGCAAGGGAATTTTAATTTTGAGGCTTAAATTAATTAACCTCGTTGTGACTTTCTGCATTAATCATAAAATTTGTTATAATGTTGAAGACTCCATCATTTTGATGTTACCATTTCTTAATTATACATATGGATAAAATACTCTGGAAAGATATACAAGATTCTGGCAAGAGAGGAATGCCTTAGGAGGGAGAAATGAAGGCTGGGGTAGGAAAGAGATTGCTTTCACTTGCCCTTTTTGTTTTCATTTGATTTTCACTTGCTCTTACACTTCTAGACTTTTTGAACTTTATACCATCTGAGCTTATCAATAATTCAACAAAGAAGTACAATTTAAAATAAACATTAAAATTATATTTTAAACGCATATGGTTCAAAGAAAAGCAACATGATGTGGTGGAGAGAACAGGATCTGGAATTATAGACCTGGATTTGAACTTCACCTTGGCCTTTGAGTACTTAGGAGAGCGTGGGCAAGTAATTCAGAATCCCTTTAACTCTGTTTTCCTCATCCTTAACATGGTGCAACATATTCAGTAAAAACCGTCTCATGTCTACTCCCCACAATCCCCACATGTTTCCAATCGACCCAGTTAAATATGTATATGAGAATCTGGTTTTCCCAGACACAGCCCCCTGGGTTTGACAGTTGTAACCATTTCACCAGCATGTGTCCCCAGTTCCTCGGCTCACCTGGAGGAAATCAATACAGTATTGGACCTCCTTCAGTTATTCTACTTGCTTAAGACCATAGTTCAATCCACCTCTTAAAAACTCATTACATCGTGTTTTCCTGTTCATGGAAATAAACCGTTCTTCTCAGGTAGTGAGTCTCTCTGCTCATGAGTCTCCCTCAATTTCTGAAAATCCAATTTATGTCAGAAATATCTAGTATTTTATTTTCAAGTTTTCAAAACACTGTTCCTAAAATGTTCCTTTTTTTTTTTTTTTTCTCCCTTCCCCACTCCAGAAAAGGGTTCTCGCTTTTCCCTATGACATCATCCCTGAAACCAACCCACTTTGCAGATCATCGCCTGGGAGATCTGAGAGATCAGTACCGCCGATGCATTATTCAGAGCTGCCACTAGGTGGGGGTGTATACACATTTCTGAGAAGGTACACACCTGCAATTCTTAGTATCTTGATCTCTGAAGTTTCTGGTTCTTACTTTGGAGGGTAGGAAGTAACAACAATAAGTTGTTAACATTAATTAACTTGGGAAAAATGAGATAAATATAATGAAGATACCTAGAGTCAAGCAGACACTATCTCAAGCCAAAGACATCTCATATCACCTCGGGTCACTATCAGATTCTAGTTAAGCATCCCAGACTGAGCTCATTTGCCTTTCTTTCTCATTCATTCCATAATGTGTTTCTCATGTACCTCATAGTCACACATCTGTATTAAGACTACAACGCCTTTCTGCACACTGACAAGGGTGCTTGCTCTGTGTATGTTATTGGCCTGCAAATTATATACAACCTGGGTTAACATGAAGCAGGACATGGCAGGCTTGGGAAAGGCAGATGCAGTCCTTATGTAAAAGGACTCCCTTTGAAATGGTTAAAAAAAAATCATGAAAACCCCCACTTGACACTAAAAGTTATAAAGTGGATCATTTTAATGTCCCTAGTTGAGAAAAGTCCTACAATACAAAAAGGCAAAATCAGCAATGTTTTTCAGTGGGTGGGCATTTATCAGAGCATCCACTCCAGGCATTAAACATAGCCATATTATTTGTTCGGTGTGTTGGCAATGCTTGTGCACACACACATTTGCGAGCACCTTGCAATAATGATGGGTGGCAAGCACTGTGGCGGTGCCTTGGCATTGGACCTGAGTTCAAACACAACTTCTGTCACACGCTGTGTTTCTTAACCTCTATGGGTTTCATACTCTTTATTTGTATAATGGTAATAATAACTTTTTTTTTTAGCAAGGTTGTTGTGAGGATTAGAAATAAGGTATGCAATATCACCAGCATGAGGCCTGGAGGTAGTTCTCAGTAACGGTGGTATTTATTGTTAAAACTTTCACTCTTAAGCAGTTTTGCTCTATCTGTGGTATTTAGAGACATTCTTCAACCTTTCCTATGGGATCCCTGGATTTTCTCTTCTTTTGTCAGCTGACTGAGCTAGTTGTCTGA
This sequence comes from Hyperoodon ampullatus, assembly GCF_949752795.1. NCBI lineage: Eukaryota > Metazoa > Chordata > Mammalia > Artiodactyla > Ziphiidae > Hyperoodon > Hyperoodon ampullatus. Next base: position 97,099,037 of record NC_136922.1, read on the forward strand.
GCTGAATATTGTCTGCGTAAATTCTTCCCAGCTGCACCAGCCCCAGCCTCGGCTTCTCACTCCAAGCCCCGCCTTTGCTTCCTAGAGTCCAGTCTCATTCTGTTCTAAATGGAATCATCCTTTCTAATATTAAGTACTTTCCTCTTTACTGGGTCATCAAGTCCCCTTCTGTCTCTTTCCCTCTACACATTTCATGGTCTTAAGTGATGTTGATATCTAGTCACTATCAGGTCTCTCCCCATCTTCCTTGACCCTGCAATTTCCTATTCAAATTTACACGCACACATCATTCTTTATTTTGATTCAAGACAAAGAACTGTAATTGTAATCTACATATAAATAAGAGATTGGTCAATTTATCATGCCATTAAACAGAGTCGACCTTTTTCTAATTTTTTTTTAATGTCTCTAAACTTCTAACACATTACTCCTATACCCCAACTTCTTTCAAAATGCTTATTTGGATAATTCATTCCATAATTCAATGAAGTCTATCCAGAGAGCTTACACTCTGTCTCTCTCTCTCTCTCTCACACACACACACACACACACACACACACACACACACAACATTCTAGAAGCACTGCTCACCATCACCGCCATCTCCCTTCCTTCAGAGGCCCCCAGATCACTGCAGCAAAATTTTTGGTCTGGTTCCCTTTTCTTTTAACATGGCTTCGCCCTTGAGCTTCCTGCTTATAAAGAAACAGATTTTGCCACACTTAGGGACAGAACAGCTGTCCCCAGGCTTGTCAAGTAGACGTCATCTCTGCACCATGGACCCCAACCTCCTGCTCCCATCACGTCTGGCCTGTGATCTGAGAGAGGAGCCATCTTGCTTTGAGTCTGTACTCCTGTCTACAGATTAATCAGTAGATCCCTTCATCTATCACCATTCATCCATTTTTCTTTCTTTCATACTGTAGCTACACATCTGTTCCCTGGAAAATTCTTTTCAGGATTTGAACATGAATCTTTCCTGTTTTCTACTGGTTCCCTTAGCAACCTAATCAATTTACAGTGTTTGTTACCATGAACTTGCCTACTAAGTAGGGACTTTCTCTCCCCTGCAATTTTTGTTCCCAGTCTACCTTCTGCCTTGTAGCTCAGAAGACCCAGGTTTAATTTCTATTGTGGACACTGACTAGCCATGTAAATTTGGACAATGATTTATGTAAAAGGAAAGTGGAGCTGATCTCAGACAGCCGTTCCACCTCTGACACTGAGGATCTGGTATGGACCTCTTCCTTCATATATTGTATTTTTAATTTTCTCTAAGAGTCTGACCCCATAATAGAGAGGTTGGATAACTGCCCTAGAATCATGCAACTCAGAGCTTGTAGAGCAAAGACTTGAGCCTACGTTTGGTTATAAATTCCATGTTTTTCCATTAATCATCTTCCAAAGGCAAGACTGAATTCAGGAGAAAGAATCCGGGCTACTGGGAAGCTACTCTTCCGCATTTCTAGCTTCTCTAACCACAGTAGTTTTCTGCTCAAATCATGGAGTATTCTGGGAGGCTGCAAGAAGGTAGGTCATCTGTGAGAGTGAAATAAAATAATCTGGTAGAAGCCAGTTCTTTTCTAGAATCCAAACTCCTGAGGGGGAAGTCCCTGCTTAAAGATGCCTTTCTCAGTGTTCTCATGGCTGGTTGAAAACCAACAGCATCTTCCGTGAAATGTCTGTTTACATAACTAGAAATACATGCCAAGAGATTAAACTTGAAATAAGTCAGGTGCCACTGGAACATGAGCCTAAGTACACAGAGGATTCCTCATTTTCTGCCTGATAACGCTCACTTTTCTTTCAAGAATGAAGTCAGACATGATTGCTCTGGGAAGCATCCCTTTATTCGTCCCCTCCTGGCTGAGTCGGAGGTTCCCCCTCTGTACTGCCACACACCCCCCGAGCACAACTCTCTGGGGGACCCTATTACAATGTGCTGCCCACCAACCCCAATCTCTCCCTTTCTGCACTGTGAGCGATCTGATGGAAGAGACTGGATTTCACCTCTGAGTTCTCGGTGTCTAGCACAGTGCCGGATGCAGAATGAGTGTTCATTTGTACTATGTGTGTGTGTGTAAGAAACAGGGGGCAGGGGTGGTGAGAGGAACCTGGAAAAGTGGAAGAGGAGAGGAAAGGAGGAGAGGGAAAGAGGGAAAATGGAGAAGAAAAGAGAGGAGAAAAGGGAGAGAGAAAGTTAAAAATACATGGATCCAGTGGAACTACCGTGAGATGGATCTGGTTCCACACTACATTAATTACCTGGATCCCACAAGTTCCCCTAATAAGGGGAGCATGGATGGTGCTTTAGATCCTTGAGTACGAGCTTCAACTCACATACTACATCCCATAGCTCTTAAAATATATGAGTATTCCCCTTTCTCCAGTGATGGTTACTCAAGTAAATGGTTGCAGGCTTTTGGAGCAAGTCTGGGAAATCCCACTGGATATACTGGGTTGGCCCAAAAGTTCATTCGGGTTTTTCCAGAGGATGGTACAGAAAACCCCGAACGAACTTGCTGGCCAGTACAAATACTTGTCGTGGCATCACAGGGCCCTACTTCTGGGGCCTCAGATTCTTACAATTGATGATGCTGGGTCTGAGAGCCGGTTCCAATCTGAAGACTGGGCAAAGGGATCGTGACTTCTTTGGGGTTGCTGGTCTGAGCCTTCTTCTCATTCTTTCTTTTTTTTTTTTTTTTTGCGGTACGCGGGCCTCTCACTGCTGTGGCCTCTCCCGTTGCGGAGCACAGGCTCCGGACGCGCAGGCTCAGCGGCCATGGCTCACGGGCCCAGCCACTCCGCGGCATGTGGGATCTTCCTGGACCGGGGCATGAACCCGTGTCCCCTGCATCAGCAGGCGGACTCTCAACCACTGCGCCACCAGGGAAGCCCTCTCATTCATTCTTGATTTCTTTCAATTATGTACGCTAAGCAGTACTCTTGCTCATCACCCTTATCTCTTGCCCCATGAATACCATGTTCTATTTGCTATACGCAAAGGTCCATGCAGTTCAGGCTCCACCTGTTTGCCCTTTCGACCTTGCTGACTAATAGGGCAAGTGTGCATACTCTGCATCTGACAGTTAAGGGCTGCCACATGGCCTCTGCTACTCTGGTTACCTGTATCCCTTGGCCACTAGGATGTCCAGTTCTGTAACAGCATCTCCTAACAAGAGCCTCAGCTGATGTCCTCCTTAGCCATGCATTTTTATCATCTTGCTAATAAGCAAAGGGTCCTCCAGGCCTCCCTCCCAAAGAATATGGTCAACTGTGGATTTTTCAGTGTTATGTAATAGCCCCATAATAGCATTTCCACTTTTCTAAACCTCTGATCCCTTCCTTCAGAGTCTTGCAAGGCAATTTTTGGCATCTCTACTTAATTTAATGAAGGCTGGCACTTTTTTCAAAATTCCACGAGTCAGCAAATAGCTTACAGGAGACCCACTTCCCAGGACCCTTGCCAAGGTGTTAATCCTGCATGATGGCAGACTGTCTCCGTATCAACAGACTCTCCCTGATTTAGCTTTACATTCCAACCACCCTGATTCACCTCCCTCTAGATCCACTCCCAAGCAGGCTCGCCCAGTGCTTGCCAGTGTGTGTTAGGCAGTTCCTGGCGCAGCTTTGATGTATGTTATCTCTTTCCTGTTAGCAGCCTTAGCACATTTTTTTTTTTTTTTTTTTTTTTTTTTGTGGTATGTGGGCCTCTCACTGTTGTGGCCTCTCCCGTTGCGGAGCACAGGCTCCGGACGCACAGGCCCAGCGGCCATGGCTCACGGGCCCAGCCGCTCCGCGGCATGTGGGATCTTCCCAGACCGGGGCACGAACCCGTTTCCCCTGCATCGGCAGGCGGACTCTCAACCACTGCGCCACCAGGGAAGCCCAGCCTTAGCACATTTGTGGCCTTGGGAACAATAGAAAATAAATTTGGGAGAAAGGGTAGTAAAAATATTGTTTCACCAAGACAAGACTGTCTCAGCAACAACTGTTTGAGAACAATGACCAGGGGATAGGGGAACTATTCCCCATACAAACACAGCTATCTGGTCCACAGAGTCAGGAAGAGTTGTGATAACACTTCAGGATTTTTAAATACTTCACAAATATAAAGTATTAAGGCAATGATTGTCTTGTGTTAAATCCAAATAATGCATATACCCAGTCTGGAAATCCTAAGGCCAAGACAGCAGCCCACCACTAAAGAAACCTGAAGCATGTGGTTCACCAAAGGCAACAAAATACCCCCAATCCAGCTCAGCTTCCTCATCATATTGACTGAACCCCTCAGACTTACAGGTGGACCTCCCCCGCAAAAAAGGTTTGTCCATATTGAGGAATAAATACTATTAACCTCAGTCTCAACTGTCCTATATACAATGTACAGAATTTAATTTAAAAACTTATGAAGGACTTCCCTGGAGGTGCAGTGGTTAAGAATCCGCCTGCCAGGGCTTCCCTGGTGGCACAGTGGTTGAGAGTCCGCCTGCCGATGCAGGGGACGCGGGTTCGTGCCCCGGTCTGGGAGGATCCCACATGCCGCGGAGCGGCTGGGCCCGTGAGCCAGGGCCACTGAGCCTGCGCGTCCGGAGCCTGTGCTCCACAACGGGAGAGGCCACAACAGTGAGAGGCCCGCGTACCGCAAAAAAAAAAAAAAAAAAAAAAAAAAAAAAGAATCCGCCTGCCAATAAAGGGGACATGGGTTCGAGCCCTGGTCCAGGAAGATCCCACATGCCATGGAGCAACTAAGCCCGTGCGCCACAACTACTGAGCCTGCGCTCTAGAGTCCGTGAGCCACAACTACTGAGCCCACGTGCCACAACTACTGAGCCTGCGCGCCTAGAGCCCGTGCTCCGCAATAAGAGAAGCCACCACAATGAGAAGCCCGCGCACCGCAACGAACAGTAGCCCCCGCTCGTCACAACTAGAGAAAGCCCGCACACAGCAACAAAGACCCAATGCAGCCAAAGAAATAAATAAAATGATTAAAAATAAATAAATAAAATTAAAATGGACAGGGGCTTTGAATTTTAACAAATGACTTTCTAATGTCTGTTGAACTGATAATAAGAATGCCCTCTTCATCAACCACCCTTGCCCTATTTTTAACTAGCCATTAAAAATCAAAGAAATGTGGATTCTAACCTCAAAGAGGTCTCCATCTGTGAGAGAAAGGAAAAGTACAATTAATTCTAACACAGTGCCTCAAGAGCCCAGAAGAGAAATACTGATTCTTGGGCCGCAGCCGAGCAGTGTTTTCTGACCCACTAATGGATAAAGGAGACATGGTTGAGAGAAAAAAACCAGTTAGTCAAACCAACGGCAGGACTGACAACAGAATCTGGTTTTTCAAACTTCTTTTCCACCTCTCCATCCTCGGAAATTCTCCCGTCCAGATCAAAGTTGGATAAATTAAAAGTTGGAATCTCCAGGATCTGAAGTCACTCAGTATAGACTCCTCTAGCCCCTTATTAAATGTGTATCCATCAAGTTCCCATCAAATTTATAGACTTGTCATGGCAATAATGCTAGTAACTCCTTCATAACAGTCACTGTATGTTTACGTTCCTCCCTTGAAAGGAACACATACTGTTAGAAAGTAACTATATAGATTCAGTGTCACTTTAAAAAATTTTCATTTCATTTATCACAATAGTATTCACAAACACTTGAAAGACAGCAAGTAACACTTACATATGCAAGAAATATTTGTATCCAGTCTACTTGCAATGTTAATGCAAGGAAATGGGAACAATTGATCTGATCCTTAGTCTACGTAAGGTCATTTAACTGAAGGCGACACCCTTCTCACTCCAAAGAAGTAGCTTACACTGGAACATAATTGCCAGCAGGTAGGATGGCATTGTTTGTAACATGCAGAGCTAGTTATATATATATATATATTCCAGGAATCTTTATTTTTGCATTTTATATTTAGGTCTATGAGCCATTTTGAACCTTGTGAAAGTGTAAGGTCAATGTCTAGATTCTTTTCTGTCTCTTCATATGATAACGATTTTTTTAAAATCTTGTATCGGAGTACAGTTGATTAACGATGTCGTATTAGTTTCAGGTGTAGCGCATAGTGATTCAGTTATACATGTATCTCTCCTTTTTCAAAGTCTTTTCCCGTTTAGGTTATTACAGAATGTGGAGCAGAGTTCCCTGTGCTGTACAGTCGGTCCTTGTTGGTTATCTATGTTAAATACAGCCGTGTGTGCATGCCAATCCCAAACTCCCAATCTATCCCTCCCCACCCAGAGCTAATTTAAATAGAGGTAGAATCAGTGGCAGATTTCCTGACACCTCCCCCATCTTCCCTTCATTTGTCTGACATTCCAGCCCCAGAGATACAGCGTCCTCCCAGTAAGCAACCATTAGGAATACAAGGTTCTGAATAGCTACCACAAGAGCCCATTGTCACACATGGAAATCCCAGCGGGAAATAAAAGTAGGTTTATTCCTAGCAGCTGAGAGGACTAGGGAGCAAGAAATCAAAGGCATGCAAGTTCTGATGAAGGAAGATAAAGGAATCAAATCATTTTCATATAAAAGTCAGGCCTGGGTCCTAGAATGACCAGTGGTGCCATGAACGTGCTGCATATATAGGATTTTAGGAGTTAGGTGAAGCGCAAAACTTTCTAAGCCCAAGTTGGAAAATGTGAGTGTTGCCTGTGGAGCACCATGTTCATATCGATCTAGTTTCACCAAATCTTTCAGCTTTAAATTTCCTGATGTAAATAGGGTCCTTACAACCATGCCTGATGAATACAGAAGAAAAGTGATAGTGACCCAGTAGTCTGCCGATAAATATTTAATCACTGGCTCCCCAGTTGTAGCCTTTGCTGACGCAGCATTCACCAGTTTCCACAGTGTCAGTTTCATTCTCATCATGTCTAGTTTCAAGCGACCAACATGACATCACTGAGCTTGGAGATGGGAAGAGACTCTCACCATTATACAGTATTTCTCTTTTTTTTTTTTTGATTTAAAAAAATATTTATTGGAGTATAATAGCTTTACAATGTTGTGTTAGTTTCTGCTGTACAACAAAGTGAATCAGCTATATGTATACATGCATCCCCGTATCCCCTGTTTCTTGAGCCTCCCTCCCACCCTCCCTATCCCACCCCTCTAGGTAGTCACAAAGCATCGAGCTGATCTCCCTGTGCTACGTGGCAGCTTCCCACTCTACTATATACAGTATTTCTACCATACTGACACAAGTGACACAACTTCAGTGGAATAGACCAAAGTAAAATGCAGTAAAATAATTAGGAGTTTTGAGTTTTGATTACCTTTGTTCTTAACAATCTATTTGATTGTAAGTGTCTATTATTTAATTTTTGATAATGACTAACTATGTTTAATTCCTGAAAATTTAACAATCAATTTTCAGCAGGGCTCCAGGCCATCAGTGTAGTATGCTGCCTCGGGGTTTTCCCTTATCCTGTTCTGCATTCAACCCAGCATCTTTGTCATTCTCCTTCTCTTGAGTTAGACAAGCATCAAATGCTATGGAAGGAAACCTCATGGAATTGCCCTTTAAAAGAACTATTCTTAAGCTCTCTATGAACTTACTTAGGTCATTTTCAAAATTTAAGGCAATGAAATTCCAGCACTGACCGTAAATAATACCTTTGTGAATACAGTAGAGTTGCCCTGGCATGCAAAGGTTTCCACATCAATACCCTCTGTACCCACTATAAAATTTGTCATCTTGTGATTTCAGTGAGTGGAGCATCTTTCAGAGGACACTTGCAAACCCCCAAGAGACCTGGATTTGATTAGTGAAGATACCCATGACCACTCTCCAGAGAGCATTCATTAATTCCATCTCCCAGGGCTTGCACTGCCTACACAATGTGCCATTTTTATTTCTACGTTACTTTATATATTAAGTTGTTTCTCTCTGGAATTCACTTTTCCCATTCTCGGCCTGTGAAGTTACTCTATACTTCAAAGCTTGAATCAAATGACACCACGTTTGAGAAGACTCAATTTAACCAACTCCCTCCCTGTATTCCCAGAGTGCTTTGCATATCCTAGTAACTAACACATAGTTTAGTCTTCCCACACTAAATTCTCAGCTCTTCAAGTTAGGCATCATGCCTTCTCTACCTCTGTATCTCCTGTACCAACAACAGAGATGTTCAGTAAATGCCAGCTGTCTTTAGCAACGAGGTTTGTAGATGAATTTGGAATATGAGCAGACGCTGTAAACGAAAACACGGAAGGCCATCTTAGTTGACAGTAATAGATGTGTAGTAACCAAAGCGCAGGAAGAAGTTACCCCACTGCACCTCTATCCCAGTTAGTTGTCTAAACTAGCACTAGTTGTTAAGACCCACATAACAACAGGCACAAGAGGAAGCAATGTGGATAGTGAGAGGTCTAGAAAGTGTTCAGTGGCAACACTTCACTAGTAAATCTGAATATTTTGTGGGGGAATATCTAGCTGCCTTCACTTATTTGCTGGTCTGCCTGTGTGAACCAAAATTGCGCAGTGGGTGAATGTTAGAGGGAATCACAGTGAGGCTGGATATAAGGGCTTCATCCTAAACATTAGCACACAGCAGCAAAGAGAGGGACCGCCTCACGGCTGTGAGGGCTCCATCTCTAGACTGGGTTCCAGCAGGGCCTCTGTGCGTGCTGCCGTGGGGATGCCTGAGCTCAGGGGAGGTGGGCCTGGATGACCTACGCACTCCTCTGCAATTCCATGAGGCAGTGGTTTAGTTACATCATGACTCTAAACCTAGGGAGACTTTCATACAGACACTCTGTCTTAGAACTGGGATCCCCATATTCCTTCCAGCAAGCTGGAAAAGTAAGTTCAAATTACTTTCCAGATTATGTCTATGCAGTTGCCTCATTTGACACTGTGTACACCGAGGGTCCCTGTCACATCCAGACAAATGTGTGGAACCAAAATATCTCCAGGTCATGTCCACGCAGGATTCTAACAGCAAGTAGGAAGCTGGACCATTAGGCTAAAGTCACTCAAGAAGTCTAAAGTCAAACTGGGATGAAAATCTTGGGGATCTGAGTCCTGGTTACGGTCTCCAGAAATAGGACCTGGGATAAAAGTCATTAAGAAAGGATGGCTCCGATAACAGCAAGTACACCCTCAAATTCCCTCTTCCAGTGTCCTTCACACTGTTGAGATTGGGACAAGGGCTTTTTATACAATTCCCTGATTGGAAACCCCACCAGCTAATTGTCTAGATCAGCACTTCTCACATATTACTGTGCATTGTGAATCACCCTGGGGTCCTATTAAAAATGCAGATTCGGATTCAGCAGGTCTGGGATGGGGGCCCAGATTCTGCATTTCCAAAAAGCTCCCAGGAGATGCCAATGTGGTTCCAGGGATCACACTTTGAGTAGCAAGGGACCACAGGCAAGTTTTTTAAGAATGCGACGCCTGTGAGATGCTAACTATGACAGGGCAGTCACTGTGGAGGAATAAAGCATGGGATACCTTCTCCAAATGTGGCCAGAGACCCCACTCCTACAGGAACACTGAGAAAAACAGGCAAGAGACTGCTGTAGGCTGTTGGTTATTTTTAAATTTTTAGGCGGAAACGTGCAGAGATGAGAGTCACAGAAGAGAGTCTCTCAGGAGGAAAATCTGAGTGGATTTGTGTGCTGATTGAGAAGGAAAAAGCTGAAGGAAAGTGTTTGCATATCAGAAGGAGATAATTGCCTCCCATTTCGTTTTTCAGTTTTTCACAAAATTTGCAAGGAGGGTAAGTAATTAGCCCCTAGAGACTTAGAGGAAAGAAAGTTCTCAGGATGAAAAAAATGTTTTCCCAGCTGGCCTTTACTGCAGAATCAAAAGTATCTGCCCACTTTTTTGGAGAGGCCCACAAATGGGAATGTGTCCCATGGTAGTTATTTTTTTTTTAAAAAAAAAACAAAGCTTAATTGGAGACCAAGCTTCCAGACAATAAGAGGGGACTCGGGCCTCCAGGCCACACACCCTGTAGGGGGATGCTTGCCCCTCCTACCACCCCCTTTCTTCACAGGCTTGGGTCTGTCGGGTGGTCCCCACACTGTGACTGTCCGCACTGCAAACGAGGACCCAGGGCCTCTCTAGACACCCTGTAGGCGGAGCTAGCTCCAGAAGTCAGAGAAGTTTGCATGTACTCTGTCTTGTTTGGCTAATCCCAGCCCAGTCCAGATTCAATATGGTATAAGAAATCAGATGCCAGAGCTATTCCCACTCACAATCTCCTTCCATGACTTCCTAAACAATTCCCAGATTTCCAAGGAACGCCCTCCCTCATCCGCCCACAGCCCATTACCCACAATACCCATCCTGTTCCATTTCTTCCTCACCAGGCTTCTATCACCTCTGCCTTACCCCGCAGGGCTGCTGGCAATCTCCCGGCCAGGCGGCTTCCAGGAAACCCAACCTCAGAGGGCCTTCCCTCTGGGCCATGGATCTAAGGTTCTGTGGGAGAAGCGGAGTGCTAGCCCTTGAGAAGACGACGGTACCAAGTCTGGGGTCAATGATCCAGCTTTCCCCTCTTCCCTGAGTGCATAGCAAGGATTGAAAAAAAGGAAAAAAAAAAAAGAATAAATTGCATGCCCTTCTTTCTAGGCATGGGGCCCTCATGACCTTGCTGTATATGGGAATTGAGAAAGTGGCCCCCAGAGAGTCATTTCTCTTTAAAGGTAAGGGGTCTGGGGGCCAGGAGTGGGTAGTGGGCAGCCTGGGTGTGAGTGCTGCTTCTACTCCAGGAGAAATCCCACAGGGGGGTTCCAACAAAAGGCACATGGTTATTTCTGTTTTGAGGATGCCAGGCCTCTCTGCTCTCCTCCAAGAATCTCCCACTTTTAGAATCCCATCCTGGACTCTGAAGCCAGTTCCTGGGAAAAGAACACACCCCCAAAAATGTGCACACAAAGAAACGTAAAGGAATGTGAACAAAACCATAGAGCAGGACCAGGGAGGAGAGATTTTAATAGCACATTTCATACTAATAGCTACATTTACTGAGTTCTTAGTACATACCAGACCCTGTGCTAAGAGTTTGATTTGGATTATCTCTTTTAATTGACATCATCAAGGACCTCTGACCTTGAGGACATATCCTCAAGGACCTCTGACCTTCTCATTCGGGAAGGTGAAGATGAAGAGGTGGAGGAATGGGGCCACCACCTTGTTGAGCTGCGTGGAGCAGCCCTTGCCTGGCCTCAGGTAGATAAAGATGGCGCTGCCGTAGCCCAGAACCACCACCGTGAGGTGGGAGGTGCAGGTGGAAAGGCCTCTGGTGCCCGGAGGAGGAGGGCGTGCGCAGCTCTGCAGCCGCAATGAGGATGTACGAGGCCGCGATGAGCAGCGGGGCGGCCAGCACGAAGAGCGAGGAAAGGACAGGAAGAAGTCCACGAGCTCGACGTGCTGGGTGGCGGAGCAGGACAGCTTGAGCAGCGGGGCAGTCACACAGGTAGCGGTCAACGATGCTGCGGCCGCAGAACCAGAGCTGGGTTTTCCGCAGGGTCAGGGAGATGATGGAAAGGAACCCAACCATCCAGCTGACCCCCACCAGCTTCACACAGACTGGCCCGTTCGTGATAGTCGTGTGGTGCAGAGGACGGCAGATGGCCACGTAGCAGTCGAAGGCCATGGCTGTGAGGGTCAGGAAGTTGGTGGAGCCCAGGGAGAAGTAAAAGAAAGACTGGCTCAGGCGTTCAGCCAGGGACATGGTCCTGTGAGTGGACAGCAGGTCGGCCAGCATCCTAGGGACCACAGTGGAGGTGACCAGCGCCTCCACGAGGGAGAAGTTGCAGAGGCAGCAGTATATGGGTGAGTGGAGGCGGAAGTCCAGGGTGACAATGGCCAGCTTCCCCAGCACCGTCAGCACATATATCAACAGGATGAAAGCAAACAGGAGGGTCTGGAACTCATGCAGATGAGAAAATCCCAGGAGCACAAACTCCCTGACGACGCTGAAGTTACTCACTGCACTTGACGCCCATTCTCTGTACCATGTGTGAGAAGCCAGGAAGTCTTAGTGGGAAATCACCACCCGCCACTCTCTTGACCTTGCTCCCTGGTGGCTGGCCTGGCTTCCCAAGCAGACTGGCCCGTATGCATGGTGAAGTTCAATGTCCCGGAGACACATTCCCAAAGGGCAGAAGTTCCCAAGGTGCAAGGAACTGAGTGGTTCTGCTGGACAGATTTAGGAACTGGCTACTCCCACGTCACTATCACGCCTAAACCCTTACTCTTCTGTCTTCTACTCATTCATTATTTCATTCAACACATTTGTTAAGCTCTGTCTCTGGGCCAGACTTGTGGTTGGGTCTGGTAAACCCTTCCCAACTGCCAAATGTAATAGCCTTTCAATCAGAATAACACCTGCCATTAGCAGAGTTCTTTCCATGTCTCAGGATCTGGTACCTTACACATTACTTCTTTTCACCCTTTGGGCTCAGTCCTCATCCTCCTTGCCTTCTCTGTGACATTTCATGCTGTGAATCACACATTTTTGAAATAGCTTCCACCCCTGACTGTGGAGACACTCTACTCTTAATTGTCCAGTAACTCTTGAGGTTTTTCTTGGCTGGCTCCTTCTCTAACTCGTCTTTCTGCTGTTTTCTAAATACGAATGTCCCCGCATCTCTCTTCTCATCCTTCTTTTCTCTCTCTGGTCTCTCCTTCAGAAAACTCACCTTCTCCCTTAACGAGAGCAATCTTGAAAATGTAAGAGAGGCTCTGCCTTTTTGTTCTCAGCCCACATCTCACACTACCACATACTCATCATGTGTAAAAAATACACACATAATCATCTCCTCCCCCAAAGCCAATATCATGTTCATGGCCTCCCAAACCCCCGTTATCCAGACTTGAAACCTGGGAGGTATTTCTTTTTTTGTTGTTGTTTCGTTTTGTTTTGTTTTTCTAAATTTATTTATTTTATTTATTTTGGGCTGTGTTGGGTCTTCGTTGCTGCGCACAGGCTTTCTCTAGTTGTGGCGAGCGGGGGCTACTCTTCGTTGCAGTACGCGAGCTTCTCATTGCAGTGGCCTCTCTTGTTGTAGAGCACAGGCTCTAGGCACGCGGGCTCAGTAGTTGTGGCGCACGGGCTTAGTGCTCCGTGGCACGTGGGATCTTCCTGGGCCAGGAGTCGAACCCGTGTTCCCTGCATTGGCAGACGGATTCTTAACCTCTGTGCCACCAGGGAAGTCCCTGGGAGGTTATTTCTGAGTTCTCCTTCTTTCTTCTAAACCACTTGAATTGTTATCCTTAGAAATATATTTTTTCTCATCCCGTCCCCTTTCTTTTTGCATAGCCACCAACTAGGCTCAAGGATTCACTTCCTCTTAATCATCACAACAGCATTCTTAATGGCTTTCTTATTTGTACATTTCTATATATGTATTTGTACATTTCTGTATTGGATCCAACCTATCCATATACTGCTGTTATATTTATTTTTCTAAAGTATTATGTCCATAGGCTGTTTTTTTTTAATAATCTGAGGCAATGTTATTTCATTTATACATTACTTTCAATGTCATCTACCTTCATACAGAAAAAGACTACAAGGACACATTTTAAAATATTAACAATGAGGGGATATGGGGATATATGTATACATATAGCTGATTCACTCTGTTATACAGCAGAAACTAACACAACATTGTAAAGCAATTATACTCCAATAAAGTTGTTAAAAAAAACAAAAAAATATTAACAATGGCTATCTCTAGGTGTGGATTATAGGCATCTAAATGTTTTCATATGTATATATATCTTGTTTTTCAAATTCTTTTTATTTGAACACACATTATATCAGTATCAGAAAAAAATGTTTTAAACAACATCTATTCCCTCCCTTGTCTATAAATCAAGCACAAACTCTCCCTGGCAATCCCAGCTTTCTACAGCTCTACCCATCTACCCCTCCAGCCTAACATTCACCTCTTTCTTACTGCATGATTGTGCTTCCACCAAGCTGGACCACTTGCTGTTCTCCAAATATTAAGACCACCCTCTGCTTGCACACCCTTTCCTTACTCTTCCCTATGCTCAGAATACCCTGTCCTGCCATCTCTGCCTGGCAGATTCTTACCCACACTTCAAATGTCTCTCCTTTATGAAGCTTCATCCTCTATCCAGATGTGAACTTGTCCTGCCAGGAATTCTCAACGAGGGAAGTTAGCATGCTCCGCCTTGCGTGATAATTTTTCTTGTGCCAGCCTCATCCCAAACACTAGATTCCTCATTTCTCAGTGGCAGGCCTCTCTTTTCATCGTTATAGCCCTCACAACACCCTGCAGCAACACGTCTTACAAAGCGTAAGGACTTCGTAAATTTTGGTTAAACAAATGAATGAGTACATCTGTTGGGTTTTCATTCCTAGTCCTGAGAAGAAAAGTCTTGCCAAATGGAAACTCACGTTTTCGTTCATGATTATTTGAATGTGTGCATTATAGACTTTAATAGCTGGTAAGGGGGCAAGCATGGCCTGACAAGTTCTTATCAGAAAGATACGATGAGACCAGATGTGTTTCAGAATCCAATCCCAGAAGGGTCTGGGTACACCCTGTAATCAAATACACTACTACTTCTGCAGCAAAATACACGAATATGCACACTAAATAGAATAAATAAAGGCAATAAATGGCCTCACAGTAAGTTCAGATCAGGTTTCACTACCTAGTTAGTTTGACCCAAAATTAGAAAAGAACTTTCAGTTGTCAAAGCATTTTTGATGACAGCATTATAGATCAGGGGCTGTGAATGGTTAGACCTCATTCACTGAGTGCCCACCACGTACTGGTTCCTACACTGCAAAACGACTGTGAAAGTTGCCCTCTCCATATCACAGGTGATAAAAACCGAGACTCAAGATGTTTAAGGATCTCCACCCCAAGTCATATAGTTAATAAATGTACAGCTGGGATTTGAACCCAGAGTCTTCTAACTCCAATACCTACTCATTTAGAGTCATTAAAATGCCAAACGTGAAATCTTCCCAATTTTCAAACAGTGCCATACCGATCTCTGAACACAGGATTCAAAGTCTATTGCTTAGGTCTGCAAACAGGGAGAGTATTCAATAAATGGTAAATAAAGGAATGTACTAAAGAATAAATTCCCAGGATTGGCTGTTGACCATCAGTGATGAGTAAGAGACAGTGATGGGGAGGAAACAGGGAGGGTGTCCCTTTCCTCAAAGAAAGGATCTAACTTGGGTCTCAGCCATTACTGTGGAACCAGTCAGAGGTCCAGCCCTGAGTGCTCCGGCACTCGTGGGGAAGCCACGACAGTCAGGCTTTCAGGGGGCTGCTGGCCCTCCACTTACCACTTCTCCGATTGCGCTCTCACCCTACCTGGCCCCATACTGATGTGTGTCACATTCTGTGGGTGTTATAAATGCATGAGCCATAATGAGGAATTCAACGCATGGGCCCATTTTATGTTTGATTCACCATCACTGCCACCCAGAAAGCAATATCTTTCTTACCCGATAGGTTTCCATGACATCGCCTCCGGAGGTTCAACGTTCTAAAACATCTGAAGTCCTGAAATCAGAGGTGAAAGAGTTAATTCAGGGATGACCCTGGAGTCAGGAGTACTCCATTCGGTGCAGCAGGCTTCACTCCACCTCACACTAGCCAGCATCCTTTTCAAACTGACCTCCTATTTATACCCTCACCCCAACCCATCTTGCCTTCCTCCTGCCAACCTCTCTCGTGTCTTCTGGACTTCTCACCCTTAGACATTCCTCTCCCTGTTTACGGTCTCACATCCCCTCTCAGCGTTGATGACTGGTGCCCCCCTCCTTGTCCACGATGCATGCCTGTCCCTTCATGTTCATTCAAGACTCTGAGCCACGGCCCCCGCAGACTCCAATTCAGCAAACTGGAGCCCACAGCTCAGGACAAGCCCCCTAGGGTATGTTTTAGGACCCACTGTACTTGTTGAGTAATTTTTTTTTTTTTTTTAACATTCAGGCAATGCTTTATTTAAATCACCAAAAATAAGGTTTTAAAGGAAAGGAACTGTAACAAGCTAATGTACAGCTACAAATTTTCTTTTGCCATCAATATCAACTTCCTCTAAAATATTCTGGGACTACTTTTCGGTTTCAAGCAAAACTAATGCTTTATTGCTCAGCCTCATCACAAGAATGAAAACGGTTTGCAAAACAATTTTGTTTAATGCTAACAAATAACTAAACAATGTGGTTATTGCTAACAAGTAACTCCGTCTACTGAAACAGCCCGACCCACACACACTTTGGTGAACATTTCACTGTGAACACAACTGCTCTTTTCCCGCCGTCACAGATGGCAGGTACCATGGCAAGGGTCAGATGCTGGATGCCGTTCAGGCACCTAGGAAGTAATGCTTAACAGAAATAACTAAGGTAGGTAAGCAGCTCAAACAAATGGGCCCACCTCTGCCACACCCGCCCCAAGGGGGCTGTCGCATTGGCTCTGCCTGTAAGGAAGGCCCACCAACTCCCTAGCTCTTTACTGGGGACCGAGAGCGCAAAGCTAGATAGAGAAGCTGTTCTTCCAGAACCATCAAAGCCTTCATAAATCGCCCTGGGGTTCTTCGTGCTGTCGTGCGCCTCACAGGCGGCAACACAGGCAGACTCTGGGGAAAAGTCATCATGGTATTCTGCTAAAAACCTCAGAAAGAGATCCAAGTGCTTCAGATCAAAGGCTTCAGATTCTTCTCAAAAAAGGACATCTTTCCAAGGATTTCTGGAAGTTTCACGAACAATTGCAGCAAGTGCTGTGCCCCATAAATGTAAGAGGGTGGAGGTGGCTGGTCCCCTGGGGGTAACTGTCGGGTACAAGTTTCCAGGAGAGGACCTCATTTATTTCATTAGTTCTTCTGCCTTTAAAGGCAGCAAACACCGCACTCCCTTCCTTGCTCGGGGTCAGAGGAACAAGTGAGGATGATCTGCTACGAACACGTGTCTTCTCTTCCAGGTGCAGGAACAGCCTGGGCATGCTGGCAGACGTGTCCTGCTGCCGGCGCTTGGGCTGAGGCGAGGCGCTGCTCTCAGACAGCCTGTCGCGATTGGCAAAGTGGCGTGTGGACCGCCTCCGAGACTGCAAGGCTTCCGGCTCGGCTTTGCGCCTTTTGGGGGTGGCCGGTTCGCCTGTGGTTCGCTGACTCTCTGTGGACTGTGGTGTGGATGGATTCAACAAAGGTGGACCTGGAGAGAGATCCTCCGCATTCCCATTAGTGTTTGTGGTACTTTCCTTAATCGGAAGAAAAAATTTGGACGAAGTCACCTTTTTATACTGAACTTGTTCATATGGATAGAGCAAAACCAATGGGAGAGTGTAATCAAAGATTATTCTTTTTTGTTTTGTTTTTTTAAAATATATATATTTTTAAATTAATTAATTAATTTTATTGATTGATTTCTGTCTGTGTTGGGTCTTCGCTGCTGCACGCGGGCTTTCTCTAGTAGCTGTGAGCGGGGGCTACTCTTCATTGCGGTGCGCGGGCTTCTCATTGCGGTGGCTTCTCTTGTTGCGGAGCGCGGGCTCAGTAGTTGTGGCGCATGGGCTTAGTTGCTCCACGGCATGTGGGATCTTCCAGGACCAGGGCTCGAACCCATGTCCCCTGCATTGGCAGGTGGATTCTTAACCACTGCACCACCAGGGAAGCCCCTCAAAGGTTATTCTTAATCCATCCACAATCTCCTTACAAAGGTCAACGTTCTTTTCTGCTGGGATATACTGCACATTCATGTTGGCGTGTGGCATAGCGTAATGGTGACGAGGCCTCTCGTTGGCTGAAAAGGCTGCATTGATAGCAAAATGCTTCACGTACGATTCCA
This sequence comes from Hyperoodon ampullatus, assembly GCF_949752795.1. NCBI lineage: Eukaryota > Metazoa > Chordata > Mammalia > Artiodactyla > Ziphiidae > Hyperoodon > Hyperoodon ampullatus. The sequence goes on from NC_136922.1 coordinate 97,116,865, forward strand.
AAATAGTTCTGATGTTGGTCTGGCACGGAAGTTTCACTAACCATTTCCTCCTGTTGATATAGTAACTATCGTCCTCCAGGTTCTTCTTCAGAACTTCAGGGATTTTCTATAGTTATGGTTCTTTCTTCCATTTCCTTTTTTGCGTGCAGCTCTGGATCTTCCTTCACTTCAGTCTTTTCTTCAAGATCACTTTCTTCACTTATTTCTTCATCCTTTTCTTCACTATTGTCATCAGAGGAACTGCTGACTGAGTTTTCAACATTTTCATCTTTTTCTTCAGCAGGGAGGCTTTTTTTTTTTTTTTTTTTTGGTACGCGGGCCTCTCACTGTTGTGGCCTCTCCCGTTGCGGAGCACAGGCTCCGGACGCACAGGCTCATGGCTCAGGGGCCCAGCCGCTCTGCGGCATGTGGGATCTTCCCGGACCGGGGCACGAACCCGTGTCCCCTGCATCGGCAGGCGGACTCTCAACCACTGTGCCACCAGGGAAGCCCAGCAGGGAGGCTTTTTAAGACAGAGTCCACACCAGGCAACCTGCAGCGCTTCCTCTTTCTTCCCGTGCTTCTCAGGCGAGCTACAGCTCTTCTTGCCAATTTACGCTGTAATCTCTGAGTTTCATCGGTGTCACGAAGGACATGATCTTCAGCTGCCCATCTATCCCAGCTTCTGTTCCAACCATTAAAATGGATCAGATATTCTGGGATCTTTCTGCCTTTTTCGTCTTTCCCAACAATAACATCGACAATCTTGGCATCCGTCCAGCACTCGCGCCTTGGTGGGGTCGGGCTCGAAGCACAGCACTTCCTCCCCTGAGTGGAATTTAAATTTCATGCCCTCGCTCCCACTCATGTGCTCATCGTGGTGGAGGGCGAGGCTCTGGGATGGGCGGAGCGCACGCGGTGGGGGACTTGTTGAGTTATTTTACGTTTCAAGTTTTTGTTTAGGATGCTGCCAAATTAACATAGGTGAAGTTTAAGTTGAATGTAGAATCAACTTTTCTCTGCATCGGGGTCTTCTGCAGACCAGAGTTTCCTCGCTGTAGGCTCTGTGGAAGCCCTTGCTACAGAACAAAACCTCTCTCAGGTCCCGGAGTCCTGCACTCCTGTGACCCAGGCAAACTCAACTTCAGTCAGGAGATAATGAGGTGCCCCATCAAACCAGGCCAGGCGTCGCCTTAGACATTACAAAGCAGGCTGGTCAAGGCCTTGGTTGGCCATTTAGTGCGTGCTTTGGACCAGGCCACACGTTGTCTGTACTCGACAGGCTGGGGTCCCCGACGTGTCCTCAGTTTCCCTTACTCACTCCTGGTGAGCATTCTCACTGGTAAGAGATCCTGTTCATCCTATTCCAGTCATTCATGCTGTAGGTTTTATAGGTCAGATTTCTGTTAAAATGTCAAAGAGCAGGTATCATAAGCTGCTGTCTCCATACACTAATCCTCTGGAGACTTGGAAGCCATCTGAAAGACCCCTCCTTGTTACACATCTTTCTCTCTCCACATCAATCTTCTCAGTTCTCCTGGCTGAGTTATTCCTATGCGTTTTGGCTTCTCTTCCTACCCCAGAAAATGACTCTTAAAAAAAAAGAAAAAAAAAACATAACTGGGAATGCAGACGGGGGTGACAGTACCACCACCACGGTTTTTTGTAGCGATGATTCTGATCATCAGTGTCTTGGGACATGTCAAGCTTCTCAAGAGAATGAAAAAGTGGGGATGAAGAATGGAACAGAGGGATGGACAGAGTGGACAAATGGATATTCCCTTGTGGTTCACAGGCCTTTGCAAGGGGCGGTGACAGAGGAAGGACACAGAGGGAAACAGCAAACTGGGGCCAGCAGACCCGCTGGCAGCCAGAACTGGAGGAAGAATGACGCAAGTGGACGACGTGTCGGGTAGCGAAAGGTCTGCGAAGGCTCGAAGAGAGGACAGAGACGCATCAGGAAGGAATCTAGGCTGAGCGTCCCCTGAACCCAGGTCTCTAAGGAAGGACCAGAAGGGGTGGGATGGCACAGAAGACCTTTAGCTCCTCCCCAAGAGGGGGGGCAAGATGAGACCAATGCAGGGAATGGAGTCTTGTCGCCATGAGCTTCACTGCTGCACCCCAAATCAGCAATAGCACAGGGAGCAAGAGGACAAAGGCAACTCGAATCATTCATCATATTCACCCTTCACTCATTCATTCGGGAAAATCGGACTGATAGTGGTCAGTACTACCAGTGCTCTAGGAATACAGTGGTGAACAAAACAGACCCAGAACTTACAGGCAAATTGGGAAGACAGACAATAGAGAAGTTTAAAATGACAAACTATGACCAAGTGTTATGAAGGCAATGAAAGGGGCATGACAGAGACTGGGGGGAAGGCAGGTTACTCACCCATGTAAGGTCCTATCCTGCCACCCACGTCCAGATGCAGGACTTGGCCGTGGTAGTCGCACCCGGTGGACGGACGACAGCACACGTGCAATAGGTTGAAAGGAGCAAAGAGGTCCCTCTCACACATCTGCGGGTGCAGTTGCCAAACCTGGGACCTGTGGGGCAGACCAGAGTAGACAGAATCAACACAACACCAGGGTGGAGACACCTCACCCTGCTCGGGCCCCTTTCTCTGTACTCCCTTCGTCCTGCTATCCAGGCATTCCTGGCTGGAAGATCTGAACCCAAAATGCACTGGGAAAAGTGGACATGCCCAGCTCTCCTCAGGGCTGACGCTGTGCTCCAGCAGGCTTGAGTACAGCACGACAGCAGTTCTGAAGGAGCAGCTGCCTCCCCTGGGGACTTGGGAGCATCCTAGCATCACCCTCAGTTTGGGAGATGTGAGCTCCAGGGTGCAGGCAGGCAACTGCGAAGCCATAGGGGCCTCCCGGGGAGCTGTGACCGCTCTCTCTCCCTCTGCTGTCCCCTCTGGGCACGGGGCTCAGAGCAGTCCAACAGCCCTGCCATCTGGGCTCTGGGGTGAGGCAGAGAGGGAGCAGGGGCAAAGCAATGGACACCAGTTGCTTCAGATGCAGACAACTCAGGAGCAAAGACAATGAGCTAAGAAATCTCTTCATCTCTGGTCAACCCAGAGGGAGAAACTGGATCCAACTGTCTTCTTTTCTTATTAACTGGGAATGAGAGAGATGCTGAAGTACTAAAAACATCTCTTTTAGAAAAAAAGGAATCAGCAGGACCTGAGCATCAAGATATTGGGGGAGATTTACTCTCCTGCCCAAGAATGATCTTCAGAGCATCTTCTCCCAGGGCTTCAGTTCACCCACTTAAGCAGGGGACATGAGTCCTAAATGCACATGTCTGAGTTGGTACTGGGAGGACAGGAATCCATGGATGAAGGAATCATGGTCATGGTTAGCAGAGAAAAGATATCAACTGAAACCAAAGTGAGAAATTGAGGACGTGCTTACAATTATGAAATCGTAATTATACATGCACACACATGTACTATTTATAATTTTGTATATCACATAAGTTTATGAAGAAATGAAAAAATATTGCAAAGAAACATTTTAATAGAGGTAGAATTCCATCCTTGTGAAACCCAAAACCAAAGGCATCTTGTACTTCTTTATCAGCAAGACCAGCTTCCCTGACTTCTTCACCAACCCAAGGACATGCATCACCTCTACTGCCTAAGAACTCGGAATTACATACTTCTTCTCCCTTGTTCCTGATCTCTCTCACAGCAATAACACCTTTGTCATGTGCTTCCCACAGGCACTGTCTCATCTGAGTCACTAAACAACCCCATGAAGCAGCTGTTATTGGTGTCTTCATTTCCTTGCTAATAGTACAAAGGAAGCCGTTACTCTAGGACGCACCTAGGTGGTAGCACCTGGGTTTGAACCCCAAAGAGCAGAGAACAAGTGATCTTTGATTTGTGTACTTTAGACTTTTGTAGACATGACCTTGCACACACTCATACCTAACTCACCTTTAACATTGCCAAGTTCATATATCTGCAGATCTATGAACATTTCAAGTATCTCATACAGCATCCCGTGCCATCTAACAGTTCAGTTTTGTCTGTGCAATTATTTAAGTATTTTAATGGGAAAATAATAAAAGGAGAACATGGAAAACTGAAAAGTGATGATGCCTGTGATAAAAAAGTATAAATCTCATAAATGTAATCAAGTAAAGCAATGTTGAGAAACATTAGGCATAGTAAGAGTGGAGCATTTTTGACTTCAACCCAAAGCTGCTTGACTCTATGTTCAAAGAAGAAAGAACAAAATTAAATAACATTTGAAAAATCCTGGAATGCATAATGTAACCAGATACATCAGCTGATAGATCAGCTAGAAATAGTTTGAGAGTAGGGGTGTCTTTTTTGGTGGAATTCATCAATAGAGGTAGAAACATCACACTAAAGATGTGATGAGATGAACACAGGAAAGGCCAGAACCGTGTCTAATTGGATTCAGTGACTCAGCTAAGCTTACTCTGTCCCCAAATCTCCTCATATGCAGCTAAAGTCCTTCTGTCACTCAAGTAGTGTGTTAACTTCTATTACTTGGGCTAATTGCTATGCAGGTGGAGCCCAGTAAGAAGGAACAGGTGCCTAGGATTGCACATTGTGAAAAGAACACACCACCTACTCCTTAACTTCCCAAGTGTTAGAAATCAGAAGCATAGCTAAGGAGAAGCAGGAGTACACTTCCCTGAGACCATGCAACCAAGTGGGTGGGTGGGTGGGGTCTAACAGCATTTTATGAAGGGAAATGGGTAGACATGATGGCTGTTAAGGCCATGATGGAAAGATAACACATGGTGCAGAGTGAAGGCGAGATCATGAGTCGTGCCCATGGGAAGGCTTCTCTGTGTTTGCTACCCTGCAACCAAAGACTGGAGACCACCCTCAGCCCCACCCTCATATATGGGGATAGCTACTGAGAAGTCATTTAGGATTTCCTATTCCATTTCATCACAAAAACAGGGCAGGTTTTCAATCCTGGTACTTAACCTGAACTGGACTTATTTTCTTTCTCCAACTTTCCTCAATTACATCCCTGGTGATACACTTCTCTTATTCCAGGATTCCTTGGACTTTCCTGGAAGAGCCAAAGAGGAACCTCCTGTTTTTCGACTATTAGATTTTTACATATATCCAGAAGATACTGTATGGTTACCCCTAATATCCCATTCTACGCCTCAAATGAGACAGCTCTGAGTTGCAAGTAATGATGAAATTGTTGATCTGTCATTTGGAATCATACTTTGGAATCCACTGTTGATATTCAGAATTCCCAGCAAGACTCCCCATTCTTGCTTTTTCTTCTTCATTCTCCATCCTCTATTCAAAACTCTTCTGTTTCCATTTGGCTTATCTTCTCTTGGACCCCTAATCACCCTTTTTGCTCTATAACTCCCCATAACCTGACATAGAATAGCTCTACCCATCCAAAGACCTGTTTTACAGAGTATGTTCCCCATAGATCTGTGGGAGAAATAGTCCAAGCTTGGTGAACTTCTACTTTCATAATGAATTTATATAAGAATACTGGGGGGGAAAAAACACAGTACATCTATCTCAAAGGCTGATTCCAGGATAGAGTCCCATGAACATTTGTCTAAGCTCTGGAAGAAAAGATCTGAAGGCAGAATTTAAAGGAAATACGACAGCCATGCTTCTGTGAGTTATCTGTCATTCTTGTTTTCTACAATTCTCATCCTTTTGCCCAATCTATGGGGAAAAAAAGTTTTTCATGCTGGAGCTGCAAATACCTCATTAAGTTCATGAGCACTTAAATATGATGATGGGCACAACTATCATCACTTTAATGTTCAAATGATAAAGTGTAACAAAAATGGACAGGGTTTTGAACCCCCAAATCATTTTTTTCTTTAATTTTTTTAACATCTTTATTGGAGCACAATTGCTTTACAATGGTGTGTTAGTTTCTGCTTTATAACAAAGTGAATCCACTATACATATACACATATCCCCACATCTCCTCCCTCTTGCTTCTCCCTCCCACCCTCCCTATCCCACCCCTCTAGGTGGACACAAAGCACTGAGCTGGTCTCCCTGTGCTATGTGGCTGCTTCCCACTAGCTATCTATTTTACATTTGGTAGTGTATATATGTCCATGACACTCTCTCACTTCATCCCAGCTTACCCTTCCCCCTCCCCCTCCAAATCATTTATTAAACAATTTTGTAACATATTTTACTTGTATCTAGAAGCTGTGAGTGATCCATCTGAGGCTAAAGAAATGGTGGTAGAGAGAGAATGAGGTGAGGTGGAGAAATTGGGGGAGTGGGGAATGTTTAAAGAAACTGGGTTTAGAAAGTCATCACAAGGAACACAAGAAGAGCTGAATAAAGTGGAGGTGCTGCGATAATCATCCCACAAGAAAAAATATCAAAGATAGAACAAGAGAATCGATGAAGAAATACTACCAAAGAGATTCTGCTTTATGCTAAGGTAAGACATTTGGCAAATCAAATGTAAGTAACTGTTCTGAGTGCCCAGATTCTGAAGAGATGCTGCTCAAAAATCCAAGGAAAAGTCTGAGGGCAAAGCTCATGGATGGATTTGCAGCTCCAGCAGGAAAAATGTATTTTTCTCATAGATTTGGGAGGAGGAGGAAAAAGCTAGAAAAAAGAGAGTGAAAGCAACAGAGAGAGAAATAACATTAACAGGTAAACAAGCTCTTCCTGAGTGTGAGAGTGAGTGATTTCCTGACTTAAAAAAAGGACCCCTGGGCTTCCCTTGTGGTGCAGTGGTTGAGAGTCCGCCTGCCGATGCAGGGGACACAGGTTCGTGCCCCGGTCCAGGAAGATTCCACATGCCGCGGAGTGGCTGGGCCTGTGAGCCATGGCCGCTGAGCCTGCGCGTCCGGAGCCTGTGCTCCGCAACGGGAGAGGCCACAATAGTGGGAGGCCCGCGTACCACAAAAAAAAAAAAAAAAAAAAAGACCCCAAACCATGCTAAAGGGAGAATGAAATCAGGGAGTCCACCAGTGATTGTCTGCCTCTTCAAGCTTACACTTAGTAAAGATGAGGCACCTATAATTAATCTCAACTGTATGTAACCTCTGCTTACATTTTCCTTAAGCTGTTTTGCCTGCGAGCAAATTCTGAGCTTGTTGCACTTCCTGGGGGCTGGTGGATGGTTAGATAAACCGTAAATAAGAGAAATGGAGAAAGTCAGGAATTACAGGACATTGTTTTAGAAAAAGACCGTCACCCTCCGATGTCATCCCCCTTCCTATTGTAGAGGCAATAGAAAAATGTCCCAAAGCTGATGGGGTGAAAAATCTGCCTGGAAGAGCATCTTGAGTTTGGGACTGCTCAAGGAGAATTTGGTCACTTTCTGGCCTCCTTGGAGGGGAATACTTGGTAGGTGGGTGAATGTGAAACCAAAGGGTAGTTATCAGATCCATTAAACTGTAACTTGCTTAATAAATAATGAGCTGGAACCTGCCTTCACTGATCAAGCTCACTTTAACTGCTGCTACAAAAGCCTTGCATGTCCTTCAAGCATCATGTACCCTAAACAATAAGCTGTTTGTCCAAGTTGTTTTCCAGGAACTTGGAGTCAGCTGCGTCCAGTTCAAGTCTGGCCGGTTGAAGCTGGTTGGAACCACTGACCCTCCAACTGGGCATGCGTGGGCGCCTGTCTCGGTGACCTTTTGACTTTAGAGGGCCAACAATTCCACACTCAGAACACGCTAATGCCACCATTTTCTAAACATGCACCCCGTGAAGAATCCTGTAGCTTACCTGCACCTGCACAGAATGACCATTATGAAACTGAGTCCTATGACTAGTTTATAATTAAAGCTAATGCCTGGATTTATGCTCTTGTTCCTCTCGTTCCTCTTTTGGTCCCTTTTGTCCCCTTTTGTCCTAGCCCATGCCTGTTTGATCAAGTTTGCCTAATCAGTAAGGAGTAATGAATGTCAGGTGTCTTGAGACACAGCTTTCTGATAAGCATCCCTGTTTATGTGCTGTTCTGAGTTACCTTTGAGTAAGCTGACCTTCACAGATTAAGTAGGGTCAGACCTCAGGTCATGGACCAGTAGACCAAAAACACGTAACAGATGAAGAAATAGCACAAGAAGATGATTAATCACTAGATTTTTTGTTCTTCCCCTTTAAAACCCCAGACACAAAGACCAAAATGGAGTGGATCTGAGACTCCCACTCCCTCACTTGGCGCCCTGCGATAAAATCCTTACTTTGCTGCAAACTCCTGCTGTCAAGAGTGCAGCTTTCTGTGCCACGGGCACATGAGCCCTTTGCTCGGTTTCCATTATCTCAAATTTTTCTTATTTCTAATCACCCTTCTCCACATTCTCCATGCCTCAGCTCTAGCCCATAAATAGCATGAGCCCCTCACCTTCGGGGAGGAAGATTTGAGATTTGTTCTCCTGTCTCCTCACTTGGCTACCTCGTGAATAAACCCTTTCTCTGCTGCAAACCTCGGTGTCTCAGTATTTGACTTGCTGCACATCGAGCAAATGAAACTCATCCAGTAACAAGTGTATGGTTGAGAATTACCTTAGGAATTTGGGGGGCTTGGGGGATGGTGGAGATGGGCCCATAAATGGGTACAATATCTATGCTCTCTCATGAGACTAATTACTCTCACGTTGTGTGGACTTAGAACCTAAAGAAATAAGTGGGAGCAATGATCTCCTCTGAGATGGAACGCACCTTTTTTTTTAACTTTTTATTTTATATTGGAGTATAGCCGATTAACAATGTTGTGATAGTTTCAGGGGCACAGCAAAGCGACTCAGCCATACATATACATGTATCCGTTCTCCCCCACACTCCCCTCCCATCCAGGCTGCCACATAACATTGAGCAGAGTTCCCTGCACTATACAGTAGGTCCTTGCTGGTTATCCTTTTTAAATACAGCAGTGATTTTTTTAACTTTATTTTAGGAACACACCCTTGCATATTCCCCCCTTCTGAGATAATAACGACCACCCTTCCCTCTATGCATCTGTACACACACGCGCATTTGATTCCACCTTCTTCCTGGGGCCCTGGATCTCTTATCCACAAGGCTGAGACATCGGATGTCCTTCCTCCATGGTCCTCTAGGTAACCTTGAGTGCACAGCCGCAGCATCACCAGCTCAAAACGGATTTAGGTTTCTTATTAACCCTTAAGTCAAATTCACCAGCCTCCCTCTGGCAGAAGCTCTACGATAACTGCCTCTTTACCACTCCCTGATCCAACAACATCCCTCATCCGTGTCACCAGCAGAATCTCCGTGCCTGTTCAAGCAAATCAGTTTACCTTCTTTATTATGACAGGTTCTTTCCTTTCTTGGAACTACTGATACTATTTAGTCGCTTCCTCCTCCTAGAAATTCTGCATCACATCCTTCCTCGCCTCACATTCTACCACACATAAAAACACTTGCCAGGCTCTTCCCATTATCATAAAAATCCTAACTGCTAATGTCACTTCATTTTGATCTTCCATATAGCACTCAGGGGCTTAGATTACACAGGGGTCAAACCCACTTTCACATCTTAGAGAGGTTGGGAGGAAAGAAGAAAATGCAACTAGCAGGAAATTGTAAACTGATGAGAATTAACAAAGGTGCTCGTTTACTGTTGTTCTTCGATACCCAGAAAATTAACTTATCTCATAACGAGAATAAAGTGCTCATGAAGCATTTTCCTCATCCCAAGCAATCCACAGACAGAGCCTCCTGAAGAGGCAGGCCTGCAGCTCTTCACTAAGCTCTTAGGTACCAGCCCATAGGACTATTTCTAAAGGAGCAAACCATCCTCATCATCATGTATTACACCCCCTGACAGTGAAATGGCTGCAGAGAAGCTATGCTGTCCCAAAAGGGTGCTAAACACTTATGGCAGCAAAATGGTGTACGTCTGCCTGTAGCTTTCTGGCAAATAACTGAACATTATTTAGGAAAAACACTTAGAAATAAATGGAAAGTTCAAGAATTTAATGCAATAACAGCTTTGATTAAGGAAACTTAGGTCCAAACAATAAAAGTACAAGTTATAAGACTGTGACTGTGAAAATTTATAACTGTCTTATAAACATAAAGGGCCTGTTGATTTCTACCCCTGAAAACACACCCACCTCTCCCCATGTAGGAGCTGAAATGAAGAATTATCAGATGAGCATCTTTCCGATCACCTACTTTCTCTCTACACAGAGGAGCTACACGTAAACCATTGTCTCCCACTTCCTCACCTTGCCTTTCACCTCTTACAGTCCTCAGGCATTCCTTCTCATGCTCACATCACCACAGGTTTTCTTTTGTCCCAATTTCTGAGCTCCGATAGCACTCCTTTTCTCTACCTCCTTTCTATGTGTCCAAACTACCCAAGTCAAGACCAAGATGCACAAGACTAATGGTAGTTATTGTGTCTAACAAGAAAAAAGAAAAACAGTTTCTTTTAGAAATAATTTGTGCTTTTTTTTTCTGATTACCAGAAGACAGAAATAAAAATTGCCTGTTATCCATCTACCCAAAGAAAATGAGAGTCACCATTTTGGAAAATCATAGGTTTTGAACCAAATTCAAAATGCCAGGTCTGAGAAATCATCCCACAGCCCCTTGCACATGCATAGAATATCTCTTCAGAGAACCAGGAAATTTCCCATCTCTGTCCTCAGTCTCTGTTTATTAATCTTTTTTTTTCCCCAACTTTCAACATAGGACACTCTTTTTTCTAGGTTCAATTTATTGTTCTTCAGTTTTGCTTAATTACAAGTGTTGTATTAAAAAACAGAATATGTTTTCAGTTCAGTTTTAAGTTTATTTAGCCCTAAGACTTTTTTTGGAAACTTCACCCCATTCTTCTCTGGGGAGGTGTGGTATAAATTAAAGAAGAAACGTACGCACTTTTTTAGCAAATTTTTTCCTTTCATGAAATTTGGAATGCCTGTTTATTATTCCTCATTCTTTGATAATTTATTTTGTATTCTTTTGACAGTTCACCTAGCCAGATCGAGAACCATTTTTGGTTGGACTAGGAAAGCAACTCAGAAGATGTTACAGTAAAGAAGTGGCGTTGAAACTCTGCCACAGCTACTACAGATTATACACTAAATTTCTTATCAGCTTCCTCATCTTTCTTGCTGCTATCTCTAAATGAAATGATGCATCTGTAGGGGCCATACCCCCAAGCTTCAGCCTGCCTCACAAAACCCTGTAGTCCCTCTATCTTTCAGGTGCCTGGTTAGAAATAATGAATTGTGGAGTTAGAGATTGGTGGAATAGGACACAATCTGAATGGTCCAGCTAATTGATAGAATTATAATTTATAGACTTGATCTGTAACTTAAATACCCACAGTTCTGAGTTCTTAATGACAACGATGAAAGCAAGTCATTGGAGTGGAGTTCAGGAAGAAGTCAATGGGGTTGAGAAGATCACTAGAGGCCAAGGTGTTGAATGGATTATCCGCATAGACATACTCATTACCTGGAATGGTGGCATAACAGGGGGTGAGAAAGATAATTACCAGCCAGATGCCAAAGTCTTCGCTGATGTCTGGGAGATCAACAGGTTACAGGGAGGAGTGATAAATGAGAATATAATGAATGAAATTAGCCCCAAAGTAGCAGAGATAATCAAGTTTAAAAGACTAAACTCAGACATCATCTTTTCCAAGAAGAATGCACCGACTCCACCTCCACTTATTGTACTAAATGAATCTTTGAATGTCTTCATGGCATTCTGTGAAAATTTCTACTGTATTATATGCCAAGTGGTGTCCATTAGGTTACATCTCTCTTAGATTATGAGCTCTCCTGGTAACTCGTACATAGAAGGGGCTGACTAAAAATTTGTTAAATTGAACTCTTCTACTATACTGTACTGCCTCCATCTAGTGTGATTAATTTTCATGCCTCGCCTATTCCATGATGCTCAACCAAGTTAGAATTAGTGGAGAGAATGTTGGATTGAGCATTATAGGTTGTTTATCACTGTAAATGTTAAAAAGCATGAGTGTTAAAGTCGGAGAGGCCTGGGTGGCTTTACAAAGTCAAATCCCGACTTTACAATTTAGGCAATCTCTTTGAGCCTCCATTCCCTTCTCTGTAGAAGTGGAGAAAATAAACACACCACAAGAATGTTGCATAAATTAAAAGTAATTTGCACTGTAATATGTATAAAATTACCTAACAAGGTGCATTATATACAGTAGGGTTTTCTTTCTCTGTCTCTTTTTCTCTGTTTCCCTCTCTCTCATCTCACACTCCTGAATTTGAGCATGGTCATGCGACTTGCTTGGACCAGGCACATATGAATAGAAATGTCGTGACTCAATCATGGTGCACACATTTAAGAGACTCCATGTTCTATTCCCCTACCACATTAACTAAGGAAACATGTAATTGTATTGAGATGCACAAGAAAGGCACCTAGAATCTTGAGCCATATCCATACAGAAGATAGCTGCCCTGGACTCATGGTAGATTTTGCATACTGAGAGACTTTGGGCGCGTTAATCCACTCCTACTTTTATTATGTTTGTTACTATAGCATCATCTAGCCTATTATGTAATATACCTTTGAACTTTGCCTTCTCTGAAAGCTCCTCTATCCTTTTGGGAAGTAGCCCTATGTTAATTCTTTAGTATGAATAGTAGAGGACAGCTATCAGAAGAATCTTTTGCTGATAGCTATGGTGTTGCAACTGCATCTCTAAATATAATCTTATCTTTTTGAAAGTCCTCCTGTTTCTACTAGCAAAGATGCTAATAGAAACAGGGCAGTGTTACAGCATATTGTTCTATTATGATTATGTTTCTGATTTAGCTTCCTTTTTCTATGAAAAAGAACGAGAACTGATGCTAGCTCCCTGACCAAAAAAATCAACCTGGAAAACACTACAGAAGAACTAAATGGATATATTAGAAATTTACTATTTTAGAAAAAATTTATTTTAATTTCTAAATAAAATAGTATTTATTTCTACTTATTTTAATATTGCTGAAATAATTTAATATGTATAGGTATTGCATTTATTTCATTAAAATTAACAATTTGTTCATTTAATTAATATTTATTTAACAATTAGGTTTTTTTAGATGTAAAAAAATAAAGAAACCAAAATAAAAAGCTCAGCAGATGAGCTCATCAGCAGAATGAAGGAAACAGAGGAATGAAGCAGTGAACTGGAAAACAGAAAAAAGAAAATGGACAGAAAAAAATGAACAGAGCTGTGAGACACAGATAAAGCAGTGCTGAAAGGGAAATTTATAGCACTAAAATGTATGCACTAGAAAAGAGAAAAAGTCCTAAATCAATAATCTAAGCTCCCACCTTAAGAACCTAAAAAAAGAACCTGCTGTATAGCACAGGGAACTCCACTTCGCTGCACAGTAGAAACTAACACAACATCGTAAAACAACTATACCCCAATTAAAAGAAAAATTTTTTTGAAAAAAAAGAAAAAGAAAAAAATAAAAGTTTCATTTCCAGAATAAAGAACTCCTAAAGCTCAACAACAAATAGACAAGACAATTAAAAATGAGCACACGACTTGAACAGACTCCTAAGTTTTATATTCTGTGTGGTTCTGAGTAGCATGATGGAAAAAACAAAAAAAAGAACCTAGAAAAAGAAAAGTAAAATAAACCCAAAGCAAAAGAAGAAATGAAATAATAAACCAAGAGCATAAATAAATAAAATTGAAAACAGAAAAGCAGTAGAGAACATCAATGAAAAGAAGATCTGGTTCTTTGAAAACATCAATAAAATTGGCAAATTTCTAAAAATGCAGACAATAAAAAGAGAAGACATAATTACCAGTATTAGGAACGAAGCAAGAGATATCACTACGGACACTGAAGACTTACAAGGATAATAAGAAACTACTACGAACAACTCTACACACATAAATTTGACAATTTATACAAGATAGACCTCTTCCTCAAAAAGCACAAACTAGCACAACTCACCCAATATAAAATAGGTGTGAATTCTGAATACCCAATTACTATTAAGGAAGTTGAAGTCATAATTTTAAAACTCTCCAAAAAGAAACTTTCAGGTCCAGATGGTTTAACTGGATAATTCTACCCAAAATTTAAAGAAGAATTAATATCAGTTCTATACAGCCTCATTCAGAAAGTAGATGGAAAGGGAATATGTCTCAATGCACTCTATGAAGCTAATATTACCCTAATACTAAAACCAGGTAAAGACAGTGCAAGAGAACCACAAACTAATATCCTTCATGAACATATACTCAAAAATCCCTAACAAAATATTAGCAAAGAGAATTGAGCAATATGTAAAAAGAATTATCAAAATGACCAAGTGGGGATTATTCCAGTGATATCAGAGATTCAATATTCAAAAATCAATGTAACCTACCACATTAACAAGCTAAAAAAGAAAAATTACATGATAATATCAACCAGTGCAGAAAAAAGCATTTGACAAATTCAACACTCATTTATAATAAGAACTCTCAAAAAAATACAAAAACAGAGGGGAAACTACCTCAACCTGATAAAGTGCATCTGCAGGAAAAAAAACCTTTAGCTAACATTGTGTTTAATGGTGAAAGACTGAATGCTTTGCCCTTAAGACTCGGAATAAGGCACAGATGTCTGCTCTCATTACTCTTATTCAACATAGCACCAATACAAGTTCTAACCAATACAAAAAGGCAATAAAAGGCATTTATGTCATAAATGAATAAATTAACATGCTCTTACTTGCAAATGACATATTTGTCTATGTACAACTCCTAAGAAATCTTCCCCCAAAGCCCACCTAGAACTAAAAAGTGAGTTCAGAGGTTGCAGGATATAAGATAAATATGCAAATATCAATTATATTTTATATGCTAGCAGTGGCTGCAGGATACAAGATAAATATGCAAATATCAATTATATTTTATATGCTAGCAGTGAACAGATAGAAGATACTGAAATTTAAAATCTAATACCATGTACAATTTCTTTAAAAAGTAAAATACATAGGTGTAAATCTAACAAAATACATATAGGAATTGTATGCTGAAAACTACATAATACTGATGAAAAGAATCAAAAGATCCAAACAAATAGAAAGACAGGCATGTGAGTGGATGGGAAGTCTCAGCATAGTAAAGATGTCAATTCTTCTCAAATTGGTATACAGATTTAGCACAACTCTTATCAAATTTCCAGCAAGATTTTTTATAGATATCAACAAGATTATTCTAAAATTTACATGGAAATGCAAAGGAATTAGAAAAGCGCAAACAATTCTGGAAAAGAATAAAGTGGCAGGAAATGTTCTACCCAATTTCAAGACTTATTATATAGTTACAATAATCAACACTATGTGGTATTGGCATTCAAGTAGACACACAGACAAATGGAACAGAACAGATAACCCAGAAATAGATCCACACAAATATGTCCAACCGATTTTTCACAAAGGTGCAAAAGCAATTTAATGAAGGAAAGATAGCTTTTTCAACTAATAGTGCTGGAGCAATTGGGCATTCTTAGATTTAAAAAAAAAAACAAACCCTTAGAACCCTGACCCAAGTCCCATACCTTGTATAAAAATTTACGCAAAATGGATCATAGACAAATATAAAACATAAAAGTATAAAACTCATAGAAAAAAGTATAGGAGAAAATTTTTTCAGGAGCTAGGACTAGGCATAAAGAGGCCTCAAACTTCACATGGAAAGTAAAATCCATGAAGAGAAAATTGGATAAATTGGACTTCATCGAAATTTATAATTTTACTCTGGAAAATAATCTGTTAAGAGGATGAAAAGTCAAACTCTAGACTAGAAAAAATATTTGCAAACTAAACATCCAAAAAAAGGCTATATCTAGAATATATAAAGAGCTCTCAAACCCAACATTAGAAATACAAAAAATCCAATTAGAGAGCTAGCAAAAGACAAGAAAAGGCATTTAATCAAAAAAGATATAAAGATAGAAAAAAAAGCACATGAAAAGATGTTCAACATCATTAGCCACTGGGAAAATAGAATTACAATCAGATATAACCCATCATAGATTTACTTATCAAATACCTAAAATAAAAATAGTGACAACACTATATGCTGGTGAGGATGTGGTAAAACTGGATCACTCATACACTGCTGGTGGGAAGGTAAAAAGCTATAGCCATTATTGAATAAAATAAGGGTTACAGCACAAGGGTTACATTATAAGGGATGAACACAACCATTGTGATACCACAACAGTTGACCTGATAACCAGGTCAGCTACTAAATGACTAACAGGCGTGATGTGCTGGACAAAGGGATGATTCACATCTTGTCAGATGGAGCAAAATTTGTTCACACTACTCAGAACAATGCATAATTTAAAACTTATAAATTGTTTATTTCTGGAATTTTCCACTTAATATTTTTAGACCAACATGTCAACCAGATAGGCCATGGGTAACAAATCATAGAAAGCAAAACTGTACACGGGGGTTGCGGGGGATTACTGTTTGGTTTTTTAAGATGTTACCATTGGGCAAAACTGGGTTAAGAGTAAATGGGATCTTTCTGTACTATTTCTTATAAATTCTTGTGAATCTACTATTATCTCAAAATAAAAAATTTTAAAGAATAAATAAAAGCATCTGCACACAAAGCATGATTATATATGTTTTCCAAGAACACACACAGAAAATAGAAACTGAGCAGATTAAATTGCTTGCTGGTAGGAAAGGTGAGGAAAATGGGAATGAGAAATGAGGATAAAGGATATACTTTGTTAATAGGTGACAAAGTTTTAAATTTTAAAAAATACTCTTAATTCAATTGGTTCATACTTGGCTCATTAGAGGCTGACTTGCCAGTAGTGGACTGTAACACAAGACCTATAACTCTTTATTGAATGCATCCAAAGTCATAAAAGAAGGGTCACAGCAATATACTTCTATGAGGTTTATACGCTATCCACAGAGTTCCAGATATACTCATAGGTATCACACAATTGGCTCAGATAGGTATGCAAAATATAGTTCCATTTTGGTTCCAGGTGTCAAGTATTTACACAACCACTGACGTAATTCGAGTCACTGTGTCACTATAGAAACCATTAAGTTGGCAAGTTTCCCGTGTTTGGGGCAGTATGTTAACTGGCTCATTTTAATTGTTTGGATAATTAATTTGTAAAGGCCTACTGCCATTAAAGAACAAAACAGGTTCAGTCTAATAAATATTATTTTTTTTAATTTTTTATTGAAGTATAGTTGTTTTACAATGTTGTGTTAATTTCTGCTCTACAGCAAAGTGATTCAGTTATACATATATATACATTCTTTTTTATATTCTTTTTCATTATGGTTTATCATAGGATAGTGAATATAGTTCCCTGTGCTATATATAGTAGGACCTTGTTGTTTATAAACTAATCTTATTATTTTTATGTCTTAGTTCTCTTTTAAATTTTCTGTGAAAGCATTATGTTTAAAGACGGAAGAGGACCATTTTCTGCTAAGGGTTTTTAGTAGATATTTTAAATAAGAAACTATGGGGAAATTTACTTGCAAGCTTCAGATCTGGAATTCCAGGAAGACTTTAGGTTTATCAATCCTTTTCCGCGTTTATGAGAAAACAGAAAGTTTAACAAACTCAGGCCCATTTGATCTTTAAGAATGTATTCAATTAGCAAGCTTCTATTCAGCAACTCTATATACCAAGAACTACATTAGATACCGGTGAAAAATATAAATCAGACATAACCTCTATCCTTGAAGAGCTCAAAATCGAGTAGAGAAGACAAGTAAACAGTAAATTATAATTTAATGTGGAAAGGAATAAAGATATGAGCAAAATCCTGGGTGAGCAAAAGTGAGCAAAGAGTGGGTTGTAACTTGTTCTGAGGAAGCCAAGCAGAAGTGATACTCAAACTGTTCTTTAAAAAGAAGTAAGTGTGAGTGACAGAGAGGGAAAGGAAGTACATTTGAGATGGAGGACAGGTATATGCCAGGCTTGAAGACATGACAGGAAAGGGCATCTTTCCCACTTGAGCTTCTCAATCAGAGTCCTAGTTACGGTTCTTCTGGTTGCAATGCAATCTAAGAAAAGACCTCAGCAAGGTGAGAAATCAGGCATCTCTGAGGGCTATAGCCATCCTTCCCTCTCTACATCCCCCAGGTCGCTCTTTTGCTCCTCCAGCTGCTCTTTCACCCTCTTCCCTTTCCTGACCAACTTCCTCTGAGTTTCTCTACCTGATAAATCTTCATGACCATAAACTCGTATAAAGACCACCACGCCCCAACTTATCCTAACTTTCAGGTCAGTCATCCACCACTGGATGCCTTAAAACTGAGAGAGAAAATCTAACTGGTCTACTCTGTTTTCAGACATGTCCACTGAACATGGCGGACAGTTCACCCAGCATCTCATATGGATAAAGGAGACATAGTCTCCCTTTCTATCCCTCCTTCAATATTGAGGTGCCTGGTTGACTCTTCTGGGTTCATGTTTCCATACTGAGGGGTAGCATAATTTCAGTGTTTTGCAAGCCTGGCTATATGTTACAACCAGTTCTAAGTTGTATTTTAAAATAGTGATGCCAAGGTGCCATCCCCAGAAATTCTGATGTCATTAATTCGTCATGGAGTGAGGCTCCCCAGGTGACTCTATTGTGCACTCACATCAAGAACCAGAACCTTAGTGCACTGTGGGAAAGGAGATGATCAGCTTCCTGGGTCAGCGACTAATGAAGCCCTTACAGCTTTGGTCATCGTCATCAGCCACGAACCCAGATCCTCTTTGACAACTTCCAGCTGATCATCCCTTAGGCATAGAATTGCCAAAACCAGAGAGTATTACCTCGAGGGAAGGAAGCAGCTTATTCCCTCATACTTATATCTCTCCCTTCAGAAACGCAGACATGGCATATTATAGAATAGGGACTAAGCGAATGGAGAAGACAGGACAGTGTGTGATAGGTTAAATTCTCAGTGGATTTCCTGTACTCTACTAACCGGTGGTGACATTAGCTATGTATATGGCTTATGCAGTGATCCCAGGGCAGCTGAGCTTGACAGGCAGCACCCTTCCTCCCTATGACCTCACCTCCCTCAGTATTTCTCCCTCTTTGGTGCAGAACCAGTTCCTTCAAGGCTCAGTGAGGGACATCTTTTTATCCCACTCTTCCCCAGCCCCTAACATAGTCATTAAATTAGAGAAACAGGTAGTCATCTCTCCGTATGGATTATCTGCCTGGTTGAAAAATACTATAGGGGATGGGTATGTTTCCTGGGATGCCCCTCTCAGGAGTTTGAGAAACAGTTCCTCCTTCAGTAGCTACTGGGGTGACTCAGTCCTGTCCACGCCATTCCAGGACCAGCAGTCACAAGGTGAATTTTCTGTCCCAAAGATTCATGTCTCCCGAATCATCCAAAAACAACACTGTAGGATTAACCCAATGTCCTAAGTGATTTAGCCCAATGTTTCTTGGCTTGGCCCAGCATCCGGATATCTATTCTGGTCTTGGACTTCCAGGGTCAACATATGGAAGTGAGGCAAAGCAGCAGAAAGACAGCTCTGGGGGTGCACAGGCATATACAGAACTCACAGACCCATGTGCAGAAAGACACTGACTTACATTAGAAACATCAAGACACAGGTCCATGCACAGGCACATCAGACTGTGATCACCCACACTCAGCTAACACGTGAAGTCACACACACACGTACTAGAGTATCACTCCCTACCCCCCATTCCATGACTCATTATCAACACTTGCACAAATGTGTGTCAGAGGAGAATATGGTGAGCAACTAAAGCTGTCTACTTCTCCTCCTTTCTCACCTCCTTAGCTATTATCCTACACATCCAGGTATGTGATGCCTTTGCCTATGGAGAAGGAAGTGTGATTCCTCTAGGAGATGACCTAGTCAGTCCCATTGCTCTTGTCTCTATCCAGGGGAAGAAGAGGAGCTCCCCTCCTGGCATAGGAGACGCCCAAGGGTGAACCCACACGGTGAAGGCAGGAAGTAGGGCTCAGACATTTTGATGAAAAGAAAGTTTTTTTTCTCAAATTCTTATCCCTGCCACGAGAGAAACATTGGCCGCGGTGGAGGGCTGAGAATCCTAATTCAATACACCTCTCTCTTTCAGCCTTCTCCTCATATCCCTTTACTTGCCAGAGGGCATCTCATTCATCCCTCTACTTCCAGGAGTTGGCAGTTGCCACGGTGATGAGAAAGCCTGTGCGCAGCAACGGAGACCCAACGCAGCCATAAATAAATAAATTAAATAAATAAGCATGACGGAGAAAAACAAAGTAAGGCAAAGGGTGAAGAGTCTGGAAGTGACCATGTTAAAAAGGTTTTGATGGAAGAGCTCCCAGAAAGTGAACCATTTGAGCAGAGTGAGCCAGCCATTCCCATACCTAAGGGAGAGGTTGACATGTAGGACAGAGGTCCCGAAGCAAGAATTTGCTTTGGATTGTTTAACGAAGAGCAAGAGGTCAAGGCAAATGAAGCAGAATAAGGAAGAGGAACAGCAATAGGTGTTGAGATTGGAAAATTTCGTAGTGACCAGATCTCCTAGGGCTTCCTAGGCCATGACAGGGGAGGGGAATTGACATTTATTCTACATATAATGGAAAGCCATCAGGAAGGGTTTTGCCGTTGTTTTGAAGGGGTAGTACAAAATCTGACTTCTTTTTTGTTTAAAGGATCACACCCTGGCTCCTACCCATAGACTAGAGTATATGAGGGCAAAAGTGGAAGCAAGGAGAGCTGTTAGCACATGCTGCCCAGGTGACGGGTGCTTAGGGCTTGACTGAGGGGGTAGCATCAGAGATGGGAAATGTGATGGCATTCTAGGTACTTTTAAGGCAGAAACCACAGGATTTGCTGGTCGACTGGATGTGGGCTACAAGAGAAAGAGCACCATCAATGATGGCTCCAAACCATGTTCAGGACATTCAGAAGCTCAGTTTGTTTGGAACACAGATTCCGTCTATGGCACGTGCACATCCTGTTGATAACATCCAAGGCAGTTTGCCTGAAGGTGGGGTCCCTGTGTGTGACGGTGCTGGGCAGAGGGGAGAAGCACACACAAATACTTCCCTCATCTCCCTCCCTACATCTCTCATCTTGCTTCCACATGGCTTCCTCCAAGGTCAATAAAATCATGGCATAATCACGTCAAACTGTTTCCTTAACAAACAATATCTGTATTTGAAACGTAAGTACATTAGTCTAAATTTTAAAATGCCAAAGCCCTGCATACCCAGAGATTTTGATTCAGATCTCTAAGATGGGCCTCAATTTTTTTTTTTAACTGCTCACTCAATGCTTAATCACATGGGGATTTGAGAACCTATGGTTTATTAAATTCTAATGCTCCAACTTCATTAGAGCTTCAGCCTAAATTTGTAACTAAAAACTCCTTAAAAAACATCAGCAGGGGAGAATGGATTGAACCTCAGGGCAGGGTTATAATATCTTTAGGCTTGTTTTAGACCACGCTGGGAGATGTCCATCTTCCTGGCTACTTTTTTTTTTTTTTTGCGGTATGCGGTCCTCTCACTGTTGTGGCCTCTCCCGTTGCGGAGCACAGGCTCTGGACACGCAGGCTCAGTGGCCATGGCTCACGGGCCCAGCCGCT
Organism: Hyperoodon ampullatus; assembly: GCF_949752795.1. Classification (NCBI taxonomy): domain Eukaryota; kingdom Metazoa; phylum Chordata; class Mammalia; order Artiodactyla; family Ziphiidae; genus Hyperoodon; species Hyperoodon ampullatus. Next base: position 97,138,430 of record NC_136922.1, read on the forward strand.
CCGCGGCATGTGCAATCTTCCCGGACGGGGGCACGAACCCGTGTCCCCTGCATCGGCAGGCGGACTCTCAACCACTGTGCCACCAGGGAAGCCCCTGGCTATCTTTTTAGCTTTCAGGTTTCCCTCAAATTGCTGCTCCCTAAGAATATGACCCCCCACCCTAATCTATGTATTTTAGGTTTTCTGTATCATTGGTAGCACATCAGAATCTCCTAGAGGTTTTTATCAAAATACCAAATTCCTACATCATTTTACCAAACTCCCGAATCAAAATCAATGTGGATGGAGTCCAGGAATCTGTTTTATGTTTAAAGGTACAACCAGCCCAACACTTGCCTACTGGCCATAGTATTAAACAGCTTCTACTTTGGGCGCAAACAGAGTCTGCCAAAGGGGTTCTTCTGGACCTGAGCCATTCAGACTTCTTCCTTTCTGAACCCCGAATCCTTCTAATTTGACCTCTGCCCACCTCTCCATGACCCATTTATACCTTAACCTTCTTCTCCAGATTCAACCAACTAGGTACTTTCCAGGTTCCCATCCCCATAAAGAATGTAGTTTTCTTTATTATTTCATTCACTTCATTGTGAAGTTTTCATTCTTCCATGAACATGGTACCTTGTATAACTCAACATGAAGAATACAGTTTTCTCAACCTCGGGCACTAAAATCTCTGGTTGATTAAAAATGTGACTATAGGGACTTCCCTGGTGGGGCAATAGTTAAGAATCTGCCTGCCAATGCAAGAGACACGGGTTCAAGTCCTGGTCAGGGAAGATCCCACATGCGGAGCAACTGAGCCCGTGCGCCACAACTACTGAAGCCGACGTGCCCTAGAGTCCACACACCACACTACTGAAGCCCGCGCACCTAGAGCCCACGCTCTGCAACAAGAGAAGCCACCGCAGTGAGAAGCCTGCACACCGCAACAAAGAGTAGCCCCCGCTCGCCCGTCACAACTAGAGAGAAGCCCACGCGCAGCAACGAAGACCCAACACAGCCAAATAAATAAATTTTTTAAAATGTGACTATATAAGCATGTCTAGTAACATCAACTTTGAGGTACTATATCTCTTCGAGATGATGAAAAAATAATAATTCGAGAGGAATTTGAAGATTGCCAAACGATACACATAAGTATAACGGCCCAAAGAGAGGACAGTGTCAGCCAATCAAAGAATATGGCATCTCTGGCAAGGAGCAACTAGGACTTAGAGTAAATCCTTCTGACTCTTGCATCACTAACCCAACAGGCACATCATCTGAATGGGAGCTATTATTCCAAGGAAAGTTCAAAAACACTTAAAATCATCTCAAATTGAAAGGCAATGTTCGACAGTTTATTTATTTATTTTGCAGTACACAGGCCTCTCACTGTTGTGGCCTCTCCCGCTGCGGAGCACAGGCTCCGGACGCGCAGGCCCAGCGGCCATGGCTCACGGGCCCAGCCGCTCCACGGCATGTGGGATCCTCCCGGATTGGGGCACGAACCCACGTCCCCTGCATCGGCAGGCGGACTCCCAACCACTGCGCCACCAGAGAAGCCCGTTTGACAGTTTAAATTGCTTCCTAATAACTGAAGAGGGAACGGGTGACATACTCAGTCTGTGGGGTGGGATGGTACCCTATTCTCACACAACACCAAATATGTAGTGCCCTGAAATATCAATGCAACACTCAGGAAAATATAAATCCCTGAAGCCAAACAGTTCCTGGACTTAGTCAACAGCTGTATGGAATAAATAAATCTCTGTGGGTTAGGTCACGTTGAGAATGATGGCCTATCTTCTTCTAGGAAATCTACTGTACAAGAAGAAATCCTGCAAATTCTAACAAAATATTCATAGAAGCACAAACTTCTACAAATAAGCAAGTACTATGATTTTGTTACCTAGGGACAGCTCTGCTTTATTCAGGCCTACAAACCCCTCCACAGTTGGAATCCTCTAACCACTATTAAATATTTGACCACACACTCAAATCTGAGAAAGGTTCCAAAAGACCTTGTGCCATAATAACTATTCCGGTTCCAACCTGAGATAAATCCCTTGATATAATTTCTTCATGAAAATTAGGGTACATCCATGTGATGAAACTATGAACTTCCATTAAAAATAGGGATAAGTAACATTTTTGAGTACTTAATATGAAAGGTAAAGAAATTAGTACAGAATCACACTACCAGTTAGAGGCAGAACAAGGCTTTAAACTCAAGTCTGTCTGATTTCAAGACCTGTGTTCTTGACTACTCTGCTACTTTGCCTGATCCCAAATGAATAAGAATATATAATAGCATGGAAAAGACTTATATAGGTATTCCACAATTGAGTGTGTACAAATGGGCAATAATCTTATGAAAATGGCCTCGTTACTATTTGTCCCTGGGTAAATACAAATAAAAACTACCATCAGATTTCATTGCACACATTACAGAATAGCTAAGGGGGGGAAAAGTGACAAAATATTGCTGGTGACGATGTAGAGCCACAGAACACATTGCTGTTGGGATGAATACTAGAAAACTTTTTTGGCAATAGCTAAAGCTGAACAACTGGATACCCTCTGAATACTGGATGCTTCATGACTGGTCTATTCCATTCTCAAATACAGTCAATTATGCTGTAACACTTGTTTTGAAAACTTGAATTTTTTTCAGTTTGATTAATTATTGGAAAACAACTTGAGCATAATGAGAATTTCACATTTCCTTGCAGACAGTTTCACCAGCAAGAACCACAAGATGAAGTAGAAACTGCACCCAGCTGAACCAATCCACATAGGAATACACAAAACACACTCACATACCTCAAAGGTCTACCAGCTACCCCAGTTCACTGGGTGTGTTATCTTACAAGGTTGTATTCTATTATGCCTTTGTATTCACAAACTTTTCTATATAAATAAATACACACTCAACATCCCAAACATATCTAAGTGACCTGGCTCAAAATGCCAAGCGATGCAAACTAAAAAAAGACAATACTATTTATATCTGAGAACTTTAAACAGAAATTGCCAAATTCTGCAGAAGTCGCTCCTTTAAGTGCTATTAGTTGCTAGTTTGATGACTTCAAATATCACTACAGTTTCCAAAGTCTTCAGCTCTCAGGTGAAACCATGAATGCAGATAAAAAAGCCATAAAAAGAAAGTGTCACTTTCCAGCAGTAACACTAAAGTTAATTGAAGAAGGAGGCTACACAGTGGATCAAAAATTGCAATTTTGATGAAACAGGCATCCATTATAAACCTTAAAAGACCTATAATCCAAAGGCAAAAAAAACATGCTCAAGGATTTAAGGGTTGTAAAAGATCAGAAGCCAATACCAAAGCAAGGAAAATGAATCACACCTACCCACCCACATCCAGTGTTACAACTTTCTGTCTGATTTCAGATAATCCTCTTCCCACGATTTCACAATAACTCACAAGCTGCCACCCTCTGTTATCTACTTCCACAAGCAAACATCATGTCTTTTTTTAAGGCTGTGTCATATTTATTGCAGTGTTTATATTTATATTTCTTAACCATCTGACATATGTAATATTATACCATTCTTTTATTAGGTTCCTCCTTTTATGTATTACTGACAATGTTTTTGAGTGGTATGCCCTTACTCTCATTTTTCTCGTAAGTCTTATGGGTTTTGTTGTGACATTTTGCATGGCGTAGTAATTTTTAGGAATACATGTGTCACAGTATAGTAGCTCTGACTGTATATAGTCAAGATAAATGAGTGGATCTGTGGTAGTGAGTTGTGTCTGGGGCAGAGCTCTGAACTGGACCTGGGCAGGGCCACAGGGATCTGTAAGTGTTGCAGTTAGGTTCTGGTCTGTACTAAAACCATGTATGAAAAAAAAATAACAGTTTTCTTCAAAATAGCAAAAATGGGGAAAAAAATCTCAATTGCGCATCAAGAGTAGAATGAAAAATAATGGTACGTTTATATAATGTAATATTAAATGACAATGGAAAAGATTTAATTACTGCTAAGTGCAATAATTTACAGAAATTATGTTGACAGAAAGAAGCCCAGAAGCCAACAAGTGGAGATTGATATAGATAGATAGATAGATTCTATTTATATGAAGCTCAGGAAAAGAAAAAAAAACAGTCTTAGGTGATAGAAATAGGAATTTTGGTTTAACGTTGGGGCTATTGACTTGAAGGGGGCACAAATGAGGTTTCTAGTGTACAAGGAATAATCTGTATCTTAATTTGGATGGTGGTTTCAGAGGGGTATTCCTTTGTAAAAAATTCATTAAGCTCTACTTGAAATCTGGGCATTTTATGTATGTTATACCTCAATAAAAACATTTACAAGAAAACTGTATTCAAAAATATATAAAGAGAATTAAAATACACCACAACAACGGCATACAAAGTTGCAGGTACAGGTAAAGGAATTAAAATTATCTAAGGCTTTGTACTGTTCAGAGAAAGTTGACGTAATTAATATTAGACTCTGTCTTGTTACATATGCCTGTTAAAATTTCTAGCATAACCACAAAAACAGTAATAGCCTATATAACATGAAAGCTAATACAGAAAAGATATTGAATAATAAGAAGTGTTATCAATTCTAAAGAAAACAAAAAAGAATGGAAAAGGAAACATAGAGGAGATAGAAAAATATAAATCATATAGTTTGATACTAGTTAAAACCCACATATATCAATTATTATGCCAGGTGTAAATTGATTAAATGCCTAAATTAGAACACTAATATTTTCAGACCGTATAAGCAATCCAAAACTCAATGACATACTGCTTATCAAAGACACATCTCAAATATGAGTATGAAAATACTGAAAATGAAAGCATATAAGAGAACAACAGACAATAACTAACCAAATATAGCTTATATCACTATGTTAATATGAGACAGAATAGAACTTACAGCCAAAAAATTACTAAAGTAAAAAAATAAAATTTTATTGACAAAAGTTTAGTTCAACAGGAAAATATAACTATCTTGAATGTATATATACCTAATAACACAGGCTCAAAATGCATAAAGCAAACTTTTACAGAATAAAAAGAAATGAAAAATTAAAATCTTTGACTGTAAAGATTCCAGCACACCACTATTAGTACTTTATAGAAAAAATTAATATAAATTTAGTAAGCAAGTAGACTATTTGATGACAGTTTTCTAAAACTTGACCTATTAGATACAGAAAAAACATGATACTCAAAAATACACATTCTTTTCAAGCACACAAATAACATCATAGAAACTAAAAAAAAAATTTCAATATGGATAAAATGATGGAAATTATGCAGCATATATTAGTTTCCCAATGTTGCTGTAACAAGTTACCATAAATTTAGTGGATTAAGACAACACAAATTTATTATCTTATAGGTCTGGAGCTTATAAGTCCTAAATTAAGGTGTCAGCAGGCCTGTGTTCCTTCTGAAGACTCTACTGGAGAACGTAATATTTCCTTTTCCAGATTCTGTCAATAGAAGCCACCTACATCCCTTGGCTTGTGGCCCCTTCCTTGTATCGCTCTGACCTCTGCTTCTGTCATCTTATCTCCTCTCACTCTAACACTCCTGCCTCATTCTTTCCCTTATAAGTACTTCTGTGATCACAATGAGCCCAGCAAGGTAACCTAGGATAATCTCCCCATCTCAAGGCCCTTCATTTAATGATATCTAGAAAGTCCTTTTTGCCATACAAGGTAACATACAGGTTCCAGAGATTAGGACATGGACAACTGGGGGTGCCATTATTCTTTCTACCACTTACTGTATACCCTTCAAATTCAATATAAATAAGTTAAAGTCAAAAATAAAAAGTTCTATATCTAGTACCTTGATTGTGGTGATAGTTTCACAGGTATACGCATATGTCCAAACTCATAAAACTGTATAATTAAATATGTGCAGTATTTTTTGTATATCAACTGTTACCTCAGTAAAACCTTAAGAAAAATCCTATATGTGGAAAGTAAGAAAGGCATACTCCTAAATAAGACATATATCAAAGAAGAAATCACAATGAAAATTAGAAAATATTTTAAACTAAGTGATGATTAAAATTCAACATACAAACTTACAGGATGCAGCTAAAGCTATGCTTTGAAACAAATTTATAGCTTTAAAATATATATATATATTTTTGTTGTTGTTGTTATATATATAACAAAAAAAGAAGATGAAAATCAATCAAGCATGCATCCCAAGAAATTGGGTGGGGGGAAAGCAAATTAAACATAAAGTGGTAATAAATAAATGAGAGAAATAAAAGCATAAACTAAAAAAATTTACAATGTTAAGAATTTCTTTAAGGCTAATAAAATTAATAAATACCTGGTGAGACTAATTTTTAAAAGGACAAAAAATACACACGTGAGGGATATAATTAAAGATCCTGCTGACATTAACAATATAATCAGAATATATGTACAACTTTATGCCAATAAATCTTAAAAATAATATGATATAGACAATTTCTTTTTGTCAACACAGCTTAATAAAACATAGCGTTAAAAAGTGAAGAATAGTCTGAATAATCCAATAATTAATTATAAAAGCACTGAAACTATAAAATCTTTCCAGAAAGAGAACACCAAGCCGTTATCTTCACCAACCACTTCTACCAAGTATTTTAGGAACAAATAACAATTATACACAATTATTTCAGAGAATAGAAGAACCATACTTTCCAACTCAATTTATGAGACCAGCCTAACCCAGATAACAAATTCTGACAAATAAATTATGAGAAAGTAAAATTACAGGTCAATATCACTCATGGACAGATAATCAAAGATACCAAGAAAATTCGATCAAACTAAATCCATCTATTTATCTACCTATGTATATATCTATATCCACCTACATGTATCTATATATGTTTACATATCTATATATGTGCATATATATTATATATAACATATTGTGTCTGAGCTTTTGTCTGCAACAAAAGGTTGTTTTAACATTCAAAAAGCAATGTAATGCTCCATATTAAAGTGCAAATCATATAATCATCTCAACTGAAAAAAAATTTTGATAAAATTTATTCTCTCTGATTTTTTAAAACTCTTATTACACTAGTGAATTAGTTTTCTACTACTACCACAGAAAAACTGCCACAACGTTAGTGGTTTAAACAGTCAAATGTATTATCTTTGACTGTTGTAGGTTAGAAGTCCCAAACAGGTCTCACTGGGTTAAAATCAAGGTATCCAAAGCCTGCATTATTTCCTGGAGGCATGAAGGGAGAATCCATTTCTTTCCCTTTTCCAGCTGAGGCTGTCCTGATGCCTTGGCTCACGGTTCCCTTTCTCCATTTTCAAAGCCAGCCATGTTACGTCTCCCTGACTTTTCTTCCATCTTCACATCTTTCTAACTGACCCAAGCTAAGAAATATTCTCTGATTTTAACAATTCACAAGATTATATTCGGCCCACCTGCAAGATCCAGGCTAATCTCCCCATCTCAAGATCTTTAACATTAATCACATCTGCCAAGTTCCTTTGCCGTGTAACACATTCCCAGGCTCTGCAGGGGAGGACTTGGACATCTTTGGGGGATGGAGGCACTATTCTGCCTACCACAACTAGTATGAAAGGGAAATTCTCTACTCTTACAAAGAATACCTAAAAAAATCCACACCACGTATTAAATTTCACATTGAACTATTAGCAGCTTTCACTTTGCAACCAGAAACACCACTGGGCATCCTTTATAGTTACTCCTATGGAACACTGGACTGGAAATTCTGAGTGGTTTAATAAGTCAGGAAAAGATATAAAAGTATACAGTAAGAATAAAAAACTTGTTATATTTGTAAGTGATGTATTTGTGGATCTTGAAGACTCAAAAGAATTAATGAGAAATTATGAGAATTACTAAGTGATTGCAAGATTTCTGGACACATGATCAATTTAAAAAAACAAGTGTGTTTCTATATACCAATAACAAACTATTGGAATATGAACATTTTTAAACCATACCATCTACAGTGGCATAAAATGTCAAGTACTCAAGAAAAAAAAATCTAACAAAAGATTTTCCACAGGGTATATTACTGAGAGAAATTAAAGAAGGCCTAAATAAATGAAAAGATATACTATCTTCATAGACTCTAAACTCAATACTGTGAAAATATTAATCCCCCAACACTGATCTATGGAATCAATGTATTCCCAATCAAAATACCAACTTTTTATTTGCAGAATTATACAAGCTGATTTTAAAATACGCATGAAATGGAAATGGTCAAGAATAAGGACAAGATAAAATCTTGAAGAAGAGCCGGTCTGAAAGAATTACTGGAGCAGGTGACATAAGTAATTTTTGTCTTAACATTATAATCATTAAAAGAGTAAAACTGGTATAAAGAAAACAAATAGAACAATGATAAAACATGGACATTTGATATGCAAAGAGGTTGGCATTGCAAAGCCATGAGAAAATAAAACTTTCAACAACAGTAGAGAGATAATTGAGTATATGGAGATATATTTATCTTGGTCCCTTTTCACATCAAACACAAAAGCCATCTAGTGAATAGATCTAAATGTCTAAAGAAACAAAACAATAACCTTAATGAGTATTTTCATGAACTTGGAGTAGAGAAAACATTAACCATAAAGCAAAAGATTGATGCATGTACAAATTAAAATTAAGAACATCTGTTCATCAAAAGACATTATTAAAAGAGCAAAAGGCAATATATACAGAAATCCTGCAATCAATAAGGAAAGACAAGCAACCCAATTGAAAAATGGAGAAGAACCTTGGAACAGGCACCTTAAAAAACAGAATATACAATACCCAGAAAACATGCAATAATAACAAAAGTTCAAAGTAAAATTTGTATGAGCTCCACTACACCCACCAGAATAGCCAAGGACTGACAATATCAAATATCGCTGAGGTTGTAATGAGATGGGAATTCTCACACCCTGCTGGTGTGCATATTGGTACAACTTTGGAAAACATTTTGGTATTATCTACTAGTAATGAAGATACACACACCGTATGTATATAGTAACACAGCAGTTTCACCAAAACCATTTCCTTTTCCTCCTAGGCACACAGGTGGTCTACATTTCCCATCTCCCTTGCAGTGTGATGTGGCCATATGATTAAGCTGTGACCATGGGGATATAGGATGAATGACGTAAACTACTTCCAAATCTGGCCCATTAAAAAATAACCCTCCATAACCCTCAATGCTCAATTCTCTCTCTCACCTTTTACCAGCTAGATATTAATGCCAAGATGACCTTAGAAATGACATTAAAGATGACAGGGTGTTTAATAACAGAGTCACACCCCTGCCCTCTCTCACCTCTGATAGGTTTTAAGGCAGCTAGCACTATAGTTGCTGATACACACACACATGCACGCACACACACACACACACACTTATGCTTAGCTCAGGCTGGTTAGGACTCACATTGCAACACTTCAAAACTCAACTTGGTTGCAGCTTCCTCTGGAAATTCATTACATCCTCAGTATGAGTTAAATGCCCTCTGTGCAATTTTTATAGCACTCATGCTTTTATTAATTAGGAGGCAATTTAAGATAGTCATTATGAGTACCAACTCTAGATTTGCTTCTATCTGGGTTTGAATATCACCTTTTTATTTTAATTTTTATTTTTCATTGAAGTAGAGTTTACTTACAATGTTTCAGGTATACAGCAAAGTGATTCAGATATATATATATAAACACACACACACGTATATTCTTTTTCAGATTGTTTTCCGGTATAGGTTATTACAAAATATGAATACAATTCCCTGTGCTATACAGTAGGGCCTTGTTGGTTATCTATTTTATACATAGTAGTGTGTATCTTTTAATCCCAAATTCCTAATTTATCCCTCCCCCACTCCTTTCCCCTTTGGTAACCGTTTGTTTTCTATGTCAGTGGGCCTATTTCTGTTTTGTAAATAAGTTCATTTGTATCATTTTTTTAGATTCCATATAAAAGTGATATCATATGTGAATATAATCTTTTTTATTTGTTGGCTGTATGACTTGAACAAGTTATTAAACCTCTGCTGAGTTTCCTTTCCTCAGCTACAATGTTGTCACATTAAGACACAGCTAATGTACTTAAGGACTTAGGATCTGGTATCAGATAACTTAGTTTTGAACCCCAACTCTGTCTGTTACTAATTTTGCCAACTGGAGCCAGTTACTTTATCCCTCTAGGCCTCAAATTCCTCATCCATAAAATGGGATAATACTTAAATTACACGATTGTTTAAGGAATAGGTGAATTAATATGTTAAGCACTTAGAACAGAGTCTGACATATAGTAAGCGCTCTGTAAGTATTTGTTCTTGCTGTTATTGTTGGTGTTTGTAGAAGCTATACATGGTAATTCCAGGGTGTGTGATTCTCATGAGAAAAGGAGACAAAAGGAACCGAACTCTACTTCTGAGGTCTTTCACACTGGGAGGGAGGGTCATACATCAAAAGTACTCAGTGTATAAAAAGGTGATAAAAATGGGTAAGCACCATGGCGGTGGCCACACTACATAGGTGAGAGAGACAAGGGGAAATGTCCAGCAGCTACCCTTAAGAGAGAAATGTTAGGATCAGGGAAGACCTTAAGAAAGGTGTCTGTGGAATATAACGTGTAAAATGTCTCCATCTTCCCTAAAAGAATAAAAATCTATGATATTATTCCAAACTTGTAATCACATTGGTATTTTATTGTTTTTAGGTATGTTTGTTTGGATGCTTTTTAAAATATATGGACATATAGGGTTTTCCTGGTGGTGCAGTGGTTGAGAGTCCCCCTGCCGATGCAGGGGACACGGGTTTGTGCCCCGGTCTGGGAGGATCCCACGTGCCTCGGAGCGGCTGGGCCCGTAAGCCATGGCCACTGAGCCTGTGCGTCCGGAGCCTATGCTCCACAACGGGAGAGGTCACAACAGTGAGAGGCCCGCGTACTGCAAAAAAAAAAAAAAAAAAAAAAAAAAAAAAAAAAAATATATATATATATATATATATATATATATGGACATATAGAAACAGGTTCCAAGGCTGCCAGTTCCATTTAGGTTGACCCTGCAAAAGACTTAGTAGTCCTCAATAAACAGAAACTATTATTACAGTGCTGATCATGACCTACTAAATTTGTTATTTTGACTCTTCTCTCCCACTACACTTTGTCATATTCATCTCTGCATGCCCATCACCTAAAGCTTCTCTGTAATGACAAGTACTTAACCAATATTTGTAGAATGGATTACCTGAAGGGATTGGGGCGATGATGGGTGGAGAGATGGATAGATAGAAGAAAGGATAAATGCTGAGACTGTTCACATCAACTTTATGGGGAAACACCCTAGCATGGTTGGCCATGGAAGGGAAAACGTGTGCTTAGAGTGGGCCTTGTGTCTACCCACTCTGGGACACTCCACTTGGGAGGGCTCACTGGGGCCCTGCACTTACCAGTAGGCAGTGGAATCACTAAAAGCTCAGGTTCTAGAACCAGAAGGCCTGTGTTCAAATTCTGGCTCCATCAAAAGATGTATTCACAATAAAGTTAATGACGTGAAGACTCGGGGCCCCTCACTTACAGCCTCTTCCAAGGTCCTGTATCTGTATTTCATATTTGTAAGCTTGTATTCTACTTCTGAAAGAGATTCCCAATACTATAAAACAAAACTTTCAGATTCCACAAAACCTGGGTCCAAAACTGGCTCTACCAGTTACTGGCTATGGGACCTGGGCTCAATATATTTATCTGCTATGTGCCTCCACATCTCCACTTGTAAAATGGGATACAACTGGAAACCTACTTTATGGGGTTGTTACGAAGATTAAGTGAGTTAGTATATGTGAAATACTTAGCACGATGTCATGCACACAGTACTTGCTGAATGCGCTGTTGGCGTCTATAACTCCCTTCTTTGGTCATCTCTTAACTTCCTCTTCCTTCTTTCAGCACTGTCAGGTCCAGGATCACCTTTCTCTTTGCAAATTTAGCCTGTGGCAAACTTGTCCCTAATCCTTAATCCCTTCCCCTTGCACTTGAGCACATTCTCACCATGAGCCTCCTGAGTGGTTTACAATCTGATTTTATCAGCCTCTATTTGGTTTCTTAAACTACTATACTTGTTCATTACTTAAAAGACGTGACAATTTTGGTTTCATTTTTTCCCTTTAGGAGCCATCTGCTAGCTTGGTTTTCTGAACAATAACATGGAGAAGAAGATGGCATTACCCTCAAACTTTTTTTTTTAACATCTTTATTGGAGTATAATTGCTTTACAATGGTGTGTTAGTTTCTGCTTTATAACAAAGTGAATCAGTGATACGTATACATATATCCCCATATCTCCTCCCTCTTGCATCTCCCTCCCACCCTCCCTATCCCAACCCTCTAGGTGGTCATAAAGTACCGAGCTGATCTCCCTGTGCTATGTGGCTGCTTCCCACTAGCTATCTGTTTTACATTTGATAGTGTATATATGTCCATGCCACTCTCTCACTTCATCCCAGTTTACCCTTCCCCCTCCCCATGTCCTCAAGTCCATTCTCTATGTCTGTATCTTTATTCCTGCCCTGCCATTAGGTTCTTCAGAACCTTTTCTTCTTTTTTTAAGCTTTCATATATATGTGTTAGCATATGGTATTTGTTTTTCTCTTTCTGACTAATTTCACTCTGTATGACAGTCTCTAGGTCCACCCACCTCACTACAAATGACTCAATTTCGTTTCTTTTTATGGCTGAGTAATATTCTATTGTATATATGTGCCACATCTTCTTCATCCATTCATCTGTCGATGGACACTTAGGTTACTTTCATGCCCTGGCTATTGTAAATAGAGCTGCAATGAACATTGTGGTACATGACTCTTTTTGAATTATGGTTTTCTCAGGGTATATGCCCAGTAGTGGGATTGCTGGGTCATATGGTAGTTCTATTTTTAGTATCCTCAAACTTTTGTCATAACATTTTGAAAACATTCGTACATACCATCTACAGAACTGTGGCCGCTAATTAGATTCTATCTTGCCCCTGAAATATTGATCTTTTCAGATATATGTAGCCCCATGAATATTGACAGCTCTGTGTCAACTGTGGAACCGACTTGGGACACATAGATTTTTGCCTGATGTATTTGCCTAGTTCCTGATTTTAAGTTAAATCCAGTGAAAATGTAAAAGAAAACACGGTGTTGCAAGGTTTGCCTGATAATCTTCATCTCCATCCAGATCTTTTCTTTTAAAGGAAGTTTTTTGTATATAAATTTAATTTATTTATTTATTTATTTATTTTTGGCTGAGTTGGGTCTTTGTTGCTGCTCGCGGGCTTTCTCTAGTTGTAGCGAGTGAGGGCTACTCTTCGTTGCGGTGTGCGGGCTTCTCATTGTGGAGGCTTATCTTGTTGCAGAGCACAGGCTTTAGGAGTGCAGGCTTCAGTAGTTGTGGCTCGCGGCTCTAGAGTACAGGCTCAGTAGTTGTGGCACACGGGCTTGGTTGCTCTGCAGCATGTGGGATCTTTCCGGACCAGGGCTCGAACCCATGTCCCCTGCATTGGCAGGTGGATTCTTAACCACCGTGCCACCAGGGAAGCCCTCCATCCAGATCTTCTATGCAGTTTGAGTAGCAGTTGAGGAAACTATGCTGTGATGATTAATTGGCTTAATGGCTCTCAAACCACATCACTTTCCAGAACAGATATCCATTGCTGTTTACATCAGAATTATTTAACCAATGTCTGAAAACGTTCAAATCAGGCTAACATACCCAGGAGTCCTATAATCAAACATATGTGATGGAATGAAAGACAAATGATGGTCATTCATACTGGTCCTTAAGCATTCCTCACCATGTTCCATTATTCTATGACCATCATATTCCATGATGTCCTTGACCAATATGTGACCATCACTTTAAAAAAATAATTTTTAGGGCTTCCCTGGTGGCACAGTGGTTGAGAATCTGCCTGCCAATGCAGGGGACACGGGTTCGAGCCCTGGTCTGGGAAGATCCCACTTGCCGTGGAGCAACTAGGCCCGTGAGCCACAACTACCGAGCCTGCACGTCTGGAGCCTGTGCTCCGCAACAAGAGAGGCTGCGATAGTGAGAGGCCCGCGCAACGTGATGAAGAGTGGCCCCCACTTGCCGCAACTAGAGAAAGCCCTCGCACAGAAACGAAGACCCAACACAGCCAAAAAAAAAAAAAAAAGATAGCCTCTCCCCCATCATTCTCTATCCCCGTACACTGTTTCATTTAAAAAATAATAATAATAATATTTTTTAAACTAAAATAGAGGTAAATATCATTATGTAGTGCCTTTCAAAATTACGCTCAATAGGCAATAATCTTACAGCCCAGGACTTTACCGCATAATAAAGTAACACTGAAACATCCTGAAGCCCAGAGAAATGGCACTGAGAATTCAGCCCAAGGTGCCTAAGTGGTATATCTTCTCCACTCTTCATCAGCCCTTCCCAGGTGAAATGTCTGCTACATCATGTGTCTAGAAACCGATTTCAATGCAAGGTTTCAAATATACCAATTAACCAATATGAATTCCAACCCTTTCAACATGTATTATCACTTTGCAAACACCAGCTGTATTAGAGTTCTCAAAAGAGAAACAAAACCAACAGGGTGTGTATATATAAAAAGAGAGATTTTTTTAAGGAACTGAATCAGGTAATTGTAGAGACTGGCCAGTTCGAAATCTACAGGGCAGGCCAGCACACTGAAGACCCAGGGAAGAGTTGGTGTTGCAGATCAAGTCTGATGGCATTCTGGAGGCAGAATTTCCTCTTCCTTGGGGACCTTAGTCCTTTCTCTAAAGGCTTTCACCTGATTGGATGAGACCCACCCACATTATGGAGGGTTATCAGCTTTACTCAATGTCTATTGATTTAAAAATAGCTCACAGTGACATCTAGACTTATACTTAACCCAAAACTAGGTACCATGGTCTAGCCAAGTTGACATACAAAATAAACCATCAAACTAGCCGTGACCTGCACAATACATAAGATTTGTCATGTGCACTGAAGGTTCTGAATATTGCAGTTCCCTGCTGCCCTATGGGAGAACATAGATTCAATAGATTCTCTCAACCCACTGTCAGCTGCACCTTTTGGAGCACTGCCTTGAGAATATGCTAGAGGTATGTCCTCAAGGATGCGGCTAGTCCTTCAAAGGGAGTTAAACCGCAGCAAGGAGCTCTTCCTGGATTTTCCCACATGGACACTTCCTAGATTATTTTGCCTTACTTCACTGATCTCAGCTAGCATGTCCCTCTGATGAAAATTATTCAAGTAAATAAGAGAAGAAGCAGGTGTAAAGAAAATTACAACACGGGAGAATGTTTATGAAGGAGGGCCATTGTGACCAGGGTGAGGGGGAATGAAAGCATTGTTCTTGAGTACATGGAAAGGAAACAAAGAAGAAAGCATGTGATCACAATAATAGCTGAAGTTATAAGTGAGGAATGACATGAATAATTTCAGGTGCAAAGGAATGAGAAGGGAAATGCAGGGGTAGAATAAGCAGGCAGAACAATGAATAAAGATACATTCAGGGGCTTCCCTGGTGGCACAGTGGTTAAGATTCCACCTGCCGATGAAGAGGACACGGGTTTGAGCCCTGGTCTGGGAAGATCCCACATGCCGCGGAGTAGCTAAGCCCATGCACCACAACTACTGAGCCTGAGTTCTAGAGGCCACAAGCCACAACTACTGAAGCCCACCTGCCTAGAGCCCGTGCTCCGCAACAAGAGAAGCCACCGCAATGAGAAGCCTGCGCACCACAAGAAAGAGTAGCCCCCGCTCGCCGGAACTAGAGAAAGCCTGCGTGCAGCAACGAAGACCCAACGCAGCCAAAAGTAAATAAATAAATAAATAAACAAATTTATTTATTTAAAAATAAAGATACATTCAGAAACAGAGGCGTACACCTAGAATTTAATTCTGAATTCTGGCTATACAAGTACACATAGGTAATTCCCAGAACCCTGATTTTCACATTCATGCAGAGAGAATCTTCCTGGGCCGCCATCTGTCATGCAAAGGGTAGGAACAAATTCCCCAATGCCATACATCATAGGTTAAGAAATAGATTTAATCGAGTAAAGAAAACTATCACAATGTCAGTGCCAGCAAGACCCAGCCTCCCTCCCATCCCAGGGAGAGAATCCACTCATGCCAGGGCCAGAGCAATCTCTGGACACTGGGCTCAGTTCTAATGGAGAGAATCCTTCCCACTGTAGGTCTTCCTACGCACCTTGTGCTGTAACACATGAGTAAGAAGTGGCCACGTCAGTAGTGAAATAAGCAGATTCTTCGGTGCTAAGATGTCTGATTAAGGGATGCCAGCTATTTACAGAAATTGTCTAGAGTTAAAATATTGTCTGCAATGGGAACTGTGGGGTAGCTGGGGATTTGGGGCATCTATAGGACTTATCAATACCTCTGAAGTTAAGAAGGACTCAACAGTCACAAACATCTTCCAGTCACCCAGTGCTATGAGTGCTATGGCCTCACTTTTCCATCATCCAGAGCAGCCCACCTCTAGTTCTCCCCCCACACAATGGGTGGTGGCCCTTGGGGAGGCCCTAGCGCCCCAAAAAATTATTTGAACATGCTCTCTTGAACTTACTATAAGGGGATCAAGCAAATGTGTCCTAGACTGTGATCTGAAATTTGCTACCATAGCTGGGTTCTCTGGCTCCAGAGACTAGGGGAGCAGTGACTGAAGCTAAGGCTACATATAGCAGGACAGACAGGCATGGAATAACGAGGGGAAAGAAATCATTCTGTTAACTAGGGAAGGGTGGGTATATGTTTTGAGGTCCTGGCCATTCCGAGAAACTCTGATAGTGAGAAAATGAGGAAGGATGATCTAATCCCCCTCCCAGACTCAAACGCTCTAGCTGAATATTGACTTTTTCCATAGAAAAACAAACTTCAGCTCAACAAGGAAAGATCATGAGTGGGAAGGATAATTGCGTGATTGACAACATGAATGTGCTTGGCAGCTCTCCACGTCCTTGATCTGCATATAGAGTGTGCTGAGCACCTGGGATCCTACTTCTCTAGGACGTCACATTCCATCTCTTCCAGCATGTACTCTCTCCACCTCCGGCTCAGGGCCAGCCCTGCTACCCTGCTCCTGATTCTCCGCCTGCAGCTGTGGACCAACAAATCTCAGGAAGATACATGAGCAAAGCCTTTCTCCTCCTCACAAAAATGTTGGGGGGAGAGCTCCTCTCCTAGCCTGGAAATCTGCATACCCCTTCTTGAAAACTCTTTCAACTTCCCAGAACTCACTCTGGTCCCCGAAGCTCTCATGAACCCCATGCCAAATCCCATTTCTCTCCTCTTAGGAAGTCATCAATTTCCCTCACATTGCTGCCGGGCACTTCTAGGTTGCCCATGGAAACAAGGCTCCCAGTGTACATATAGGCTGTAAGTAACAATTAGTCTTGCTCTAAAGCTCTGAACCACATCCTGTCCATAGTCAACACCTTTGTTAGACTTCTGCTCGATAAACTTCATCTTCTCACACCTTCCCTCCTAGAAGAGAAGCCTTAGCAGGTCTGCAAGTTCCAACAATACTTTGGAAAGCTTTGGCAAGACGCAGGGAAGGATTAGAGGCCGTGGTCACGGATCCTTGGCCCTATGGTCTGAGGCCGCGCTGACCCAGCAGCTTAGACATTTTTCCTATTCTGAAGCCCAAAGAGGAAGCAAGGACCAGTCACCCCCCAAACACTGAGACCTGGGAGCACAGGTTTAGAAGCCAGCTCACTGAGGGTCCATGTTTGACAGAAGCAGGAAAACTGGGGCAAACAGAATGAAGTAGGAAATGGAACCAGGGTCTGGGCAGGAGCAAGACCACTCAGCAAATCTTGGGAGTTTTCTCTACAGGAACAGGGATTGGGACACTGGGTTTCTGGATGGTGATTCTGGTGGCACCCTCTGTAGTGTGACCAGATGTCCTGTCCTGGAAGAAACCATTTAGAATTTTGACAAGCTGGTATAATGGAGGCAGCAAGAAACCCTTGGTGTGGCCAAGTTCAGATATAGGTATCACTCTGCTTAGCCCTGAGAGGCAGCAAGGTGTTGAAATAAGCTGTGCTCATTAGGGTGACCAACCATCCCAGTTTGCCCAGGAGTTTCTTGGTTTTAGCACCAAAAGCCCCTCAGCCCAGTAAGCTCCTCACTTTGGGGCAAACAAGATGATCAGTCACTCTAGCTAAACTGTTCATCCTACCAATTCTAAATTCATTTACATACAGGATGCATTTGGAAGATACTTAAGTCTTCACACCCCTTTGCTGAACACTGAGCACTAAAGCAACTGGCACAAGAAATGGAATCTCTCTGAAATCTGGGGTGCTTTACCACAGGAAAACGGGGCTATGAAGCACTGTAGTAAAGAAACTGAATTCCCTCCTGTCCTACCCAGAGGAGTTTAGCCAGGAGTTTCTGGGAAACAGAAAGTAAGTCTCCCGGTCCTGAATCCAGTCTTCACTGAAGAGGAATACTTGACTATTCTCTTCGCCTCCATTTCCTTCTTGTATCAGATTGTGATGTGTGGCCTGAATGCAGGGTGGTACCTAAAGTTCCCAAACATAGCCATGTGTCCAAATCCCCTACAGAGCTAAATAAATACAAATTCCTAGCCCCCACTAGGAACCAAAGAAGGAGGCTCTTCAAGAATGAAGAATCTACAAACTTCTCCAGTGCATTGAGATGTTTATGGTTTAAGGGGGTTCTGTTGGTTCTGTTGATATAAAATTTCTTTTTATAAATTTATTTATTTATTTATTTATTTATTTTTGGCTGTGATGGGTCTTCATTGCTGTGCACAGGCTTTCTCTAGTTGCTGCGAGCAAGGGCTACTCTTCATTGCGGTGGCTTCTCTTGTTGCAGAGCACGGGCTCTAGGTGCTCAGGCTTCAGTAGTTGTGGCACACAGGCTCAGCAGTTGTGGCTCGCGGGATCTAGAGCGCAGGCTCAGTAGTTGTGGCACATGGGCTTAGTTGCTCCATGGCATGTGGGATCTTTCCGGACCAGGACTTGAACCCGTGTCCCCTGTATTAGCAGGCAGATTCTTAACCACCGCGCCACGAGGGAAGCCCCCCAAGAAAACATCTTAACAATGCACGTTAAAGTGGAAACCGACAGATAAAGAGAATTATAAAAAAGCTGACTAGGACTTCCCTGGTGGCACAGTGGTTAAGAATCCGCCTGCCAATGCAGGGGACACGGGTTCAAGCCCTGGTCCGGGAAGATCCCACATGCCATGAAGCAACTAAGCCCATGTGCCACAACTACTGAGCCTGCACTCTAGAGCCTGAGAGCCACAACTACTGAGCCCGTGTGCCAACTACTGAGCCTGGGCTCTACAGCTTGTGCTCCACAACAAGAGAAGCCACTGCAATGAGAAGTCCGTGCACAGCAAGGAAAAGTAGCCCCCGCTCGCCACAACTAGAGAAAGCCCACGTGCAGCAGTGAAGACCCAATGCAGCCAAAAATTAAATAAATGAATAAAAAATTTTTTTAAAAAGCTGACTATAGTCGAGTATGACCCTGAATGTGTTAAGGGGTGATGTCTGGGGGAAACCCCTGGTGCCCCCTTCTTGTGTTGGCCTGAAACATGCTTATTTTGCTTAATGGTTACCCCAGGGATGCCTTAGCCAGATCTACTCTCTTTAAGCCTTTCCATCTTCTTCTCCTCAGGTTAAAGCCACAGCCCTAACCTCCAACAACATCAGTTTTCCTTACGGTAATTTTGATGACACCAGCCATCTGTGTAGTACCAAAAACTTCTTCTGGGACATACAAGCATCTGGTAAGTGAAGAAACTCCCTGCCTGAGCATTAATGTCAGATAAGGGGGAATGAGAGGAGAGGTCAAAGTGAAAAGGAGAAACCAAGACATGGCAGAAAGCAAAAGGAATAAGGTACTGGAGTAAGAATAAAACACAAGACACAGGGGAAGTGTGGGCAAGGGGTTCAGTGTGAAAGAAGGGAGATGAGCTCGTAACAGCTGTGCCTTGTGAAGGAGATTGAGAAATAGTAAAAGGGACTGAGCGTCAGAAACAGTAAAAGGCAGGATAGGGCTTCCCTGGTGGTGCAGTGGACAAGAATCTGCCTGCCAATGCAGGGGACACAGGTTTGATCCCTGGTCCGGGAAGATCCCACATGCCGTGGAGCAACTAAGCCCATGCGCCACAACTACTGAGCCTGTGCTCTAGAGCCCGCGAGCCACAACTACTGAGCCCGTGTGCTACAACTACTGACACCCGCGCACCTAGAGCCCGTGCTCTGCAACAAGAGAAGCCACCGCAATGAGAAGCCCGCGCACCACAATGAAGAGTAGCCCCCGCTTGCCGCAACTAGAGAGAGCCCGCGCACAGCAACGAAGACCCAACACAGCCAAAAATAAATAAATATTTTTTAAAAAGTAAGCATTTGTTCACACACACACACACACACCCCAGAAAAAGGCAGGATAGGAGGGTTTGTGGGTGGAGCCCAAGTGAGAAGACCAGAAGTGGAGTCCAGTTGCCTGACACAGCTTTGCTTCTTCTCTCCAGAAAATGCGATCATAACAGGGGAGGTTCAAGTTGTGTCAGAGGAGAATATATGCCCTTCTGACATGGAATTGTCCCCCTCCACTGGTTATGAAGTTTGTGTCACATGCATTGTCATCGTAACACCCTGATCTGGAAAGTCTGCTATCCCTGCGTTTGTAGGCATCTGTGTGGACAGTAAAATAAACTTCCTACTGGCTTCGCACTGTTCTACCTGTGTTCTTTCCCCGAAACTTAGTCCTGTATCTTCTTAGACACCCCAGGGTTCTAAAGCACTGGTATTTCAAGAAACCTTCTCAGATATAACACATGAGCATTCACTCCCTAGCAAATGAGGAGAAAGAGAAGACAGGAATTATTCTCACCATTTAACATAGGAGGGGAAATGTCCAGAGAGAGAGAACTGTCCCCAGGGCTAAAATTACGGGTAAAACTGAGGAACGGTTCTAAGTTTCCCTCCTGTTTCAGTCCAATTATATCCTGCTACCCCTCTCAGTTATCTGAAAGTTCAACTAATCTGAAGTCCTAAAATTATGACATCTTACTCCTCTTCAACTGGTGGCAGGGAAAAGACTCACAGAAGTGCAGGTTTGCTAGGCTCCTAACCATGATGGCCCTTCCCTGTGTCCATGCCCTTTCCTCACAATAAGACAAAACAAGGTGATACCAATTGTTGGCGGGCAATGAGGGGTTATGAGGACCATTCAGCGCTGCTAGTGGGAGTGCATAAATAGGTGCAGCCATCTGGAGAACCACCTGACATTACTTTAATTATGTACATACCTTCTGACCCAGCACTTCCACAACCAGAAGTGATGGTAAGAGAGACCATTTTGATCCCTGGGCCAATCTATTCTAGCTATCAAAGACAAAGTACCACTGAATAGCCGATGTTTCCAAATACATGCCACATCTTGAAGGACATCACCATGCCCCTAAAGAATATGACTGCCAAGTCATTTCCTTAGCTGCTCATTTATGAGATTTTTTTCCTGGCACGCCATAGGGCCAGTAGTTTCCTGATAATGCAATTAATTTGAGAAATCAGTACATACCTTGATCATGTGTCCCTTGCGGCAACTTTCATTTAAAAAGATGATTCCATTGATCTAAGGAGATGTTAGATGGGTCTAGAAATCAGATACTCTGTGAGCTCTCAGACAGTGATGCTGGCTAAGACACTGCAGGCAGGAAAGAGATCCATATCTAGAATATGTATCATTCTCAGTAAAGACAAGGTACTGCCCGCTCAAGAGTCAAAAGGATCCAGTGTAATCATTATTCTATCAAATGGTCTCCTTGAGAGATGGTACTCAATTAATGGTCTCAGTATTTAGTCTGTTTTTGAAAGGTCGGCAGCTGCAATATTTAAATCACTCATGGTAGGAAGTGTATTTTTTTAAATTTTAGCATATACTTTATTTTTTAATAAAGTATAGTTGATTTACAGTATCATGTAGGTTTTGGGTGTACAGCACAGAGATTCAGTTATATCTATTCTTTTTCAGATTCTTTTCCTTTACAGGTTATTACATAATATTGAGGATAGTTCCCTGTGTGATTTTAGCATATACTTTAACATCGCAGGGCATGAGTCAATGTCAATGGCAGTGATAGGAAGTGCATATCTAGTAAAAATCCCCACCTCATTAGCCAGCACACAAGCACTGGAGTAGCAGAGGACAGGAGCTGGCTGACATCCATAGAACCCGTCATCCTACCCTCTAATTGTTCAACGTCTGCTCTGTGTCAGATCTTTTCTTACAAGCACTAACATGAGACACCAAGAACCAAGCATTCTGTGTTCACATCCACTGGTTCTTTTGATGGCTCTCCTCCATACCTCCTGGGTCAAATATTCTAACCTTGTTCCTACCAGGCCCTGGACCAACCAGCCAAGAGATTTACCACTGCTCAAGAGTCCATGGTATATCTTTACTACAAGTCACTTTTCCTTCCATACAAAATTGACGACCGGGTATACTGCTTGTAGCTTTGCCCACTGAGAATATTCTCCCCCAGCTGTTTTTCTACAGCACCCCTGAGTGAAGTTCAGGTGTGCCAACCATCTACCTTTAGCTCACGAAAACAAACCGAGCCAACTAATCTGTGAAGCACACCTGGGTTTATTTCCTCCGAAACCTAGATATAGGAACTCCCCCACCCGTGAGGCTGTAAGTCCAATCTGAAGGGGTGTGTTAGTGCAGCCAAAGTAGTTGACATAGGGTATCAACCACGTTTTTCTGTACCATAAGCCCTCTGGACCCAGTTGGGTCCAATTTCAATTGTGCTGTTTCCATTGTATGAAGGATTGCTGCTGTACCCACTCAAGTATATAATTTGTGGGCCTCCCAATGCCTGAGTCATAATAGGGAACTCTGGTTTCTTGGTGTTTCCTGATCAGGTATTGGGTCTCTATAAGTGCCCAAGTGCACCTTTTAAAAAAATTAGTTTTCTGCTGCAGAGGGTATAGGTTTGATCCAGAATGCTACTGGTCTGCTCTGCAACTCTCCTCCTGAGGCTTAGCAGAGACTACACTCAGAGTCCTTAATCTACCATGGATCTCTCTAGCACCATAGGTTCTACCAAGCAGTATGGCCAAAATAAAGGATTTATATTAGCTCAGGCGGCCATAACAAAATACCATAAACTGAGTGGGTGAAATGACAGAAATTTATTTTCTCACAGTTCTGGAGGCTAGAAGTCTGAGATCAGGGTGCCAGCATGACCAGGTTCTAGTGAGGGCTCTCTTCCTGCACTGCAGCCACCTTCCCGCTAGCACTTTTTTTTTTTTTTAACTGTTTTACTGAAGGGTATGTCTTCTGGGCTTTATCAAGCAACCACGTCTCCTGATTCTCTGGCCTTATATAACATATCCATTCTGACATGTCCACCTCCCGGAGTCTTTTTTTTTTTCTTTTTTGGCTGCTTTGGGTCTTCACTGCTGCACGTGGGACATGCGGCATGTGGGCTCTTCATTGTGGCACACAGGCTTCTCTCTAGTTGTGGTGCACGGGCTCCAGTAGGTTCGATCCCTGGTCGGGGAACTTGGATCCCACATGCCACGGGGCAACCAAGCCCACATTCTCTAGAGCCCGCATGTCACAACTAGAGAACCCGTGTGCCGCAGCTACTGAGCCTGCATGCTCTGGAGCCCTCTCCAGGGACCACTCCCCCAGCACCTCAAGTGATCACCAACCTGAAAGTTCTCCAGACCCTATCTTTGTGGGTTTTTATGGTGGCATCATTACACGGGCACAATTGATTAAATCACTGGCCATTGGCTATTGATTCAACTTCCAACTCCCCTCCCCTCTCCAGAGGTCATGGCAGGTGGGACTGAAAGGGCAAGAACCACGGAGGAAGACCAAATATATTATATATGAGAAATGCATTTTCATCTAAATGACCAAATATATTTTTCTTCTAAATCACAGTATTACAATCTGTATCTCTGTGCTGGTAGGGTTTTTCCAGAAATACAGAAGACCACTCCACCCACACACACGGCAGCCTGGAAGGGCTGGGTGGGAATGCGAAGTCTAACAACCCGAGGAGCAACCTCCAACCGGTGACCGATGGAAACTGATACAGATCATCTGTGCTCTTAAGCCTCTCTGGGGGATCATAATCACGAGCCGCATGTTTTACACTGCCCGCCCTCAGGATTAAGCGTCTGTCTTCCACTGTGGTAACTGGCTTCATAATGACCCTTTATTACATTCCTCTGACTATACTAATAACCGCACTCCCTTGCCTATGTTCCCTACATTTTCCAGAAAGCTAAAAAATACTTCCATTCAAATCTTCATCTCAAAGTCCGCCCCTGGGGGAACACAAACTAAGGTAAACATTTCACTGTGTTAAAGAACAGTGATTAATGCGGACAGATGACTAGAACACCAACAACTCCTAGGAAGGAAGGGAAGAGAAAGAAAACTGTTGCATCACATCAGATAGTTCTGCCATAAAATGGTTCCAAAACATTTTGACGTGACTCTTTTGGTGTAGCCACTTGAGCTAAGGTCACATTTCTATGGGACCTAACAACAAAACAAAAATAAAACACTAAAATTTTAGTCATTTATTAGGGTCAGAAATGGGGTGAAGAAAAACTATGTAAAACCTGGAGCCAAATAGTTACCCAAAATGTACACATTAAAAGGGCCACAAATCAGAGAAATGAAATATCTGCAATACCCAGCAATATCAGAACCACGCAAGAATTCTAGTTCTGGACTGGGAAACCAGAGGTCCAGGAAATGGGTGACGTAAATGCTATAAAACTGCTAGACAGGGAGAGGTGACTACTGAGGAGGGAGAGACTCCCAGGATCAAGATGAAACTCCAAACCCAAACTGTGAAACACATATAGGAACTAATCACCAGGGAGTTCCCTGGTGGTCTAGTGGTTAGGACTCAGCCCTTTCACTGCGGAGGCCCAGGTTCAGCCCCTGGTGGGGGAACTGAGATCCTGCAAGCTGCATGGTGCAGCCAAAATAAAAACAAAAAACAAAACAAAACAAAAACTAATCATCGGGCATACAGTTTCAGTTAAGCAAGATGAATAAACTCTACAGACTTTCTGTTCAAATTATATCTATAGTCAACAATACTACAATGTACACTTAAACATTTGTTAAGAGGGTACATCTCAAGCATTCTTGCCACAATAAAATTAATTTTTTTTAAAAAAATCAAGGGCTTCCCTGGTGGCGCAGTGGTTGAGCGTCTGCTTGCCGATGCGGGAAACACGGGTTCGTGCCCCGGTCCGGGAAGATCCCACGTGCCGCGGAGCGGCTGGGCCCGTGAGCCATGGCCGCTGGGCCTGCACGTCTGGAGACTGTGCTCCGCAACGGGAGAGGCCACAGCAGTGAGAGGCCCGCGTACCACAAAAAAAAAAAAAAAAAAATCAAATGCCAACCTATTATTAAACTAATAGAACTATCTTGAAAGAGGCAGTTTTCTAAAGAGGCAGAAATGAAACAATAAGAGCTAAACAGGAAAAATAACCAATTAGAAACCTTGCAAATACATATATGTACTCACCGAAGTTTTCAAAGAGCAAATAAAAGGAACTGTGAAGTTGACTCAATAAATTAAATATTTGTAAATTAAAAGACAGTGTTGAAGAATTCATCTAGTGCTAGAGAAGAGCTCTGTAAGTGTATGAATGTATGCTTTTTGCTCCAGCACCCTGTCCAATTTAGCATTTGTCCCATATTTTAATTTTTTGATTATTTGATGGGCTTAGTACTTCCACTTTGTATTCCGACTTCTGCCAAGGTCTTCTGGGCCTAAGTCATAGTAAAATGTGAGATGTTCCACTGAAAACCCAGCTGGCTATTCCCTACAGTTTCCAGAAATAGCAGGACTAATACCTCTTTTTAAAGGACAATATCCAGGGAACTTACTTCGAAAACAAAGTGTACTCATAAATGAGTGGCTTGGGGCCACTGGCTCCTTCCAGCCCCGAGTGGCAGCAGGAAAGAAAACAATGCTGCTGCTCTGGGCATCTCCACCCACCAGCAGAGCATGGCTCATGCTGCGGCATGAGATTTGCAAGCAGGCTTCAGGCCACCAGTTGGTGAGAACAGTAGGGGGGCAATGAGAAATTATAGCTTAGGTGCAAAGTGTATAGGAAACAGAAGCTGAGCCGTTCTGCCATGGAGCAAGTAGAGAGGCGTCTGAATGTTCCTGCTATGGTACTTCGTCATTTTTCTGTCCAGTATAAATCTACGAGTACTTACTTGTTTTATCATTTGACTTTTTTTGCAATAAACCTTTTGGCATAATGAGCTCAAGGAAACAAGGTGTATGGTAATAAAAAATTAACTACTGAATTTTTATTTCTCAAGAAAGTTGATAATGAACATGTTTGTTGTCATTTACCATCTATTGCGGGGGCTATAATAGTATCACTGGTCACATGAAAACCATAGACCTAAATCTGCTGCAGGAGCATCAGCATCTACTACAAAAGTTAGTTGTTACTTTGAAAGGACTATACCTAAAGATGACATGAGTGTACACGTTGGAGAAGGTACATTTCATTCATAGCACTCAGGAGACCATGACCTTTCATTTTGGTCATATACCTTTAGCTAGATTAAACTAAGAAAAAAGGAGAGAAGACCAAATAACTAAAATCAGAAATGAAAGAGGAGGCTACAACGGTTACCAAGAAATTAAAAAGACCGTAAGAGACTACCGTGAACAATTATATGCCAACAAATTGGATAACCTAGAAAAAATGGATAAATTTCTAGAACCATACAATCTACCAAGACTGAAACATGAAGAAATAGAAAATCTGAACAGACCAGTAACAAATAAAGAGACTGAATCAGTAATCAAAAACCTCCCAACAGGGCTTCCCTGGTGGCGCAGTGGTTGAGAGTCCGCCTGCCAATGCAGGGGACATGGGCTCGTGCCCCGGTCTGGGAAGATCCCACATGCCGCGGAGCGGCTGGGCACGTGAGCCATGGCCACTGAGCCTGCGCGTCTGGAGCCTGTGCTCCGCAACGGGAGAGGCCACAACAGTGAGAGGCCTGCGTACTGCAAAAAAAAACAAAAAAACAAAAAAACCTCCCAACAAAGAAAAGGCCAGAACCAAATGGCTTCACTGGTGATTTCTACCACACTTTTAAAGAAGAATCTTTTTAAAACTCTTCCAAAAAATTAAGAGGAGGGAACACTTCCAAACTCATTTTATGAGGCTAGCCATTACTCTAAAGTTAGGCAAAGACACCACCCGAAAAGAAAACTATAGGGCAGTATCTCTGATGAACAAAGATACAAAAATCCTCAACAAAATACAAGCAAACCAAATTCAACAACACAGTAAAAGGATTATACACCATGCTCAAATGGATTTATTCCTGGGATGCAAGGATGGTTCAACATATGCAAACCAATAAATGAAATACACCACATTAACAGAGTGAAAGATAAAAACACACAGTCATCTCAATAGATGCAGAAAAAGCATTTGACAAAATTCAACACTCATTCATGATAAAAACATTCAAAGAACTAGGTATAGAAAAAAGTATTGTAACATACTGAAGGTCACATATGACAAAGCTCACAGCTAACATCACACTCAATGGTAAAAAACTGAAAGTTTTTCCTCTAAGATCGGGAATAATATAATACAAGAATGCTCACTCCTGCCACTTCTATTCAACATAGTACTGGAAGTCCTAGCCAGAGCAATCAGGCAAGAAATAAAAGGCATCCAAATGGGAAAGGAAGAAGTAAAATTCCTTTAGTAAGGTTTACATTTTCAACTGCAAGTTTTATGTGCAGGTACCAAAAAGGAACTGAAAGCTCTTAATGTGTTGGGTCCATTAGTAGAAGGAAAAATTCCCAGTAACGTGATCTCAGTTTTATACCAGTTTTATCAGTCTTTCAAATAGAAAATTTGGTTATTTCAAATAATAGTTAGATTGTGTTCATCTGATCCATGAAATAAAATGAAAGCTTTTGGAAGTTCTTTCTGTTGAAGGTGAAATAGCTGACATTCTGGTGTGTGTTATTCAAACTCATTTAAAAAGGTAAAACATTGAAGAGAAAAACTATGTGTTTGGTAGCCAATAAGACGAACACAAATTTTAGTGGAGCCCATTGTCACATTAAAACTAATATCCTCAATAAATTAAGAAATCTGTGAAGTGGAAAGATAATTGTAATTTTGTACAAAGATAATTCAAATAGCTTTCAAACAAGCTAAGATACTTCACCAATCAAAATAGAAGCTGTAGTTGATAAGCTTTGCAAACATTTTTACATAAGCAGAGTTTATATAACTTACAAAACTTCAAAGACTAAAAATTTGGACTTCCCTGGTGGTGCAGTGGTTAAGAATCAGCCTGCCAAGGCAGGGGACATGGGTTCGAGCCCTGGTCCAGGAAGACCCCACATGCCATGGAGCAACTAAGCCCATGTGCCACAACTACTGAGCCTGCACTCTAGAGCCTGTAAGCCACAACTACTGAGCCTGTGTGCCACAACTACTGAAGCCTGCACGCCTAGGGCCCGCACTCCACAACAAGAGAAGCCACCGCAATGCTGAAGCCCGCGCACTGCAAGGAAGAGTAGTCCCTGCTTATGGCAACTAGAGAAAGCCTGTGTGCAGCAACAAAGACCCAACACAGCCAAAAATAAATAAATAAATTTATTTTTTTAAAAAAAGACTAAAAATTTATATGATGAATCTCAGATATCAAAAAATACTTCAGCATGGCAATATACAATTTCTCCTTTTTTTTTTTTTTTTTTTTTTGCAGTACGCGGGCCTCCCACTGCTGCAGCCTCTCCCGTTGCGGAGCACAGGCTCCGGACACGCAGGCTCAGTGGCCATGGCTCACGGGCCCAGCCGCTCCGCGGCATGTGGGATCTTCCCGGACCGGGGTACGAACCTGTGTCCCCTGCATCAGCAGGCAGACTCTCAACCACTGTGCCACCAGGGAAGCCCAATTTCTCCTTTTGCTCCTTCTCATCAGTCATACTTTAGATATGTTTGAATCTTTGATGAACTACTTAATAAATGAACCTAAGTTGCCTACAATTATGTTGAATGTTTTGATATGCAGTTCCTGTAAATTTTGATTACTTTTGTGGAAAATATACATTGTATAATCAAAAGATTAAACAAATGGAGCAAAAAATGTTTCAGCCTATAAAGGTTTTAGTAAATTACAATGATTGAAACACAACTTAAAATAGGAAAACACTGACATTTAACCCTACAAAACTAAGGGAAAAAAACTAAAAAATAAACCACGTGTACTCAATGGTATAGAAGATTTAATTTCAAAATTTAAAAATTATTCTTTACAATATCTCAACTTCTAAAAAGAATATTTAATAGAGCTAATATTTTTGATTGGGTAAATGTATATTCACCCAATGAAATAAAATAAATACCCTCAGTGAAATAAAATTAAGAAATGGAATCATGCAGAATTTACATTTTGTGGAATATTCAAAGAATTATGGACAGAAAAAAAAGTATTTGAGTTTTGTTTTATAAAATATTTTGAAGAAAACCTTTCTGAATGGAAGATAAAATATTTACATAATTCAGTACCAAAAAAGTTGGAATTGAGAATATCCTCCCTTTAACAGAATTTGCTAATGCTCAGCATGTACTAATTATCTCAGCATCTATAAAGACTATTTTCTTAATATTCAGAGGAAAACCAATTGAAGGTGTCAACAATTTCAAATGTATTAGCCATAAAATGCAACTTCAAATAATATTGCAGGCAATTTTATGCAGATAAGAGAGATAAAAAGATATTGAAATATATATTATTCAGAAAAATACCAGTGACATAGTATTAGAAATATATATGACTAATAAGCTCATTAAAGTACATGAATATACAACAGGAAAATTGTTTATGTTATTTTTAATGTTCAGTGAATCAATACAAGGAAGTAGTTTTTATTTTGCTTTAGAGATCAAGGATAGGTAGTTTTTAGAAAGACTTTTTTAAAACAATTTTTGGGACTTCCCTGGTGGCACAGTGGTTAAGAATCCGTCTGCCAAGGCAGGGGACACGGGTTCAAGGCCTGGTCCAGGAAGATCCCACATGCTGCAGAGCAACTAAGCCCGTGTGCCACAACTACTGAGCCTGCGCTCTAGAGCCCGCAAGCCACAACTACTGAGCCCAAGTGCCACAACTACTGAAGCCCGTGCACCTAGAGCCTGTGCTCCACAACAAGAGGAGCCACCGCAATGAGAAGCCCGTGCACCGCAATGAAGAGTAGGCCCTGCTCGCCGGAACTAGAGAAAGCCCACACGCAGCAACAAAGACCCAATGCAGCCAAAAATATAAACAAAATTAATTAATTAATTTTTTTAAAAGTCTGAGAGACAGTTTTAAAGATATCATTGCTGAAAGTTTCCCAGTTTTTAAAAATATATAAAATATCATATCTAGAGCCCCTTCTGAATGTCAAGCAGGACAAATTTTTTAAATAATTACAGTCCAAACTAGACACATAGTAGAAAAAAATGCAGTAAACCAAAGAAAAAGATCATCGTAAAACTTACCAAAGACACAATAAAAAAGGATAACCACTAATGAATGACAGTGTATTTCTCATCAACAATAACACCAGAAACAAGAGACTGACAAATCCAAATATTTAAAGTGCTAAGGGAAAATAGGTGTCTCTTTTACCTAATCAAATTCTCATTAAAATAAGAGCAAAATAAAAATATATTCACACATACAAAAACCAAGAGAACCCTACTCATGCAGGAACAGTCATCTGAAGATTAATAGATAGCTGCTGAAAATCTTTACCAAAACATATAAAGACCAAATCAGAGAGGCATGAACTTACAGGAAATAGACAGTATGGAAGATGGAAACTTGAAGAGACAATAGTAACTTCATGCATATAGCAAGAGATGGACATTATTATAAAGGAGCGTTCAGAGGGGAGAAAACAACACAAGGAATTTTAAAATATTATAGTGAAAATGAAAACAGTCAATGGAATGGTTGGAAGACAAAGTCAAGGATATCTCCAGAAATTAGAACACAATGCTAGAGAGATGAAAAAAATTTTAAGGCCATTGAACATTGAACATTAGGAATTCAGAAGAGGGAGAAGAGAGAAAACAAAGTAAAAGAATCATTAAATAAATGATCAATAGACTGCCCAAATTGGAAGATGTAATTTTCCAGATTAAAATCCCAATCCAGTGGGTAAAACAGTCATGCAGCAAAGAATATCATGAAATGAAAATTCAGGACACTATGGACAAAGAGAAGGTATTTCATAATTCCAGAGAAAGAAATGTAAATTAAACGCAAAGGAACAAGACTGGGGTTAGACTCCTCAACAGTAACCGTGGAAGCTGGAAGAAATTCCAAGGGAAAATGTATCCCAACTTAGAGTCCTATTCACAGCCATATCATTAATCAGGAAGTTAGAATAAAGACTTTTTTTTTTTTTTTTTTTTTGTGGTACGCGGGCCTCTCACTGTTGGGGCCTCTCCCGTTGCGGAGCACAGGCTCCGGACATGCAGGCTCAGCGGCCATGGCTCACGGGCCCAGCCGCTCCGCGGCATGTGGGATCTTCCCAGACCGGGGCATGAACCCGCGTCCCCTGCATCGGCAGGCGGACTCTCAACCACTGCGCCACCAGGGAAGCCCAGAATAAAGATATTTTTAACATGCAAATTTGAAAAAAGAAAAAAAAAAGGATCTCCCATGCAACCTGGTGACCTAATACAAAGAGACAGCCAGTTATTTCTCCAGCAAAAATGAATTTATAGTATTCAGGATTACCAAAGAATTATAATTCAACGTCTACAACCATGGTGAGCCACGTGTAAGTCCCCCACAAAAATGGAGAGGATAACTCTTTTATAGAGGGCAGAAAGGAAGTTAGGAGGGCTATAGTAAACAGAGAGTCCTTGGCTTTTCATTGGCTGAGTTGTGACTGCCTCTCATTGACTAAGCTCTTGCCAGGAAACAAGAGGAAGTCTTTCTTCTTCCTGTTGGGCTCTGCTATCATCATGGGGTATGCGAGCTCCCCCTTCTGGCCTCCTGACTCTATTTTAATTGAGGTTTCTCTTCATTAATTTTTACAACCCTTTCTCAGGAAGCTATTGGAGTATGTGCTCTGCCAAAATAAGGGAGTAAACAAGAAAGAAGAAAACATGGGAACCAGGAAAGAGAATTCACCGTAAGACAGAGGCAAAGAGAATCAACAAGCTAATGGGTAGGGGAGAGTCTAAAACGGCAGGTGTGAGCAAGCCTAGAGAGAACCAGTCCAGATTGGAGCAGGTAGAAAGGATCAAGGAGATGTGTCTACAAAATATAAAACACCTGATGTAACTGAGCATATTGAAAAACATGTGGAAGTTTAGGGTCAAATCTGGAATGAGATGGTGACAAATACATAAAAAACTAAGAAACGAAGTCCCTTTTTGTTGTTCTAAGGAGAATAAAAATATGCATGTGAAACAAAAAGTAATCACAGGGTATCACATGGCTCAACTACAAATTGTATTTGCATTGTCATAATAATGTAAAAATTGAATATCATTTTAACCAATGTTATAAATGTATGGGCAGCATGAAGGTTAGGAAGTATCTGTGAGTGTGTTTGTGTGTGTGTGTGTATACTAAACTGGGGTGTGGAGAATGAAATAGAGATAAATCCTCATCTTCCAAACAGGAAGTCAAAAAAAAATGCCCAAAACTGGGGGAAAAAATCAAGAGGTAGCAGAATAAGTAAGTTATTTAGAGACATGGACAAAAACATCAAATAAAATAAAGGATGGGACTTCCCTGGTGCGCAGTGGTTAAGAATCCACCTGCCAATGCAAGGGACACAGGTTTGAGCCCTGGTCCAGGAAGATCCCACATGCCACGGAGCAACTAAGCCCATGCGCCACAACTACTGAGCCTGCGCTCTAGAGCCGATGAGCCACAACTACTGAGACCACGTGCCACAACTACTGAAGCCCGCGCACCTAGAGCATGTGCTCCGCAACAAGAAAAGCCACCGCAATGAGAAACCTGTGCACCGCAATGACGAGCAGCCCCCACTCGCTGCAACTAGAGAAAGCCCACGCACAGCAACGAAGACCCAACACAGCCAAAAATAAATAAATAAGTTTTTTTTAAAAATTCATAAAGGAGATGAAAATGGCTTCCTCTGAGTAGGGGAAATGAGATGGTGAGGGAAAACGGGGTTTTTTGTAAATAAAAAACCATGTAGAGGGCCTCCCTGGTGGCGCAGTGGTTGAGAGTCCGCCTGCCGATGCAGGGGATACGGGTTCGTGCCCCGGTCTGGGAGGATCCCATATACCGCGGAGCGGCTGGGCCCGTGAGCCATGGCTGCTGAGCCTGTGCATCCGGAGCCTGTGCTCCGCAACGGGAGAGGCCACAACAGTGAGAGGCCCGCGTACCACAAAAAAAAAAAAAAAAAAAAAAAAAAAAAAAAAAAAACCATGTAGAAATATGATTCTTTAAACTATGTGTACACTGAATAAAAACTAAACTAAAAAGTGTGACCTAATTACATTATTTTTTCCTGTGTCAAGGTAACTGTTTACAAGATCACTAAATGAGATTAGCTGTACCAGGAACAAAGAGAGGCTGATTTATGGGCATACATACTATACATTAATCTTGGCCTCATCTGGCCAGGGCCCTCTACCCAACCACTGTAGGCAGTAAACATACAGGCTGACTCAGTCAGAGGCCTACTTAACATGAAAAAACATACCATGCCATTAAGAGGAAACACCTTTTATACCTGTGATAGCTATAAACATTGATCTTCTCGAAGGTAGGGTCCCTGTGTTTCATTTCTGTATCCCACTTGCCTGGAATATAGTACATGCTCAAAAATGTATTAATATGTGCATATTTTACCTATTGAAAAAAATTCTCAAAGAGGAAATCATAAAGGAAGTTACAAAATATTTAGAAACACGTGACAATGTACTATACATCAAATTATACAGGGTTCATGTAACATGGTACTTAGCAGTAAATGATACACTTCTTTATTGAAAAAAATAAGGAAAACTGAAAATCAGTTTGTTAGGTGTTCAACTCAAGAAACTTTAAAGAGGTGACAAAATAAAACTAAAGGAAGATGGAAATTATATTAAAGATAATTGAAGAAGGGTGGCGCAGTGGTTAAGAATCCGCCTGCCAATGCAGGCGACACGGGTTCGAACCCTGGTCCAGGAAGATCCCACATGCCGCAGAGCAACTAAGCCCATGCGCCACACCTACTGAGCCTGCACTCCAGAGCCCACAAGCCACACCTACTGAGCCTGCGCTCTAGAGCCCACGAGCCACAACTACTGAGCCCACGTGCTACAACTACTGAAGCCCGTGCACCTAGAGCACGTGCTCCGCAACAAGAGAAGCCACCACAATGAGAAGCCCGCGCACCACAACAAAGAGTAGCCCCCGCTCACCGCAACTAGAGAAAGCCCGTGCACAGCAACGAAGACCCAATGAAGCCAAAAATAAATAAATTAAATAAAAATTTTAAAAAAAGATAATTGAAGAAATTAATGCAACAGGAATCAAGGAAACAATGGATGATATGCAAAACCCAAAACTGAATGTTCAGGATAAGGGTCGTATATCTACTTAAACAAGCAAACCTCTAAATAGAAAGCAACAAGAAGAGACACAGACAATATAAGAAAAAAAAAGGATGGAATAACTACAGTACAGCAGAGATTTACTAGGTAGGTGAGGTTTCCAAATCTTCAAGGAAAAGATAATCCTTACTTTAAATAAATAGTTTCAGAGACTAAAATAAGAGAGAAAGCTACCCAACTCATTTTATGAAATAATTATGTCCTAAACAATGATAGTACAAGAAAACAAAGTTAAAAATAAATCTAAAGTAGATGCAAAAATCTAAATAGAATATTAATGAACTGAATTCATCAGTATATTTTTAATATATTATGATGCTAGCAAACACTGCTAGTTTTTCCTCAATATTCATTTTCCTCTATCCAATGTAAAAGAAGTTTCAACCAGACACATAACTACCTACAAACAAGATTGCATTACCAATCCTCCTTTGCAGATAAATGTTGCAATATGACTAAAGCCAGCCAGTGGTATGCAAGAACTGCTACTTTGTAGTGTATGGGAGTCTTACTTCAGGGTCATGTCAACCTCCTTCCTCTCTTCTTTGCCCTTCTTCTACACTACCACCCTGACTGCAGATGCCCCCATCTTGAATCTGAGGCTGAAGGCCACACCCTAGAGATGGAGGAGCAATGACCTGAAAGAAGCATTGTCCCTGAGGACTTGGTGAAGCAGAGTTACCGTCATCATGGACCACTTAATCATCACGGACCAGACTTTAATATAATAGAGACTAAAGCTCTATCTTGTTTAAGCACTGCTTGCTATTGCTGTCATTGTTATTATGTAAACAATGACTTTAGATAATTACTATTAAGAACTGTAAAATGTCAAAAAAGGTTTTCTTTAATAGCATATCTGAACCAATTATAAAAAACAACTAAAGGGCTTTTATTTGGTGCAAAATGTTTATGATTCCTTCTTTGCTTTTACAAAAAAATTTTAAAACAACATATGTAGAAATTAGACATATAAAAATACTGAGTACAGTGGTCATTGCTGAGTCATGGAATTATGAGTCCTTTTTATTTTTTCTTTAAAATGTTCTATATTTTTCATATAAAAATCATTATTAATATAAAAACTATAATTGACCACATAGTATATTTTCATGGAATCCCAAGTAAGCAGAGTTATAGCATGCACACTGGGGAGAAAAGAAACACAGAGCTTATTACATGATGAAATGGTCATGGTGACATGAAGGAAACAAAAATCTTAACAAAATCAACCATGGGGATCTCTAGAGTGTAATAAATGTGAAATGTAAACCCTGATGATTTTGTAATAATCAGTCTAGATTACCATTTGCCTCTGGATCTAGTATGATAAAAATATAAAGAAAGAAGAGAATGTCCCTCTGCTTTTCGCTTCAGTACAAAAGATGGTTGAAACATGTGGCAGTTTCTGTGGCAGGAAACAGAAACCACAGGAAGAAAATGCTCCTTTGAAATGCTATGGTGGTTACTGCTGAAAAGAATCTGCTCAAACTTTTTTTCCAGAGCCTCTACTCATAGCAAAATAACTCTGAAAAGCTTGAATAAATTTGGAAGATTCACACTATCCAATTTCAAAACTTATCATAAAGCTATAAAACTTATTATAATACAGTGTGTTATTTACAAAAGGATAAGCACATAGATCAACAGAACAAATAGCTGAGAAGTAGACCCACACAAATATAGACAACTGAGTTGTTTTTTTTTTAACAATTTCATCAGGAGTTTATTTTTGTATTATATGAAGGAAGGCTAACTCCATTTTACTCTAAATTATTCAACACTTTCTTTTCCTTACCTAGTTTCTTCTTTCTCACTGATGTGAGATTTAATCAATAATCATTGTATTAGTCAATATAGTTTTGGTCACACTACGGCAATACCTTAACTCTAAAATCTCAGTAGACAACTGAGTTTTGACAAGGGTACCAGGGCAACTCAATGAAAAAAGAATACTTTTGTCAACAAATGGTTCTGGAACAGTTGGCTATCCGTGTGCAAAAAGCAAAACAAAAACAAGACAGAACAAAACCCTCCACACATTCCTCACACTCTTTACAAAAGTCAAATCAAAATGGATCATCAATCTAAATACAAAAGGTAAATTATAAAACTTCTCAAAGAAAACTAAGGGAAAAACTTTTTGTTGCCTTGGGACTGGCAAAGAGTTTTTCAATATAACACCAAAAGCATAATTCATGGTATAAAAATTAATAAATTGAAACTTATCAAAATTTAAAACTTTCATTCTGTGAAAGAAATTATTATGAGAATGAAAAGCTAAACCATGGACTGAGGTTTGAACATTTGCAAAGCACAAGGTGTTAAAGATCTTATAACTAGAATATATAAAGAATTTTTAAAATTCAACAATAAGCAAGCAACTCAGTTTTTAAAAAACAGGCAAAAATCTGTAAACACTTGACCAAAGAAGATATACTTATGTCCAATTGGCATATGAACAGATGTTCAACATCACTAGTCATTAGGGAAATGCCACTTAAAATCACAATGAAATACCACTATACATTTTTTAAATGACTTAAAAACAAACAAACAAAACACTGACAATTTAAATTAGATCTTGGGAGAGGATACTAGTTGAAAACTGGAAAATCCAAATCAAGCCTACAATTTCACTAATAGTATTGTAACTAGGCTAATTTCTTAGCTTTGATCATTGTACCATGGTTATTTATGTAAGATGTGAGCATATGCGGAAGCTGGGAGAAGGGTATATGGGAATTCTCTCTACTGTCTTTACAACGCATCTCTATGTCAAAAACAACTTCAAAATCATAAGTTAAAAATATAACCAAATAAACTGGACTTTTTTTTTTTTTTTTTTTTTTTTTTTTTGTTACACAGGCCTCTCACTGTTGTGGCCTCTCCCCCTGCGGAGCACAGGCTCCGGACGCACAGGCTCAGCGGCCATGGCTCACGGGCCCAGCCGCTCCGCAGCATGTGGGATCTTCCCGGACCGGGGCACGAACTC
This sequence comes from Hyperoodon ampullatus, assembly GCF_949752795.1. NCBI lineage: Eukaryota > Metazoa > Chordata > Mammalia > Artiodactyla > Ziphiidae > Hyperoodon > Hyperoodon ampullatus. The sequence goes on from NC_136922.1 coordinate 97,176,151, forward strand.
TTGTCCCCTGCATCGGCAGGCGGACTCTCAACCACTGCGCCACCAGGGAAGCCCTAAACTGGACTTTTTACAGCCATTCTTTCTGTCCTTAATGCTACAGCTTTCTTCATGAGTTTTCCTTGGTTAGAAATACACTTGAATACATCAGGATATATTTAGCAAACTGGACATGCCATTTAGGTACTGTTCCACCAGTTCTAATTTAAAAGATCACCTCTTCGCCTAGAAAGGTTACTTCACCCCCACTTTAGCCTAACTTTGGGAATTCCCATCAACAACATTCTTCTTTCCACTGCAGGAAGCAACACTGCCAGAAGCTATGGCAAGCACAGCCTCTTCTAAAATGCCTTTGATGATTGCAGCAACATGGATGCAACTAGAGATTATCATACTAAGTGAAGTAAGTCAGAAAGAGAAAGACAAATACCATGTGATACCACTTACATGTGGAACCTAAAGTATGCCACAAATGAACCTATCTATGAAACAGAAACAGGCTCACAGACATAGAGAACAGACTTGTGGTTGCCAAGGAGGAGGGGGGTGGGAGAGGGAAGGGTTGGGAGTGTGGCATTAGCAGATGTAAACTATTATATATAGGAGGGATAAACAACAAGGCCCTACTCTATAGCAGAGGGAACCATAGGCAATATCCTGTGATAAACTGTAATGGAAAAGAATATAAAAAAAGAATGTCTATATGTGTATAACTGAGTCACTTTGCCACACAGCAGATTGGCACAAGATTGTAAATCAACTATACGTCAATAAAAAAAAAAAAAATTAAAAAAATGCCTTTGATGATGTACACAGCCCGTGCTCCTGCTGACTACCTCTCTGCAGCACCCAACACTGTGAAACCCTGCCCCCAGCTGAGGTTACTCCAGTCCTGTGTCTCCTTCCTTTGTCCTCTGTCTCCCACCAGTGTTTCTCTAACAGAAACACAAAGAATTGCTGTGTTTTCATGCAGTCTCACTGTTCACGTTCCCACACTTGATTTGGGCATCAGACCTGCAAGAGTTCAAAACTTACTGGGTGGTGGAACTGCCATTTCTCTTCCTGTCTCTCATGATAAAGAACTTCTCTGAAATTCTGAATTCACTGATCTGGTCATTCATTCACCAGCAAGTATCTAGGTACTGGGGTTAAGAGCTAGGAATGAGATACAGTTGTTAATAAAGAAACAACATGGGCCTCCCTGGTGGCGCAGTGGTTGAGAGTCCGCCTGCTGATGCAGGGGATACGGGTTCGTGCCCCGGTCTGGGAGGATCCCATATGCCGCGGAGCGGCTGGGCCCGTGAGCCATGGCCGCTGAGCCTGCGCATCCGGAGCCTGTGCTCCGCAACGGGAGAGGCCACGACAGTGAGAGGCCCGCGTACCGCAAAAAAAAAAAAAAAAAAAAAAAAAAAAGAAACAACAAACCCCAAATGGAGTCACTTGTGCTAAGTCCCACATAGCAAACCAAGACTTAATATCTAACCTAATTGCAGTTTCAGCCTCTCTCAGGAATGTGACCTTTAACCAACAGATCTGGAATTACCTGGTCAGCACTAGAGGGGTGACCCCCACCTTCCCCCAAAAGGAAGGTGACCCTGCCTGAAACAATCCACTCTTAGCTAGAAACTTCCCTTTTCTGCCCCCTCCTGCCTGTAAAGTTCTTCCATTTTTTACAGCTCCTCAGAGCTCCTTTCTACTTGCTCGATGGGATGCTGCCCAATTCATAAATCATTGAATAAAGCCAATTCGATCTTCAAACTTACTCAGTTAGAATTTTATTTTTTTAATACAGTGATGAGCAAAACAAATAAAAAGAGAGGCATCAAACTCTTCAGAGAGTGTATTCCATTATCCCTCACACGCCTGGGTCAGCAGAAATGGAGGAGAGCCAGTGACAAGAAAAAGCCTCTTGCCAACCAAATCAGAGGTCCTGAAACACTACAGACTTACTTGTACAAGTGGGTGGGAACAAGCAGAGAGTAGCAGTTGTTTATTATTGTACACTGTATTCGAGGGAAACATTTGGAGTTCAAGAATAGAGATTTAAAGATGAGATGGTAAAATTCATAACAACTTGTCCAAAACAGGCCAGAAAACCTTAAGTTTTTGCCTTGTTTAAAAGAAGTCCTAAGTAAAGGGAAAACCAAATATTATGAAAAATTTTGGAGACTTCTCACACACCAACCTTCCCTTTATTAGAATTACTTCATTATCATTACTTTAGAGTTATGTACACTCATAAAAGTTAATTTATTCTGAGTTGAGAAGTCCATTTTATCATCATGTGTATTGTGCTTACATTTTAAAATCAGAAACAACTTCCCCAAGATAAAACTGATTCTTCATCTCTTTTGGTTTTAATATTCCAAAACAGACTAGGTGACTTGGGGTATTATTTTTACCCTATGTTGATTTGCCTACCTTGTAAAGGAACAAGGAACTTTTCCTTCAACCCTTATTTTCCTAGTGATTTGTTTAAAATGAAAGGTAAATGTGTGTGTGCACACAAGTGTGTGTGTACAATCATTTTTATATAGAGATTTATTATCTCTCAATTTATTTTGTAAAAGAGGTTTGTCTCAGAAAATCAGTGTCTTCTTGCTTTACTATTGTGATATTGTGATTTATAATAAGAAATACATTTGGTCTTTGTCCCCTTTTCTGGCACAGAGCTCCTAAAACCCTTGGAATTTCCTCAGTGAGGAGATCAACAAAAATGCCTTTGTTATGTTATCAAGGTGACTTTTGGAACACACCGAAGGATGGGGACTGATTGCCAGGAAAACCAACTGTGAATACAAGGTTGGAACTTTCAGTCCCACCCCCAGGTTTCCAGGAAGTGGGGAGAGGCTGGAGGTTGAAACAATAACCAATGGCCAGTGATTTAATCAACTGCACCTATGTAACAAAGCCTCCATTAAAACCCAAAAGGACTGGGTTCAAAGAGCTTTCAGACTGGTGAACACATGAGGTGCTCAGGGTGGGGCACCCCAAAGGGGGCGTTGAAGCTCCATGCCCCTTCCCACAACCTTGCTCTATGCACCTCTTCCGTCTGGGTGTTCATCTATGATCATAACCTTCTATAATAAATCGGTAAATGTAAATAAGCTGTTTTCTTGAGTTCTGTGAGCCACTCCAGCAAATCAACTGAAACCAAAAAGAGGGTCATAACTCTAACTTATAGCCAATAAGTCTAGGTGACAACCTAGACTTGGGATTGGCATCTGAAATGGAGGGCAGTCTGGCGGGACTGAGCCCTTATCCTGTGGATCTGATGTCATCTCCAGGTAGATAGTGTCAGAATTGAGTTAAATTGTAGGGCACCGAGACAGCGCTGCAGAATTGCTTGCTGTGGGGAAAAAAAAACCACACGTGTTTAATGACCAGAAGTGTCCAAAGTAAAGTGTTCTGTGTGGGCAGTGAAAAAAAAAATCTCCTTGGTGGCGCAGTGGTTGAGAGTCCGCCTGCCGATGCAGGGGGCACGGGTTCGTGCCCAAGTCTGGGAAGATCCCACATGCCGCGGAGCAGCTGGGCCCGTGAGCCACGGCCACTGAGCCTGCGCGTCCGGAGCCTGTGCTCCGCAACGGGAGAGGCCACAACAGTGAGAGGCCCGCGTACCGGAAAAAAAACAAAAACAAAAACAAAAACAAAAAAAACCTCACAGGTGGGTTTTTTTTCCAACTCAATTATTCTTCCCTTAAGCCCTGAGGGCATCGCAAAAGACCATCAGGATAAAAAGTTACAGTTAAGCCAACCCTGCCTTCAGTCTTTGGTGCACACAAAAGGATCCACAGGGGTAGGTAGTATAACATAGTGGGTTAGAACAAGGACTCTGGGACCATGTGACTCAGGTTTGAATCCCAGCTCTCTCTCTCTCCTTCTCCGTCTCCCTCTCCCTCTTTGACTTTGGACAAGTTATTTAGCCTCAGTTTCCTCCCCTGCAAAATGGAGATAATAAAAGTACATTCTTCAGAGGGTTGTTGTAAGGCTTAAATTTCATGATATGTATAAAGTGTTTGGACAGGGCCTAGCCCATAGCTATAAATATCTGAAGTTATTATTACTTTCAATCAGTTCCCTGAGGTCACAAGTGAAACGCACTTATATGGTGACTTAGTGGACAGATGGTTGACTTAACTAGAGCTATTAAAGAACACAGCTCTCAACACTATGTTAGTGATTTATAAAGGAGCGTCTACTCAAGTTCCTCCCTGGGCCCCACGACTGAACTCACACACCAGTGCATCCAAAAGGACACACGGGAGAGGATTAGAAAACAACTCCTTCCATCATTTGCATCTCCAGATTTAGAACTCAGAGTTCTAAAATAAACAAATGGAGTAGATTTGGAAATGATGCATCCACTGCTTCTTCTTTTGTCATGAATAGTGGGAGCTATCACAGATCTGCCCATCACACGCTAGGGAGATATTTTCCTCCAGACACCAAAGAGAAGCAACAACTCAGGATGACTGAAACCTGCAATCCCCCAGAAAATCAACTGTCACCATCTCGCATCATTTTGATGTGAATAATTACAGGCACTGAATGCGTCCTTGGTATCACTGCAAATGGGTTCATTGTGGCTATAAATACAGCAGAATGGATTCACAACAAGGCAGTTTCCACAAGTGGCAAGATCCTGCTTTTCCTGAGTGTATCCAGAAGAGCGCTACAAAGCTTCATGATGCTAGAACTCACCTTCAGTTCAACATCCCCACATTTTTATAATCAAGACATTCACTGTATATGATACATTCAAAGGAAGTTTCATGTTCATAAATTATTGTTGCCTCTGGTTTGCTGCCTGCCTTAGATTCTTCTACTTTGTGAAGATTGTGTATTTCTCCTATCCCCTTTTCCTCAAGCTGAAGTACAGAATCTCTGGATTGATGCCCTGGCTTCTGTGACTATCAGTGTTTGTTTCCTTGGGCCACAGTGTGTTCTTCCTCAAAAACATCTACACTGTGCATTGAAACCATCCTTGTTCTAGCCCCTCCTTCAACTCCACTAAGAAAAATTACTTCACTGAGACCAATGTGATCAGCCTGGTTCTTTTCTTTAACATGGGAATCTTCGTTCCTCTGATCACATTCATCCTGGCTGCCACCCTGCTGATCATCTCTCTCAAGAGACACACCCTACACATGGAAAGGAATGCCACTGGCTCCAGGGCCCCCAGCATGGAGGCTCATGTGGGGACCATCAAAGCTATCAGCTATTTTCTCATTTTCTAAATTTTCAATGCGATGCTCTATTTCTTTCCATGTCCAACATCTTTGATATCAAGAGTTCCCAGAATATTTTGTGCAAAATCATCATGGCTGCCTACCCTGCTGGCCACTCCATTCTACTGATACAGGACAACCTTGGGTTGAGAAGAGCCTGGAAGCGGCTTCAGGCTCACGTTCACCCTTACTTAAAAGAGTAGACTCTATGATCCACACCCAAAGCACCTACCCCAACCAGCTCTGCCTTTCCCTCACCTAGACCTCTCTCTTCCTGCCTCCTTTCTTCCCCAAACCTGATCTGATCCTTTCACTCGATGTGTTTTTTGTATTGGAATTGGATCTTCATTCCTCTTTTGCCTCATGGGCACAATCTTAGTGATGCTGGACATATTCTTCACCTGAGTCTTCCATTTCTACCTCCCCTTTCTCTATCTAAAGCAGTGATTTGGGACACTGGCTACACATTAGAATCTCTAGGGGAATTTTGTTTTAAAAAACACCAATGTCCAGGCCTGACCCCAGATCAGTGAAGTCAGGATTTCTGGTGTTGGAACTTGGACAATTTGTTCAGTTCTCAAGGTGATCCTGATGTGTAGCCCGAGTTGATGTACCACCAAAATAGAGGAAGGCTTTGCAACTTGAACTTCCTGCAACTCCTCTCTTTCCCCATCCACGTGTCTTTTAAACAGATTCAGATTATTCGGGAAGCTTTCTGAGTAACAGCTGGAAATGCATTTTATTTCCATCCTCCAAAGACATAATCTGAATAATTTGGAATATTTATCAAAATTAACAGTACATAAAATATCTTTCAACCTAAAAATTACTAAGAACTTTTCCAATAGATAAGATATGGTTATATATATATATATATATATATATATATATGGAAAAAAATATGTGCAGGAAGATGTTCACTGCAGGACTATTCATTAATGAGGGAACTCATATCTGAAATGGAAACGTATGCAAACATTTTTAAAGTGAGACGGATGCATGTGTCCTGAAATGAAAAGATCGCCAATATGTTAAGTACAAAATGCGAGCAGATATTTTATGATTCCACTTATGTTTTTAATGCAATATAAATACTTCTTGTGTATATATATGCATATATAATGTTGCTAGAAGGATGTACCAAAAATGATTTAACATAGGACTTCTGAATAGTGGCATCAGGTGTCTGGGGGTTAATGAAACATTTACACTTAATTTTATAGCTTTTTGCGTTTGAACCATTTAGAACATGTATGCACTAATTTCAAATTTTTAAAAGATTTATAGTTTTTTTTAATTACAAAGAAAACTAGGTAAGTGAGCAATGCTTGAGGGAAAGAACTGTGTATCTTAATGAGTTGATTGAAACCATTGCTTTTTATCAAAATGCAAACCTTCAAAATCATAAGTTAAACATCTCCACTCTATCACTACCTCCTATTTTTCATTTTATTAGCTCAAGGGCTGCCGTGGAAAATAACCAGCTTTCAATCCACTGACATGTCTAGATTCTCTGTCCCTCTATCAACCTCTCTTCTTCACTTTCCTTCATAGCAGTCTGGAATACTGGTTAATCATACCCACACCCTTCAAAATGTTTTCAGCATATACAGATGAAGTGAGATGATGTCTGAGATTTGCTTTGAGATAATTCAGCAGGGCAAAGGGGTAGAGAGGTTTTGATGAGTCTCATGTTGATGATGTTTTTCAAACAAGGTCTCAGGTACATGGTGGTTCTTTATACTAGTCTATTTCAGGGTATGTTTGAAATTTTCCCTAATATATTTTTTATATAAATGAATTATAAAACACTTTCATTTCCTGGTCCCTGTTTCCCATCATCCCCATCATGTGGAATAACTGCACATCTAGATGAACCCGACTATTTAACACCCCACATTTATTTCTAAGCAGCCTGGTGTTGCTTGAGATCTCTCACAACTGGATGAAGTTATGTTCCTACAGATTCACGCTCTTCAGCCTCAAATGAGTAACATCACTGGGCATTTCTATCCTGTATTTCCCTAAAGAAGTCATTCATTAACTACCCATGATGACTATCTCATATCTTTTCCTCAGTCCTAAACCTCCAGTCTATCATCTCTCTGCCTTATTTTCAACTGATGAAGTTGCCCTTACATTTTCTTTTTTGATAGAAGGAAGTCATTAGGTCATTCCTTCACCTTCCCATTAGTGAATTTATAAAACCACTAATTTTCTCCTACATTTCTAATGTTTCAATAGAAAGAGTGCCCTTCTATGAACATAGATACAAAGAACAAATTGGTGGTTGTAAGAGGTCGGGGGGGAGGGATGAGAAAGATAGATAAACTGGTTCTTTTTTTTAAGTTCAAATAAAATTTAAAATTTTTAAATAAATAAATCTAGGCAAAAGGAGACATTACAAACAGATCATAATCGTGAATTTGAATGTGTTACTCAAAATTCTAAGAGCTATTTTTCAATGTCCAATTTCAAAATATACATGTTGAACACATGTGTACATTTCTGGTCAATATACAATTAGTAGTGGGATTTCACAGTTACAGAATATGTGTATCTTCAGCTTTTATAGATGCTCCCAAACTGCTTTCCAATAAAGTTCACTGTATTTTCATACACAGTGAAATACTACATAGTACTGGAACAAATTCAGATAAATCACAAAAATGAAATCTCAAAAACACGGATATAAGAGAGGATAGATATTACGGTACCATTTTTAACAATATAAGCATTACCGAAACTGCTCTCTGCAATTTTAAGACAGGATATGTGGGGTGGCTATTGTCTAGAAAGGAGCAAAGGGAGACTTCTGGGGCACTGGTACCATGGTAATATTTTGTTTTATGATCTGGGTGCAAGTTACTTATTTTTAGTTTGTGAAAATTGATGAGTTATATAACTTCAATGAAGAGTTTAAAAAATTAAGTGGCTATACATGTATATATGTATTTGTGTATAAATACTTCAATTAAAAGGTTTTAAAAATCCTAAACAAAAAAACCAAAAAACGAAACAGGATGAATGAGATGTGGTGGTGTTGGTGGTATTAAACCAACCTAGCCAGGAAGGCTCTGTGTGAGTAAATAACATTTAAATAAGAAATAATTTTTAGGGCTTCCCTGGTGGCGCAGTGGTTGAGAGTCCGCCTGCCGATGCAGGGGACACGGGTTCGTGCCCCGGTCCGGGAAGATCCCACATGCCGCGGAGCGGCTAGGCCCGTGAGCCATGGCTGCTGGGCCTGCGCGTCCAGAGCCTGTGCTCCACAACGGGAGAGGCCACAGCAGTGAGAAGCCCACGTAATGCCAAAAAAAAAAAAAAAAAAAGAAATAATTTTTAAAATGATAAATGCAAATCAAGAATTTAGAAAAATAATTACAAAATATATCTAAGGAAATCATAAGGAAAACATGATTTATAAACATAATTCATTAAATATTCATTTCATGAAATGTCAAAAGGGGGAGAATTTAAAATGAATATAAGAATTGGTTCATTGCAAAAAGACAAAATTAGTAGTGTTATCTTATATAATTCAGAAAGAAAGACAAAGGAATACACAAAATTTTTGAAAAAGGAAAAGTTACCACAAACTGGAAAAATTACAATATTCTTAAGAATCTATTTTGTTCAACTATAATAAGAGTTTGAAAACCAAGATAAGATAGATGTTTCTAGAAAAAATGTAGTTTACTAAAGTTGACTCCAACAGAATTAGTCATTGTAGTCGAACTAGAGAAAGTTGTCAAGAACCACACCCCCAAAGTGCTAAGAATAAATGTCTTCACAAGGGAATTACAAGGACTTTTAAAAGCAGATAATTTCAAGCCTATGTAAATTCTTTCACAGAATAAAAATTAAGAGAAGCTTCCATATTTGTTTTATAAAATCAATATAATTTTGATATCAAAACACACAAAAAACTGTCTCCCAGAAAACTACAAACCAACCTCACTTACCAATATTTAGGCAAAAATGCTAAATAAAACTCAAAGAGATCCAAAGTACAAGTTTATTCCATAAAAGTAAGATGGTTTAATATTAGAAAATGTGTCAATGCAATTTAACATATTAACACTTAGGAGAAAAATCATATAGTAATTTTTATAAATACTTAAAAAACATGAGCAAAATTCAATATCAATTCCTATTTTTAAAATATTAATAAAATAATAGATGGATTATTTCTTAATATGATAAAATATATCTACCCTAACCTGATAGCCAGCATCATTCTTAAGGAGGGAACACTATTATTTATATTAAATTCAGGAAAAAGACAAAGATGTTCACTTTCACCCTATTAATTAATGTTGTCCAAAGATACTACCCAATGCAATTATAAAAGAGAAATAAATTGAAAGGATTTCTAAAAATTAGAAGGGAAAAGACAGAAGTATTATATGTAGAATATATAATGGTATAAATAAAAACTCAAACAACTGAAAAATTATTACAAATAATAGTATGAAATATGGAAGGGAAAAAAATCCCTTAGAGCAAAAAAAAGATAAAATATTAGCAATAAAGTTAAAAAATAAGCAAGATCTACCTGAAGACTACTATAAAATGCCCCAGAGGTACACAACAGGAGATTTGAACAAGGAGAACAGCTACCATGTCACTGAGTGGAAAGACTCAATGTCATTAAATGTAACATTTCCATAAATGAATCAAAATTGTGTGATATACACAAATGCCAAAATTTTTCTATACCAACTGATTACAAACATTATGTGGAAAAATAAAGCAAGCATATCTAGAAACATTCTGAATACAAATCTAAAAAAATGAGGGAGGATTAATCCCATGAGATAAACATGTTATGATGCTAACATATTCAAACTAGTGTGATATAGGACAATAAACAGCCAATGAAACCAAGTAGAAAGTCCAGAAATATGAGAATTTAGTATATGATAAAAGTAGTATAGCAAAACAGTAAGGAAATGATGGGTTATTCAAATAAATGGTATTAGAACAGTTAGATAGCCTTCTGGAAAAAGACAAATTTGGATGCATCTCCCACATTTTATACCAGGATAAATTCCAAATGGATCAAAGACTTAATGTTAAAAAAAATTAAATGCTAGAAGAAATCCTAGAGACTTCAAAATTAACTTTGGAGGTGGGGAAGACCTTTCTAAAAATAAAACAAGAAAAAAACATAAAAGTTTATTAAATCTGATTACATAAAATAAAGATTCTATATGGCAAAAACTACCACAAGCAAAGTCAAAGACAAATAAAAAACTGAGAAATAGTATCTGTTGCTCACATCCTGGATAGAGGCTAATTTTGCTAATTTTTTTTTATTAGGATCCTTAGTTTTTTGGGGGGGTTGTTTTTCGGTTCTTTTGGCCACACCATTGAGCTTGCAGGATCTCACTTCCCCGACCAGGGACTGAACCTGGGCCACGGCAGTGAAAGCCCAGAACCCTACCACTAGGCCACCAGGGGACTCCCTAATTTTGCTAATATATAAAGGGCTCATACAAATCAATAAGACCAATTACTAAATTTAAACATTGGCAAAGAATACGATCTGGAAGTTACAGAAAATGAAGATGGCTTTTTAAAATTAAAAGCTTACAAAATGCAAAAAGGTATATAGAAATAAAAATTGTAAATCACCCATTATCCTTCAACCCAGAGACAACTTTTGCTAATATTTTTTAAATGTGCATATGTGTGGTTGAACAAAATTGGGCTCTGAATATAAATTTCTGTGACATTTTGTTTTTACTTAACATCTTGATGTTTATTTCCAATTTTATTAAATTGCTCTCCAAAACCTAAAAAAAAAAAAAAAGTTAAAAATGCTCAGCCATAAGCATAACTTATAACAAGTGAAAAATTAAGACTACTCTAATTTTCACTCATCAGATTAGCAAAGATCAAAAAGTTTGGTCACACACTGTGCTGGCGATTACAGGGACCATGCAATCTCACAAACTGATGGAGTGTTAATTGCTACTTCCTCAAATGCAGTTTAGTAAGACCTATGAAAATTATGAAGGTATATCAGTCATGAGAAAGAAAGACATCCTGCCATTTGCAACGACATGGATGGACCCTGAAGACATTACGTTAAGAGAGATGAGTCAGGCAGAGAAACAGAAGTACTGTTATGATATCACTTGTATATGGAATCTAAAAAGGCCAAACTTGTAAAAACAGAGAGTAAAATGGTAGTTACCAGAGGATGCGGGGTAGGAGGTTAAGACAGAAATTGTTTAGGATACAAATTTGCAAGGAGTGGTAAGTAAGCTCTAGAGATCTAATGCACAGTAGTGAATATAGATAACAATATTGTATTGTAATCATCAAACTTGCTAAGAGACTAGAAGTTAAGGATTCCAACCACTAAAAAGAAAGGATCATTATGTAATGTGACAAAGGTACTAATTATTGCTGCAATGGCAATCATATCACAGTTTATAAATGTTTCAAATTAACATGTTGCACACCTTAAATTTACACTATATGTCAAATATACTTCAATTTACAAAAAGAAAAAGAGGAAATGCTAAAAAAATTATGGAGGTACATACATTTATCTGGGGGATTTATCTTACAAATATACTTGAATACACAAAAAGTGACATTTGTTGCAATATTCTTTATAATAGAAAAAAACAGTAAAATCAAAACATCCATCAACAGCCATCCATACAAAGGAGAAAGAATAGAGGGCAAGGAGGAGAAGAGAAAAGAAAGAAAGACAAAAATGTGCTTATATGTGGATATGGAACAGCTTCCAAATGTATCATTAGGGCCAAAAAACAAGTTTAAAAAGCAGTGCCTTTACTATACTATCATTTGTATTTAAAAGGGTTTGTAAAAAACACTTAAGCATATGTTTGCTTTCCTATATAAATTCTCTCTGGAAGATTTTAATAAGAAATTAATAACATTATTTTCTTTCAAAGAAGTTAATTGTGTGGCTAGGAGACAGGAGGAGAAGGGAAATTTTTCCCTGTATACATCTTTGTATCTTCTGAATTTTCAATGGTATAAACATATAATCTATTCAAGAAATGAATAAAAATAAAATCAGAGGTGTTTTGTGATATGTGTTACTAAATGTTGAGAATGAAGTCATGCTTACTGTATAAAGCACACCAGGCTTACTATAAAATGCTTACTATAAAGGCCACTGCCACTCGTGTGTTTCCCTGTCTTTGGTCTGTTTCAGCCACAGGTGGCAAAAAAGACTTTTTTCTCAAGTTATCCAGAACTAGCATATGATATGTGACGGCCATTCTCAGAAGGCCAGGAGTATTCTCAATGTGTGTCAACTTGGGTTATGAGGGCATAGTGTCTCTGGTCCAATAAATTTAAGAAATGCTGTATTAACCATAGCAAACAGGTTTATCACCACAGCCCTCCTCAGAGCCTTTAATTTGCCAAGATGCACTGAGAACCTCCATTTGGAAGTTTCAGAATGAGTTCCTATTTTGTGCGTTTTGAATGGGATTGTTTATCGCTAGATGTATAAATTAATTTTGTTATTGACATCCCTCCCTTTTGAGCTTTCTGATCTCTTATACTTTCTTCATTATGCTTACATTTATAAAGTGGTTTAAGTCTGTTTTGTTGAATTGGTTTTTTTTTAATTTCCTTCCTTTTCTCAAACTTGAAATAAAACTTTTTCATACTGAAGAATGTTCACTGAGATTTCTACCAACGTAAAATCTTTGTCTGCTTAATAAGTGTTTGCTTACGTGAATGAAAAATATTACCTGCCATATCAGTAAACAAAGGATGTTGCAGCCATCGAGCCATCACATTATAGCCACCCAGATGGGGAGCCCTGAGGGAATTCAGGATGGAAAGAGAATGCCCTGCCATCAAACCATCAGATACTGCAGGCACCCCCTGACGGTGCACCCTGAGGAAACTCAGGATGAGAAAGCACAGGATACTGACCCCAATAGCTGAAGTGCATATCAAAGGAATGATTTCAGTGAGCCCAGATTCTTGCATCTTCCCGTACATAGAAAAGTGCTAAATTCCTTAACTTGTGCTAAATTCCTTAACTTGAGATATCTGGTTTGCTTTAATTGATAGTAATCTTTTGATGTTCCGACTACCTGGTCTTTGTTGCAAAAACTCCTCTATCCTGGCTTCCCCCCACCCCCTTTACCTATTCGCAGCAGTCTCTCAGAGTTATCTGAGATGCTGCGTCCCGGGCTTAAGGCCTCAGTTTTGTCTGCTGAATAGAACGTAACTCTCAACTTTTAGATTGTGCATTTTTTTCAGTCAACATGTATAAATCTAAAATGTAAAACATCTCTCTAATTGAGTCCTTTATTTTCTATACACGAAAAAATTGTTTCTAATTTACCATCACTATTGGTATGACAAGCGCTAGAAAGCCGCCTCTCTAAATTCTAGTACGTTAGTGATAAAGGAGCACCCCCCATACCATCGGCTGACTTTTTTAACAAAAGAATTTCTTTCACTCAGCACTAGAGCAACAGTCAACTTGAGAAGGCCAGAATGAGATGTAAAAAACTAGAGACTAAAAATCAACTGAAGGGCTTCCCTGGTGGCGCAGTGGTTGGGGGTCCGCCTGCCGATGCAGGGGATATGGGTACGTGCCCGGGTCCGGGAGGATCCCACGTGCCGCGGAAAGGCTGGGCCCGTGAGCCATGGCCGCTGAGTCTGCGCGTCCGGAGCCTGTGCTCCGCAATGGGAGAGGCCACAACAGTGAAAGGCCCGCGTACCGCAAAAAAAAAATCAACTGAAAAAATCTGAGGAACCAGTAATTAGGAGAGGGCTCAGAGAAGAAAACTGGGTTGAATCTTTTAAAAAACTGAATTATTTAACAACAATAGTAGCAACAATGACAACAAAATAACCACAAGTGTGGGAAGTGCAAGGAATGGTCAGAATAACCTGTTTATCCTTGAGCAAACAACTAAACTTTCCAAATTTTAACTTCATCATCTAAAAATGAGAGGGATAATAATGCTGATCTCACAAGGGAGTCCAGAACAATAATTAAAATAATTTATACATGGTAAATGAATGATACAAGATGGCCATTTTGTTATTTTTTTATAAAGCCATATAAGGGTAGCAACTAATGTTGAATCACCAATCTCCAGAACTTAATCTATAATAAATTCACCAGATAAAACTTACTCCTCCTTCTCTTCCTATCTGCAAAGAATTAGGTTAAATTCCTTCTGAAATAGAAGCACTATTTCTTTTTCTTGTCAGGAAGAAGCAGAAGCTTGTCCTAAGGGTCCCATTTTCTGAACTTCAACGTCCAAGGACTTGTAAGAAGGGAAAAATAAAGGCAAACAGCAAAATCAATAAAGACCTTGAAACTCTCAAGCGTGAAAGAGATCCTATAGATCACTTGAATCTATTCAGAGCAGGTCTGGACTTCAGATGGAGTCATTGCTCATGACCTGGAGTGGAAAGGGCCACCGTCCTGAGACAAAAAAGGGTGAACTGCCCTCCCCCATTTCATAACCAGTCTACAGGACAATGGATAAACATGGACACCTTGGGTGGAGTCCTCACTGGGCCGAAAACTTAGCTGCACTAGACAGCATTCCTCACATGTACCATCCTTAAAAGCTACCAACACATAACACGACTTTTTGTTGACACCATGAAAGCTGTCCAGGAAGGAACATAACTGTTTCAGGTGTGAAACATCTCATCTTTATTTGTGATTTGATCCTTCCTAAAGATTCTGTTATCTTTTTTAAGTACTTGATATCCAAAATGATGGCATGGGTTTTTTTCACCTTAGCAAATGAATTTTGAATAACATACTGGATGCCGAGAAAACTGGTAGGCCAATTTTGTCAACACCTTTTCCCATCTCATTATTCTTAATGTTTTAATGAAGACATTAAGTCAATAAATATCAAAACATAACTATGGGCAGCTGGAAATAGGTGAGGGACTTCCCTGGCGGTACAGTGGTTAAGACTCCGGGCTTCCACTGCAGAGGGCATGGGGTTCCATCTCTGGCAGGGGAACTAAGATCCCACATGCCTCACAGCATGGCCAAAAAAAAAAAAAAGCCATCACCTGTGAGAAAATATTTATGGAAACAATTAGATTCTTCATCAAGCAGCTCCCCAAAGCAAGTAATAGATAATTGGGGAAGTACATGTCACATGTCACGATTGTTTGTCACTGTTTTCTGGTAATATTGTGAGGTTTTACTTTCTTGTGAAATAGCCTGATTGCTAGAAAGCTATTAAAAGCCTCATAACCCAAATTCTCAGGTATGGCTTTTTTTTTTTTCGCTGTACGCGGGCCTCTCACTGTTGTGGCCTCTCCTGTTGCGGAGCACAGGCTCCGGACGCGCAGGCTCAGCGGCCATGGCTCACGGGCCCAGCCGCTCCGTGGCACGTGGGATCCTCCTGGACCGGGGCACGAACCTGTGTCCCCTGCATCAGCAGGTGGACTCTCAACCACTGCGCCACCAGGGAAGCCCAGGTATGGCTTTTTTTTTTTAATAAGATTACCAATACTTATAAAAACATAATAATGTTCCTCATTTATAAATCTCCCCCCCCAAAAATTACAGAAATGAAATTAAAGTTGTTTCATTTTTAAATTATTACTATCAAAGTAATACCAGCTTTTGGTCAAAAAAAAAAATCAAATGCTGAAAAGGTGTTTTGTGAAAACCATCAGTCTCCCTCCTCACCTCAATTTCCACTTCCCAGAAGCTATGTTTTTGTTGATTTCTGGCTTTAGTTTTGGGGTGGTTACTTTCATAGGTCCAAGTGCATGTACCCAATACATGTACACATACATTGCTTTATGCATCTGTAAACAATATCCACTGACTCAGCACCGTAAAAGATGAGGACTGAAATGTCACTTCCATTGCCCTCAAATTCCCCGCCCTCCTCCCAAATTTTAACAGTTATATTACTACTTGTATTCCTTATTCTTGTTGCCTCAAAATTACTGAATGATTTTAAGTTTCAATTTCTTGTTCTACTATTTATAGTTAATGACTATCAACTCCACATGATACAAAAAGACTATATTAGCTCCCCTTGACTTCCAATGACTTCTCCCATTTTCTACTTTCTAACTTCTGAAAGCAACATGCTCCTTTTACATTGTAATATGCTGTTCTGTAACTATAGTTCAGTCTTCTATGCTTTATCTATGAATTTATTTTAAATGTGGAAAACCAATAAGCAGCATTCCTAATGTTGTTATTAAAAGTATTATTGGACTTAGGACCAAAAAGAGCTTTCCATTAAGTTCAGTGACACAGTCAATAGACCCAGATAAAAGGAGATTGTTTCCAACATAAAAATCAAATGCATTTTATTTTCTTACACTTCATCATTGACTCAACAGCAGTCAAAGTAGAGTTTGGGTTTGTAATTCTGCTCAATTGTCTTCCTTTATGTTGTTTAGATCATACACACCCCTAAAAAAGATAAGTATATACTTTACCATTTCCTCAAAGGAATTCAGATTTTTGACCATGTTACTATCAGTTAGATGTAATCCACTTTTTTTTTTTCCAGAAGCAGCTTTCTCAAAGCCCTTCATCCTCTTATTCCATTCTTGACAAATAGCTCCTAACCCTGACTCATATTTATCACTACTGGAAATTCCTTCACTGAATGTCCCACTGGAAATTCCTTCACTGAATGTCTCGGTTATATCCATCAACTGTTTCCTAGATCTCATGTCTAACTCTTTTTTTTTTAATTGAAATATATTTGACACATTGTGTAAAGTTAAGATGTACCTGTTAACTTAATACATTTATATATTATAATATGATTGCTATTATAGTGATAATTAGCACCTCTGTCATGTTACAGAATTATCCCTTTTTTAGTGATTGGAATCATTAAGTTCTAGTCTCTTTGCAAGATTAATGATTACGATACAGTACTGTTGTCTATATTCACTATACTAAGCATTCGATCGCTAGGATTTATTTACTACCCTTTATTAGTTTGTACCCTTAAACAACATCTGTTCAATCCCCCCAACCCCCAATCTCCTGGTAGCCACTATTTTACTCTTTTATTATTTCCTACCTTTCTTATTAGAATATATCCTCAAGTCACTTGCTCAGAAAGGTTACCATGAAAAAGTAAATTCTCTCAGTCCTTGAATGTTTGGGAAGGTTTTGGGGTTGGTTTGTTGTTTGTTTCTTGTCCTCACTCTTGATTGGTAGTTTGGTTAATTCTAGGTCTAAAATTACTTCCCTTAAGTTCTTTTTTTTTTTTTTTTTTTTGCTGTACGCGGGCCTCTCACTGTCGTGGCCTCTCCCGTTGCGGAACACAGGCTCCGGACGCGCAGGCTCAGCGGCCATGGCTCACGGGCCCAGCCACTCCGCGGCATGTGGGATCTTCCCGGACCGGGGCACGAACCCGTGTCCCTTGCATCGGCAGGCGGACTCTCAACCACTGCGCCACCAGGGAAACCCCCCTTAAGTTCTTAGAAGAAATTTCATTATCTTTGAGCATTCATTGTTACTAATTAGAAATCAGAATGCAACATGTACCTTTGTCCTTTGTTGGTTTTTGTATTTTCTTTCTCTAGGTTTCAGGATCTTCTTTTTGCCCTTAGTGACTCACAGCATTACACTACATCTGGATGTAATTACGGTAACCATATAATGCCTAATATTTTTAATGTAATTTAAATTCTAGAGGCTGGAGAAAATGCTCCAGGAAGCTATTAAAGAGCTTGGATCCTTCTAGCTTCTTATGCAATCCACGCTTATCATGTTTCTGCACCTCCTGTTCATGGCCACAAGGATGGCTGTGACACAGTGAGGTATCACCTCTACATTACATGCAAAACTGGGTATATGGACACCCCTGCAAGGAAATCTGCAGAAGAAATTATTTTTCATTGTGTGTGCTTTTACTCTTAAGAAAACCAGGGAACTTATAATGAGAAAGAGGGGAGAATGATCATGGCTTAGGCAGTTAGTCTCAAATGTTCCATTTGATGAAACTTATGTAAGACTAATTCAGGGCTTATCAATCAAAAGACCATGTCTTTCATCAGCACTAAGAAATTTTCTTCTATTTTTAAAACATAATTGCTTCCTCTCCATTTTCTCTAATCTTGCTCCCTGAAATTCCTCAGATTCTAGACCTCCTGGATTAAACATCTGTGTCTCTTATCCTTTCTGTTCTCATTTTTATCACTGATTTTTGCTCTGCATTCAGAGAAATGACCTTGACTTCATCTTATTTTTACTGAAGTCATATATTAACTGAATGTAATTTTAAATCATTTTTAATTTCTAAAAGCTTCTTGTTTTTATTTATAATAGCATCCTTTTCATATTTTATGGATACAATATCTTCTCTGTCTTCTCTGAGGATATGTTTGAATTTTTAAGTGTCCTTTGATCTTTATTTCTTCAGGGGTCATTTACTCTGAAAGTTTATCTTGGCTTTCTCTTGCAAGCTATGGATTTTGCTATTTCTGATAATCCTTGATTACTAATTCATGAGGGAAAATGAAAGGCTGTTTTGCATAAGTAAGTGTTATTCCCCAGTAGGACAGTCTCCTGATCAGAACGGTCGATGGAGAGCTCTGCTTTGTAACTGGGTCATCCATCCAGTTCACCAGGATTGGCTTCTGACAAGTGGCTTTTCTTGTAGGTATAGAGTGAGGAATGAGAGTGAGGAATCTGACATTAGCCTGGAAATCTAAAATGTCACAATAAGAAGGGATCTAATCTATGTGCACACACCAGCACTAGAAGCCCTAGTTCTCCCTGGGAAATGTATTCAATTCCTCTAGAAATGAGTTGTCAGTATGGGGGCTGCCAATGGTTCTGTGTGCAGTGGTGGGGAAAAGTTGGAAGGGATCACTGAAGCAGCCATCTGGCACACACAATTTTTTTTTTTTTTTTTTTTTTTTTTTTTGCGGTACGCAGGCCTCTCACTGTTGTGGCCTCTCCCCTTGCGGAGCACAGGCTCCGGACGCGCAGGCTCAGTGGCCATGGCCCATGGGCCCAGCCGCTCCGCGGCATGTGGTATCTTCCCAGACCAGGGCTCGAACCCGTGTCCCCTGCAATGGCAGGTGGATTCTTAACCACTGCGCCAGGGAAGCCCTGTTAATTCCATTTTGTGACTCCCCTCTTTGGAAAGTTTATCAATCCTTTAAGTTGGTGAAACAGTGGCAGCTCCCAATTCCCTTTTCTCAGTAGTTTCATGGAAAATTTCCAGAAAGCTTAAATTCATGAAAGCTGATTGTTGGGCTAGAGATGAGAGGTTTTATCAGTAAGTTGTTAGTTAAGTGTTGTTTTTCTTAAAATAAAGAAAAACATCCATATGGGACCTCTTAGCATGTACTCTACACAGCAATGTGCATGTCCCTCACCATTATCTTGGGAATTTTTTCCATAGGAGCTGAGAACAAACAGAGAAAAGATAAAAGTAGAATGCAGGCCATCCCAGCCGACTCTAACTTGCCCGCCAAGTATATAAGAAGGCATGGTGGCCGATTCCCTGAAGTCTTGTGCCTATCTCACCATGGAGACACTCTTCCAGCCATCAAGTAATGGGATTCTGTACAACAAACCTAGCTGAACACAAAGATGGAGCTACTAGTGCCAGGAGAATGAGCAAGAGAAGGGGCAGTTTAAGAGAGAAGAAAAGGTGACATACTGGACACAGGGGTCACAGCGAGAGGAAAGAGGGTTGCAGGTAGTAACTCTGCAGATGGGAAAGATGGGCTGGCGACTGGATAGTTATTTGGCTTGGAGACCACCTTCTACCTTTAACTAGCAGCCAGGCACAAAGCACAAGAGACTATCTTGAGTGGGATGAGTGTAACATGCAGTGAGTGAGTTTCCCCAGAATTATGTTTTCACCCACCAGGTGGATGGGGGGTGGGGGGTTACTCGAATATTAAACCGATTACTTTAAAATGTAAGCTGCTTTTTCACACATTCGATTTGCAAATTTTAAAATTCATCCCTACCTTATCTCATCTGGGATTTCAAAAATTCCTCGCAGTGCATACATCTGCACAGAAACCAATTCCAATCACTGGACTAGAAATTGGAGTAAAGTCGTCTCCAGGCAGGGCTCAGGGCCAGTGAGAGGCAAGGGACAAGAGGCTGAGAAGTGGTGGGAATAGATGAGATGGACTCTCAGAAGGCACTGCCGATATCAGAAGTGGGGATGAATTATAATGAGACTGACTTTGAAAGAGAACTTCAGATGCTTGAAAAGCCCAAGGTAGATCCACACTGCACTTTTTTCTCTCTCCCTGAGCAAACCCCTTTGTTCTCACTATTCAATAAGAGCCTCAGAAAGCCAATGGCTGGGCTTCCCTGGTGCCGCAGTGGTTGGGAGTCCGCGTGCTGATGCAGGGAACACGGGTTCGTGCCCCAGTCCGGGAGGATCCCACATGCTGCGGAGCGGCTGGGCCCGTGAGCCATGGCCGCTGAGCCTGCGCGTCCGGAGCCTGTGCTCCGCAACGGGAGAGGCCACAGCAATGAGAGGCCCGTGTACCGCAAAAAAAAAAAAAAAAAAAAAGCCAATGGCTTCCAAATTTGTGTCGTCCCATATCTCACTCTGGAACCCCAAGCCCTCTATATCCCCAAAGTCCTTTCTCCTATCTCCTTTTTGGATGCAGATTTTTGCTAAACTAATAACTCTGTCTCTAACTATCCTCTGCCTTACAAGTGAAAGCTCTTTCCGTTTTAAGAGCTATTACAGACTGGCATTTACATCCGAGATTAAAAATAACCCTCACCAGACTGCCTGTAAGATGTGGTTTTCTGAGAACCTGCAGGCCTTGAGAATGCAAATCAGAAAAGGATCCAATTGCCACCAACACTTCTAGAGAAAACTGCCATTTGCATCTGCACACCAGATCCCGGATGTCTGCAAATAAATCAGTGGCTCGTCCAAACCAGAACCCAGGCGCAGATTGAAAGCTCATGTGGAGGTGGATTTGGAAGGAGGAGTGAAAAGGACACAGCTCTGGAAATTGGGATGAATGAGCCCAAGTCACTGTCCGAAGAGAAGGGGGCAGCACATTCCTCAGGGTCTAACCCTAACCTGACTTTGAACTGTATCGACAATGTTCCTTTAGTTCAATGGGTGTCATTTGCAACTGCTAGCCCTCCCTCCCTCCCACCCACCCCCAAGACACCTTCCTATACTTTCATTAACTACATCCTTTTAAAGAATGTCATCATTGCCAGGGACACATTTTCAGGCCTGGAATAGACAGAAGTGATTTTACTGAAAACGTGTCAATAAACAGTGATAATAGTAGCCCACCATGGCACAAAGTAGAAACAAAGTCCAGAGGTGGGGGGGCTTCCCTGGTGGCGCAGTGGTTGGGAGTCCGCCTGCCTTTGCAGGGGACACAGGTTCGTGCCCCGGTCCGGGAGGATCCCACATGCCACGGAGCGCCTGGGCCCGTGAGCCATGGCCGCTGAGCCTGCGTGTCCAGAGCCTGTGCTTTGCAACGGGAGCGGCCATAACAGTGAGAGGCCCGCATACCGCAAAAACAAACAAACAAACAAACAAAGTCCGCGGGGGACCTTCAAGATGGCTGGGACGAAGTGAGAGAGTAGCACCGACATATATACACTACCAAATGTAAAAAAGCTAGTGGGAAGCAGCCGCATAGCACAGGGAGATCAGCTCGTGCTTTGTGACCACCTAGAGGGGTGGGATAGGGAGGGAGGGAGACGCAAGAGGGAGGGGATATGGGGATATATGTATAGCTGATTCACTTTGTTATACAGCAGAAAGTAACACACCATTGTAAAGCAATTATACTCCGATAAAGATGTTAAAAAAAAAAAGAAACAAAGTCCAGTTTTATCTTCCTTAGGAAACAGATTTTCCTGAAATCACTTCTATCCACACACCTGAATGTAGTAATCCCATTAACTCTTTATCTGGCCCCCTAAATACCATACCATAACATAAAATATCAGTTAAAAAATTAAAAACCTGTTTTCTTTAAGATTCTATGCTTCCAAATTCTGACCTGGCTTTCCCTAATGGTCTGTGACCTCTGGTCTGAAGCTTCAACTTGTACTAAACCTTGCCCACTTAGGAATTCCACAAAATGTGTCTGTTTTCGTCTAGAATAGGCTGCAGAACCCCTGGTCCTCCTGTCCTTGTTTCTAGGGAACACACTGATGTCTTTAGGGGTGAAGGGGCATCGCATCTGCAGCCTCCTCGCACACAGTTCAGAAAAAGAGTAATATGGATACAGGTGGCGTTTTGTATCCGTGGGTTCCACAGTCTCGAATTCAACCAACCACAGATCAAAAATATTGAAAAAGGAAAAAAAAATTCCAGAATGTTCCAAAAAGCAAAACTTGAATTTGCCAGCTCCTGGCAACTATCAACTACTTACAAAGCATTTGCTTAGGTATTATAAGTAATCTAGACATGATTTAACGTACAAGGGAGGATGTGGAAGGTTGTATGCACATACTACATCATTTTCTAAAAGGGACTTGAGCATCCTCAGATTTTGGTATCCACAGGGGAATGGGGAGGGTGATTGGAATCAATCCCCTGCAGATACCAAGGGACAACTGTATACATATTTAGAGAGAAAGACAAGAATCTAGTAATGCGGGCTTCCCTGGTGGCACAGTGGTTGAGAATCCACCCGCCAATGCGGGGGCACGGGTTCGAGCCCTGCTCTGGGAAGATCCCGCATGCCGCGGAGCATCTAAGCCCGCGAGCCACAACTACTGAACCTGCAAGTCACAACTACTGAGCCTGCATGCCACAGCTACTGAAGCCCAGGTGCCTAGAGCCCATGCTCTGCAGCAAGAAAAGCCACCCAATGAGAAGCCCGGGCACCTCAACGAAGAGTAGCCCCAGCTCGCCGTTTACCCAGGTGCAGCAACAAAGACCCAACGCAGCCAAAAATAAAAATAAATAAATAAATTTATATTTAAAAAATAGAATCAAGTAACGCAGTAATGGTAACATTTCGATCATTTGGATGAAGGATATGCAAGAATCCTTTGTGCTCTTCTTGCGACTTGTCTAAAAGTCTGAAATTAAGTCAAAATCAAAGTTAAAAGAGGGACTTCCCTGGTAGCGCAGTGGTTAAGAATCCGCCTGCCAATGCAGGGGACACGGGTTCGTTTCCCCGGTCCGGGAAGATCCCCCATGCTGCGGAGCAACTAAGCCCGTGCGCCACATATACTGAGCCCGCGCACCCCAGAGCCCATGCTCTGCAACTAGAGAAAGCCCACAAGCAGTAATGAAGACCCAACACAGCCAAAAAAAAAAAGTTAAAAAATTACCTGAAGAGCATTGTGAGCTTGAAAGGAAATAATATCTCTGGGAAAAATGCTCTAAATTATAAAGTGCTACATAAATGTTTTTAAACTGGAAAATTACATCAATGACATTCATTTGATGTAAGTTAAAAAATAAAAATTAAAAAAATTTTTTAAAGTTTCAGTGGCTTAAGAAAACACGTATTTGTAACAGAGCAGGAGGACTTTACCGGGCCTTTCCGGCCGGACCCCTCCCCCATCTCATCTGCTTTAGCTCCTCTCTGAAGTACCTAGATAACAGTATCTGATGCACATTTCCTGAGTTGTTTCACAGATGCTAAAACCCCCACCAAATGAAAGGAATTAACTACTTGATGACCATGAGCACGTGGCCCCCAGACCTACTGGCTTAATTAGGATTAACAGGATTAATACCGTTAACCCCTGTGACACCACCCTGTTACCTCACCATCAACAAATCAGAATTGTGCACGAGCTGATCACATACCCTGGGATGCACCCCACCCCCCAAACCTTGCCTTTAAAAATACTTTGCTGAAATCCATCCTGCTTGGTGCCCTTCAACAAACACTACTTCCCTTCACCACAATCCGGTGTCAGTAGATGGCTTCACTGCGCGTGGGCGAACGAACCCAACTTTGGTTCAGTCACATTTATTTCTTGCTCCTTCAAAGCCTTCTACATGCCCACGCCCTCCAAGTGCAGCTGTTCTCCATCTCAGGCATTCAGGCTGCTTGGAGCTAATGTTCCACCACCTCAAACGAGACCCAGGGGTCACCTTGTGAGCTGCTACCCTTGCTCTTCTGTGCATTGGTAAGGATGTCACAGATCTCCTTCCATTCAGGGCCAGAATGAATGACAAAGCCCCGCCTACCTGTAAGGGAGGGCAGGAAATGCAGGGACTTCCAGGCCGTAATCGTGGAGCATTCCTGTCTCTGCTCCAGTATCTCCTCGCTCG